>NC_140085.1:94084380-94670542 GCF_964237585.1 Gallinula chloropus
TCCCTACTTTACAAGCATTATTCATCAGGTTTTAAGAAGTAGTTACTCTACTTTTTTTGGCAAATAATAACAACAGTAATAAACTGTTTAGCTTTATACAAGGTCTTGTTGCTCTGACATAAGTATTTCATTGCCTATAACACAGTCTGTCCATGTATATGGAGGATGCAAGGGGAGGTGACCAGGGTATTTCGCACAGAGATATTCATATCTGGATAGAAAAGCAGACAAGTCATCTTCCTTCCAAGAGTAATTCTTGTTTTGGAAAGAAGTGTGCCTTCGTGGTGGAAAGGCCAGTGCTGCTAATCCCCCGTCTGGGTTTGGTGCCAACTCTGCCTCTGAATTTGATCTAATCTCACTCCTGTTAACATTATAAAGCAAGTTTTATTGTGAACAGAATCAACCACTTCTGTGTGACCTTGATGAGTCACTTAACCTTTCTGTGCTCCATTTTTCCCTTCATTGATTAAATAAGGAATCATCCTTCTTTCTTCACAGGGGTGTCTTTCTGTAGAATTCCCTCAATGTTTGTAGTGTGCTTTGAGATAATAATTTCTCTCTGTGGACCTTCAGTAACGTAACATGCGGATCAAATTCAGCTTGGTCAAACACCTGGTAAATCTAGGAGATGGGTCTCAGAGCAATGACCATGGTGCAATCTTTCCCTTCTGTGTCTTTTCTCCTCTTCTTTTATGCTTTAATAATGAGAATGAGCTTTTATATGGACTATTAACACTGAACAGGGTGCTGGGGGAATGAAATGTCATTAAAATATAAAAGACAAATAAGTTGTCTTTGCTTTTTTTTGAAGTTTAGATAGCATTTAGATAGATAAAATTGGTGCCTAACATCATCTGATAGAATCAGCAGAACAGCGTATCACATAGCAATAGAGGGATAAACTAATAACAGCCTGCTAGTTAAAAGATTATCTTTATTATGCCTAAAGAGCAGAGTTCCACTGCTCCCCTGAAGCTATTTCTGTACTAGTGCTTCCGTCAAAAGCAATGCTGGAAGGATTTCCGGGAAAAAAAAAGCTGGAGAAATAGTTGTTGTTCATATGAGCATCTGACACAGTTATATAACTTCTAAAATCACTGCAGCAAGTTCTGAACAATGTGTAAAATGAAAAAAATGCCCACGAAATGCAGAGAGCAGTGAAGAACTATAAGGCCACTTGGAAACTGCTGTGCTGTATTACTCCGCACAGACACATAATCTTCAGCCTGGTTGGAGACAGAAGTGCCTGGGATGCCATAGATTGCCCACCTTCCTCCATAACTAATCTCTTTGTTTACTGAGGACTAAATGAGAGCTATGCATGCTCCTGGAGGATGACCTCCCCAGTGGTTTAATTTCTCTTTTTTCTTGATAGAGCATTGGTGACAAGGCATGAGAAACAGAGAGAGAGAGAGAGAGAATATGTGCATACTGTATACTTACATTTACTCTCTAGTTACACAGAAAGAAGTCTACTTGATAAAATGTTGATAATTCCTATGCATGGGGCTCAAAATGAAATATTTCTGCTACCTGTTCTGATTGTACTCATTCAGACCACAGGAGTGTGGATGACACTATGCCTGGTACTGCTGATTCTGATCATCAACTACAGGTCTCTGAACTATCAATAACAAAACTGACACAAACCAAAATACAATGTCAATTTCTGTTTGTTTCTTTTCCAAAGGACAATGCTGCTACTTTTTATTTGTTTCCATTTCTTTAATCTACAGAAGTTTGGCTTTCAAGGCTTCCTCTGTGGTTTGCCAGGCTGGAAGTAGGCAAAGTCTGAGGTTCTTGTACAATTTCTGAGTCCCGGAGCTGGGCTGAGTAGAAAGCCCATTTGATTCATGACTTGTGAAGATAAAAGTCCCAAAATTAGCCCATGCAACTTATTCCAATGTGGAGTCTCAGTGAAATCACTGCTGCTTTTCACAGAGACTGATAGTTTGGCCTGTATCCAGCTGCAGAATTGAAGTCTCTAGTGGCTGAAAGAAAAGCAAGAGGAAGAGATATCTTTTTTTTTTCTTTTTTACTAGAAAAACAGCCTGTCCTATGCAGAATCCTTCCCAATTTGGCAAGCCTCCTGAAGGGAGTTCAGCCCAGCAGTGCTAGATGGCTGGAGTACTCCTAGAAATGCCTTGGAATGCTTCCTCACTTGTTGATAATTAGGCTGATCACTTTCTAATGTTCTAATATAGCTTATCCATGGCTAGCGAGTGTTTATTTCCAGGAAGCAGGCTGCTGAAGTTAAGCCAGCCCTTGAGGCTGAGCCTTTACCGGGCCGCGCTCAGGAGAGGAGGGCGTGAGTAAAGAGCCTGAGCTGGCACGGTATGAGCCAGCTACCGATGGACTATTCCGCCATGAGCGCCTCATCCCCAGGTTCGCTTTGCGTGGGAGTGACAGGTGGGAGCCACCAGCGACCGGGCCAGGCAGGAGTTAAGCCGGCGGGCGGGCGGGATGGCGGCGGCTCCGAGCGGCGCCAGCAGTGCAGCCGCTAGAGGGGACTCAAGGCCCGCACTGCCTGGGCCCGGGTCACGCCTTGGCTTTCCTCCGGAGCCACGCAAGGGCGGAGGAGCAGGTGAGGCAGAGCTGGTGGGCCGGCTCCGCGGGTGAGCCGCTGGCCCTCACCGCTGCGGTGCGGGCAAGTGGGGGTAAGGGTGTCTCTGGCCCGCAGCAGCCAGGCGTGGAGTCGGCGCCCGCAGAAGGCAGTGCGTTTTGCTCAGTGCGAAGTCAGGAGTAAGAGCGGACCCCGAGCCCGCCTGCGTGCTCCGAGGTACCTCTGAGGTACATCAGAGTACACCGGTGGAGCCACTGCCGCTGCCGGGTGTTTGTTAGCCGGTGGATCACGCAGGTGTTCCGTTTGTCCCACCTTCACCGGGTGGACCTAACGCCTGATCTGTGTTTTAGGAAGTATGTGCAGCACCGGCCTAATAGTGATCTGTTCTGCAGCAGAGGGAGATAAAATTTAAAGCTGTACTCACTCTTTTCGGCTGGAGATTGCATGCTGGGTTGCGTCACCTTTGTGTGCTACGTGAGCTGTTCTGCTACTGATGGGGTAAAAAGAAAACTCAGCCTGTGTAAAGGAAGGATCTGCCTGTGAAATGCTATCCGAGTCAGTTTCCTGTGTGGTCTTTAAACCTTAAACTTGTGTCATGCAGCTGACTTCAGGAGCAGAAACAGTTTCCAGCTTCATTTTGGTTAAACCATTAAACATTAGCTTGAGGCTAAGGATGGAGGGTGAACAGTTGTTCATGGCTGCGACCTGCTTAAATCGCTTTTGTTTACAGCTTCTGCTTCCTCAAAGACCCTGGGTGTGTTTGATGGTATCCTACCTGCCTAATACCCCACTGCAAGCGGTAGTATCCTTGCACTCTCTGGAGCGCAGTCCCTTTCTCAGAGCAAATTACTTTCTGCGGTATCAGTAATGAATCAGGAACAGTAATGAGGTTTTCTTTAATCAGGAGTTCTAACGTACCGGGAGAATGTTCTAAGCTGCTGGAGGAGCACAGCAGCGGGGGATGCTATGCTCTCGAGAGGGCAGCTTATGGATAGGCCTCTAGGTTTGCTGAACATAGGAGCAGTACATCCAGGCTTGTAGTTCAGGAGTTGCCTTATTATAGACATGTGTATTCTCACTGAGAGTTGAATGTACATCTAAGTGCTTTCCCAGTTTTCGTATTTCAAAATCTAGCCCAAGTCCTTGTAAAATCTGAGAGAAATCTTCCATTTTAATTTAAAGTAATTATCACCTTGTAACCATGCAAGAAAGGATGGCATCCACATATGGATGTTTAGGGGTCTGGATTCTAAATAGATCCAAACTACAATTTATTTTTAAAATTATCCTTGGACTGGAGAATCAATGCAAGAATTGTGCTAATGTTATATATGGACAAATAATATTCAAATAATTTAACAGTAAATGGCTAGAAAAACCTGGTAAGTTTGAATCTGCTTTGATTTATTTTTTTTTATAATAGCACATTGCATATTATGATGTGAAACACTCAAGGTTGTTAAGATAATGTTCGCTCACACAGCAGATGAGTCAGCTCTTCAAACCCAATAATTAGTATCCTCATTGATTCATACTATCACTCAACCCATGATGGGTCATTTGTAGCTTCCAGTCTTCTGGACACAGCCATATGGCATCCCAGTGGGATCCAGGGCACTGACCCTGGGCTATTACAAAGGATACATGGTTGGCACGCTAGACTACTGATTAAATATTAACTACAGCAGACACATTATTTCCACTCTGCCTTGAAATGAGTCTTTAATTAGAAAGAAAATAACAGCAGCAAATGAAGTTTCATGGTTGTTGTCTGAAGTAAATATTTTGACCCACTGCCTGTGGTACAAGCTCAGAAAAGTCCCCTGAGACTTTGAGGCTGCCACTCAGACCAAACACAGGTGTCTTGAATGGTATCCAGCTGTCAATCATCTGACACAGGTAGGGACGTTTAAATAGGAGAGGTGATTTGCCTAGATAAAAAGAACATACCTTTGTTAAATTTAGCCACATCTTTTCTAGGACCAGCTACTCTTGAAGCTGTAGTTGTATTAGCAACTGAAAATATTTCTTCTTCTCCCACCCCCTTTTTTTTTTTCTTCTTTTTCCTCATGGTGGAAATTCATGTCAAAAAAATTTACCAGCAGCTTTAATTCAATTCTTTAACAGTCTCGTTTATTATTCTTAAATGCCCTAATAGCAGAGCCATTGTGTTTAACTACTTGGGGGTGGGGGACACAG
Source organism: Gallinula chloropus (assembly GCF_964237585.1). Lineage (NCBI taxonomy): Eukaryota > Metazoa > Chordata > Aves > Gruiformes > Rallidae > Gallinula > Gallinula chloropus. Next base: position 94,089,143 of record NC_140085.1, read on the forward strand.
GAGATACCTAGTTAAGGATTCACAGTTTACAGTTCATGAATAATGTATGATTTTAGGTAATAACTTTAATGCTGAGATAATCCTGAATTTATTTTTTTGACCACAGAAATGAAGATTTTTTTTTTTTTTTACTTTCTTATTCCTAACCCCTTGATTTTGTCTTTGCTGGTTTCCAACCCCTGAGAAGCCTTTCCTAAAAATGAAGAAGATTCTTAATGTTTAAAATAACTTCTAATTTACTCGTAATTAAACAGAAATAGGTTTTATGGTGCTTAATACTTATTACAAGTCCAAGGGAGTATTTTCTAAACAGTCATTTGAATTTTTTATTGTACAGAAACAGAGACTCACTGTTCCTGTCAAATAACGTGCATCTCCTAAAGTTTATAGCAAGCCAGTGCCATGTTTTTATTCAAAAGAAATATGATTAAACGACTTACTAATAAAACCAGTGGTTTCACATGCATAAATCCAGCCACTCCCTTTTGTGTTATAAGCCCTAAAAGTGATTATTTTGTCTTTCAACACAGTTTTCTCATGGACAAGGCTGAGTAAAATGTCTTGGTGTGTTATTACAGATTTGTCTGTCTTTGGGGTTATATTCATTTATAACTTAATTACGACCATGGTCTTGGAAATAGTTGCAGCTGTGGATCAAAGCAAAAGCCCATCAGAAGCACTGCTAGTACATAGTACCAGACTTTGAAAAATATATATTATAGGAAAACTTTCTTACAGAGGATCTCAAGCAGCTAGTGGTTGTTTTATGCCCTAGAAAGTTTGATTTATCACATACTAAATGCTTGCCCTCATGCTGGTATTTTATAGTGTCTGTTTCTTAGAAGCACTGCTACTTTTTGTCTGCAGCATGTATATACTATGGACCTTATTTCCATAAGTGATGCTTGCATCACATGCATTCATATGACACCTTGGAGAATTTTCTTTGATTAAATTTCACAGCAGCCCATTTATTAATTGAGGTATTCTATGTGATTTTTAGCAATGGTGGTTTTGTTGAAGACCCTATTGAATAAAACAAGCACGTCCCACCCCCAATATTCTACCCTGGGTTATATTTCTACAAGTTGAAAGCAAGTATTAATTCTGTTCTTTGCTTTTTAATTAAAGCTGGCATCTGTAACTGTAGTTCCAGCTTGGGTTTGTACTCTTTAAAGTAGTGATGTCTTAATCCACAAATGAAAGTGAATGTTTTCTCTGTAAACAATTAGGAAGACTGTCTACTTAAGCAGGTGAGAAGATAACAAACATAAATTGTGCATGTTGGTATTGAAGAAACTCTCTACTTATTAAGTGAGGACAAAGTGTTTCTTCTTGGAAACAGAGGAGCTGTTAATGAAGATGTGAAATTACAGAGATCACAGAAGTTTCTGTAGGGAGATTGTACCTTCTGAAGTCCCACTTTGGTCGCTGGTACATGCTGAATCTCTCACTAAACCTTTTAAAAGTGGCAGTGATGCCCATTGCCAGCAGTTGTAAGGCCTTTCCAGCTCTTGGTGTACCTGCCTGACCATTTCAGTGATTCTTGTGCAGAGGTCTTGGGTGTTTTTCCTCAATTTCATCCAAAGGTGAGCTCTCTGCAGTCTTCCTGTGCCTCTTCAGCTCTGTAAACAACCAGTAGCAAAAGGGAGAGTGTCTTCCTTTGGTGTTTATCCATAGGCTGGAAAAGGTGACTGGTCAGCATTCTCCCTTCATCAGTAAATCTAGTCCAAAGGCTAAAATCCTTTGGGACATTTTCCCGTGACTTTCCAAGGCATTGGGTTAGGCCTGTTGCAAATGCTCGCTCTTCCCCTTCTGTGTGTTCTCTTTCCTCCTACATTATGCATTAAAGCTTCCAGAGTTTCTAAGAAATCCATTTTGAGACTCCTTGGATTCATTCTATTAGTTACATGGAAGAGAAAAATAGCTGCTTTGCTAAGCTCTCTGTATTGGCAATAGGTCAGATTCTACCAGCAGTTTCTCTCCCCTTGACGCAGAGTAGACCTCCTGAAATGTGCATATGGATTCTTCTGGTTTCAAAAGGAACAATTTGAAGCAAAATTTAGCCCATTATACTTCATATTACGTGAAAATCATCTTGCAAAGGTCTCATTAGTCTTCCTCTTTGTACTGCTGTTTTTCTACATTAATCATTACAGCTAATATGTGTGTGATATTGGGTCTGGCTGTTTACGTACAGAGAGTTGGTGTTATAATACTCTGTTTGAATCCCTAGCTATGTTCTTGTGTTTTCTTTTGACAGTAGCAGGACTTGATTTAACAAAGGGATGTGTGACTTCAAAACTATAATGAGCCTGCACTACAGAGAACAAAATTAAGTCAACAGGTGCCTGTTTTTTGGTTGGGTTTTTTTTGTCTGTTTGAGTTGGGTTAAGGTTTTTTTACTGTGCCAGGAACTCTGCAATATGTGACTGTTTTCCTTCAGATTCCTCAGCATCATCGGACCTTTAAATGAAGCACACATTGGAGATACGGGACTTGTGTAGGAACATACTGATTTTACTCCAGGGTTGCTGTGGTGCTGCTGCTGAAATGGAAAATATTGGTGTTTATGACAATAGAAAGAAAATGAGTAAATTTTTCAGGGCTTGGAGGTGCAGTGTCTATTTATGTTACCTGTTAGCAGATAATGCAGTCTTTGAAGAACGCTGCCCTGGGCTGTGTTCTTGTCACTCTTTCCTCCTTTGTATCTGATTGAATAATTGAAAGGAAATTCTCATGGGGTCAACTGAGTTAACGTGGGAAGTGGGTGACTATTTGGTAGCAATCTTGCTTGTTAATTGGAATGATATCTTAATAACCTGACGTGTCATTTTGGATACTGTGGGACATAGGGTTCTAAAATAGACGCCAAAAGTGCTGTTATCACTTGTCATCATAGATCCGAGAGTATTTATGGATGCTTTATGGCTTTGCACTGTAAGATGATTAACTCCATCTTGCATGATGGCAACAGTTGTTCATTAACACTTCTCCTGTCTTTAAACCTTCTGACTGAATGCAAACCAGTGCAGTATATTGTGGTAGGTGGGTAGATGGTACATAGGGCTTCCAAAATGCTTTCAACTAAAAGGTGTTGTAGAAAATATGCAATAATATAATGTCTTTCCGATTGTGTTTGGTGGTTGTGTGTGCTGGGGGGTGATTTTCTTTGGAGGGTTGAGGGGGTGGCATGTGTGCATGCTACCTTTCTCTCGGTGATACCTATCCTATTGCTTAAAATTATGGGACAAAGTCATCCCTTTTCTTGTATGCTATATAATTTCAGGTCCTACCACGCTATAAGGACATATGTCTCTTGTCAAAAGGCACTCACAGAACCTTATTTAATTTTTACCTCTGACCTTACTAAGCCTAGAAAATATGGCCTGTGAACCCTGACTATTGATGTGTTAGACCTGCTGAAACACTAATCAGGTGGTTGAATGACTGATTTCTCTCCTTTTTCTCCAAGGAGTGAAACAGTTGCTCAGAAATGACCCAAATAATTTTTATTAATGGGCCCAACATTACTTTCATTTCAAAAGAGACAAATCATTTAATAAAATGTGTGTTCAGTTGTGTTCATTAGTGCTAATCAGTAGTTCATTAAACCTTAATCATATCAATTTCGGGCCACTAATATTCAGGTAGTTTAATAAAGGACCCAGCAGTAAAAGAGCACACGTTGCATATTCAGGAGCATGTTCATCCCTAGCAAAACCCACACTGTCCATTCAGTTGGGTATGAGGGATGTGATAATAACAGATGAAAGCATAAAAGTATACACAGCAAAGCACAACTGGTAACAGATCTAACTAGGGCAGCACACTGTGCTTAGATGTCATGAAGGCTTTGTCCCATGGAGCACTCTTGTTGGCTCAGGTGGGAGCACTGTTCAAGCAGACTTTTGACAATCGAGTTAGCCTCTTTGGTGGAAACAGCAGGACAAAGTATATTGAGAATGCTTAGTATTTCCATATTTGTAAAGCAGCATATTGGAGAACACTATCTGTAGTCTCCAGTTTGCAAAGCAATTAACATATGGAAAATTTTAGGGTCTGTGTAGTTCTACTGAAGTCACTGTCTTACTCAAGGCACATGGATCCAGCTTAGTACTTTCCTGACATCTCATATCATCCTCCTTGAAAGGCTGTTAGCAGTGGAACAATTCTTTCTGGATGTGTGTGTGAAGCCCAAACTGTGCTACAGACAATGCTGAACAAACATGCTTCACTTGCTGCTATTCCTGTATTAAAAAGTCAGTCTGAATTTCATGGTTTGCACTGAAGTCTGAGGAGTGAGACTGACTTGTATCAATATACTAATCCTGTGTCAGAGCTCTGATGTGCCAGAAATATCATGAGTGTTTTATTCTAGTTAAAATTTTATACTAATGCATGTTGGTACAAGCATGTCAGTCCTAATTGCTTCTGTGAATGAAATGAGTTAACAGCTTGTTAGAAAGATGAAATTTTGGGGAGAAGCCTGGAATTACTTGCTGCTTGTTCTTAAGATTTTTTTTCTTCATTGAGATCCAGTCATAGTTTTTTGAGATGCAGGTGTCTGTATTTTAGGTGACCATAACTGAAGACGGTGTGAGTCTCCTCCTTCCGAGAAGTGCAGTGTGCTGTTTTGTCATCTAGTGCAGTAAGGTGTCATTGTACAGTGAGGTCATCCTTCTGATCCTTTCCAGGTAAGAAAATTATTTTTTATTCCTACTGGACCCCTGCATTAATCTCTTTTTTGCACTATCATCTTTCTTTCTGACTTGGAAGTTCTCATCAACAGTGTTGACCCATTTCAGTGAGAGACCTTGATGTTTGTATCAAAATTTTGTCCTGCAATAAACCAGAAAGAAAACGAGAATTTACCTCATCCTTCCTCTGTAGACTGAATACTATATACAGTTTAATTCCTTTCTACTTTTCGTCTTTCTTGTATCAAATAAGGAAGAGAAAATGTTAGGGGAAGATCTATTCAATAGCAGCTGTATTTAGTAAATGAGTTTCCAGTCATATTAATGCAATGGAGTCATAAGCGTTTCTGCTACGATAGCTATATCCATCATGTCTTTACTAAGCACTCTTGTATAGATAAGTAAATGGTCTATTTGTTTTCCCAACCAGCTCTCATCAGAAATGAGTTAAATGCATACAGAATGATCCTAGATCACTGCTATCTAATGTCTTGATAGTTTTTACAACTGTGTATTCATCTTGCCTGTCTGAGGGTCTCCATTTAGTCTGCGTTTCTGTTGACCGAAGTCTCGTGTAATGCACTTTACCATCTCTCTAAAACTCCATTTAAAATAAAGCTGATGTTACAATAGGTTGACGATGCTTTAACATACTGGATAGGGACTTGTCAGCAGCTCCAAGCAGCAGTGTGGCTTCAGATATTGCTGTCAAACTTGCACTGTGTAATTTGGATTTCGAGCCCAAAAGGTACAGGTTAACATTTTAGTACAGCATGATGTTTTCTTCCACTGCTGTGTTGCCACGTGACATGGGGAGCAAACAAGTCTCCTGGAGTCAGACAGGTCTGTGCAGATAGGCTGCACCCCCTGGGCACAAATAGCATACTCTGTTCTTGGATGCTTTCCTTGCTGCCCCTTTTCTCTTCCCTTGAAGCTTACAGACATCTTTGGCATACAGTATGGCAAAGTCTGAAAGAAGAGGTTAGATAAGGACTGGAGGGAGGAGACAGCTCAATGCACGTGCAGCCCAGATTTGGCTAAGGGTCCAATGCAATAACTTTCAAGGATTTGCTTTAACTCTTTGCAATAGGAAGGTGCTTGTTTGTGTAAAATCAGAAGAGAATCAGATAAGAGGGTTTTGGGTAGTCGTATTGTTGGCAAAATGAAAAACAGTTCAGCCTATAAAAGGCTGGTGGTAGACTGGCCTGAGATTCTGTTATACCTGAGATGGTTATACTTAGGGAAGTGGCATGTCTGACAATGAAGAATTCAAAATGTAACTGCTTTGATCTGAATACAAGGACTCGGGTTCTTCTGGACCCTGTCTAGAGTCACTGGCACAGCTTCAGCAGTTGAAATTAAAGCTGTATTGTTATATGTCGGCTTTTTTTTTTCTTTCTTTTTTTTTTCCTTGTATTTGTTTTCTTTCTTTTATTTTGTACTGTCGTAGGGGATTTCCAAGGGGAAAAAAAAAATACAGCTTAGCTGAAGAGCAAGGCTCTCAATTAGCAGCTATAACAGACTTATTCTCTGTGGCTCAGAATACCTGGGTTACAATGACTAGCAGACGAGTACCAGAATATAAATAATACCATATTGTGAAGCAAGGATGGAAAGAGAGTAATTAGTAACACATACTGCTAATAAAAGTTGTGTACTGGTATTGCTCAGGGTATAAAACAATTCAAACATGTGCTTTCTTTCCAAAATAGTAAGAGTCTAAGATGAAAATACTAATAAAATAATTGTGTTTAAGAATAACAGTAAGGGGATATTTGGAAAAGATTAATCCCATGTTTGGTATAGGGTAATAAAATATTGTGAACTGGGTATATTTCAAAAACTGCTACTAAGGGGAACTAGATGATGCAGGGGGATTGCTAATGTGGTGTAGAATCAGTAAACTTCGCTCACTGTAGTTCCAGAAATTTTAATAAGAAGCGAGCCTTCTCTTTCTCCTTAATAGCTGTTTGATGTCCTACGTGAAAACTGTGTGGGTGGGTTTTCATTCTAATACTCAATAGGCAGGTGTTCACATCATGCAATAAAACAACGTGTTAATTTGTGGTTGTGTTCTCCACGGAAACTAGTATGGGAATAGGGGCTGGGGGGATGAGCTGGAGGCTAGAGTCTGAACCTCTGGCAGATAGTCTGTGTTTGCCCATTGAATATGATTTGAGCACTTTTAAATAAACCGTTTTTGTTTTGTCTTGTGTTTTGGTAGGGTATGATTGTGTGTATATGGTTTACTTTTGGTTTTGTAATTGCCTTTAAGTTGGCAGCAGCTATTCAGCCAGCAGAAATGACTTCTTTGAAGTTGGCAACCTGAATTCCTTGTGATCTAAGGGGTCCTTTCCAGCCAAGACAATTCTGTGATTCTCAGGTTGCTACTTTCCCTATCTCCAAGATCCCGTCCGGACATCCAACACGTCCTCCGTTGTTGCTTGATTTTTAAAAATAATAATTTTATGTTAGCCTGTTGCTTTTGGACCTTCAGATGAATTTTGTTCTCTGAAACCCTTTCAACTTGGTTGTGGGCTTTGGTGTTCAAACTAAGTGTGTTCTGTCTGTACTCTGATCCACTGTATGAAAGAGGTGGGAAAAACACACAGAGATGAAGAAAGGGGCTTTGTCTTTTTTTAATTAACTGATAAAAAACAAAGGAAGTATATTTGAAGTATAAATAAAACTTGGCTTATTTGAAGTATCAGATATTGAAGGAGAAAGTTAATAAAAAGGTATGTCAGGAAAACTTGAGTGAAATATAGAAACTCTAGGAAGGAAAAGTAGTAAATGATACATGAGAAACCAGGTTAAATATGCAGAATACATAAAAAATGTGTATAAGAAATCTTCAGTCAAGCCAAGGGTCATTTGTGCTGTGGGGAAACCTGAATGGGGTTATTAATGAATGAGGTTAATGTTGCTAAAAGCTGAAATGGGTTGTTTACAGCGGTATTTATTCAGAAGAGTACCTGAAGATTCCATACTACAGACTATGATTGGTGTTTCTTCTGTGAGGAAGTAAAGTAAGGGTTATAATACATTAGACATGGGAAAATTAAAACATCTGCAAGGAATTGCATTTGCAAGGATTCAAAATAAGTAAGGCAGGAAATTGGAAATCTGATGGCAGAACATAGAGGAAAGTAATGTAGAGATAGATGAATAGTGTTTCCTGCAGCCTGCATTGCTGGAGCTGTGGTGTGGTAGAAGTACGTTGTCATAGCAATGCCTGATTTTAAGAAAATGGAGATTAAGTTTGCAAACACTTCATCAGTTGTTGGGTGTTGCAGCCATTGTATGAATGTTGTTTGGAGAAAGCATTTACAATTCAGCAGAGTTTAAAAAGGGGCCTAAGGGATTTGGAAGCAGAAATTGCAGTGAAAAATTATAATGAAACTAGTACTCATGTATCAACTAATATCCATGAAAATTTACTCTAAAATGCTGAGGTTTTTTGTTGTTTGTTTGTTTGTTTATTTGTTTTCCCAGTAAACCTGTCTATATAGGCACTGGAAGAAGTTTTACAGCTGAAACACATGGCTTCCAAGAAGTGCGTTTGTTTCTGTGTTGGGTGGGTTTCAGTTAAGTTTCATTCTCTAAATTAATTTCCCTTTGTCTTGCACCCACTTGCTGTGAAAATTCTAATTGGAAGATGTTGGTATAAGACTACTTGTTGAATAGGGAAATTTTATCTGACAATCTGAATTAATTCACAGCAAGGACATTGGGAATAACACTGGGGAAAAGGGGCTTTGGAACTCACTTTGAAAAGTACCATAACTGTAGCAACTGCTGTAGATATTATAGCTTGGGTTGCAGACACTCAACCCAAATTGTCTGCAAATTAGTGCATGCATGTATACTTTTTCAAAGAGGACCAAAGGCAGATGGCAATGGGGATTTCTCTTGGTGAAGAACTCTTGAGTCCCTAACATGTTTTAAATACACAGAGAACACACGCTTAGAAACTGGAGTAGCTGGTCAGCACTTTACCTGAAGAGCACGTTCTCATTTTTCTTTTTCTGCAGTAATCCATCTTAAGCTGTTGTTAGTTTTATGTCTTACATTTGATTTTTATTCTCAGTATTTTTTCAAGTGAGGGATTTTGAATGATTCTTGGACAAAAAAAAATTAAAATATTTTTTTCTTTCCCATTTCTGTTCAACTGGCACTGCAGACAGATGGAAAGATGCAACTAATAGCGTATCAGTGTATCCATATAGCAGGAATCAAAACGGCCCAGTGAAATGAAGGCTCTGGCTTTCCTCCCTTCTTTCTGATCCTAGCCTAAGGCAGACCTAAAGATCAAAGCTTGACATGTCAACAGATATAAAGGTGATGTACTGTCTTTCTGTAGTATTTTCCAAGTCTGAATTATGCTGCGTGGAGCACAAAACTAATCAAATAGTAGAGCTTAAATAAGTATTTATAAATATCTGAATCACTGAGGATGAACTTTGGAGAGAAAACCAGCTAGCTGGTTCTTTGGCTTGTCATTCTTTTGCCTTATACAAAAAACGTCAAAATGCATTGGGACACCTTTACTTGTTCAGATGGAGATGAGTCAAACTGACTGTTTCATCATACTGTTTTCCCTCTCGTAGCTGAAGAAGTTCTTTGATAGAGCTTCACTCTAAGGCAGATTTCTTCAAAACTCCAATATTTTCAACATCAAAGTGTTTAGCTAGGGCAGCTTTCTTGGTATTTTCTTTACAACTGAACCTAGTAAACATTAGCCATGAGTTAAGGAAAAGAGCAATGACTATTTTGTATGACATAGGCTTATCAGCAATTGTCTCCATTTTGGAATGGGAAGGAAGGAGCTAGTGAACACCACTTCTCATAAAGCCTGCAGAAAGGAGGCTTTTTGATTTTGTTTCATTGGAGGTAGAAGCAGGACTAGATATAACTGTGTCCCAGGTATAAATGCTATATGGGAGTTTTAGCTCAAGAGCCTCCTACCTGTGTTTCCTATAAGCAGGATACAGCTGGAGCCTGTAATTCTTGTGACCTGACTAAAAGTACAAGGAAGATCTAGTTGCTGTAAAGATGTAGTCTAGCCCTGATGTTGGAAGGAGAGCAGGAGGCACTTGAACTGCAGTTTCCATGAAGTGCGTGAATGATGCAGTGAGACACAGTTTGGTTTGGTTCAACAACTTTCTGTTTAAGGACATTATCAAGGACAACTTGTCTTTTTTTTAAGAGGATAGGAATCTTTGACTAAGATTGTCTTCTCAAAAAAAAAAAAAAAAAAATCCCCTTTTGATGGGTAATGGCTTTGCTTACAGGTGTAAAATGATTCCATCTGAGAAGTACCATTATTTATATGATCTTACCACCTGAATGTCCTGCTCTCCCAGATATTTTGCAGGTACTGCCCAGATAGTTCCACTAAATATTAAATATCTTCATTTGCCAAGGGCCTGCTTTTCAGTTTCCTTTGAATCTAGATATCTAAGGAAAGACTCCTCTACAGTGCTAGAACAGAAGTACAGGGTAAAGGCTTCACAGTGTTGTACAAAAAATTCTGCAGTCAGATTCTGCCATTGTGACACTTCAAGACAAAAGTCACAGTGGACATCTGGTGGGCTATATGCCCATCCTACTGAAACTTTTTAAAGATCTGGTTTATTACCCCAGTGCATAAACAAAATGGAAAAATGGGTTCAGATTATTTACACAAAGATTTTTTGGAAACTATCTTCACCATGCCCAAGCACACACTAGAAACTTCATAGTGACAGGCACACGATGTCTCTCTCTCCAGGACCTTGGCATCTAATGAAATGTCTTGGTTCACGTGAGCCCAAGAAAAGACTTGAGGGGTAAGAAGTAGAAGGGCTATACTTACTGTAATACAGTGGCATGACAACAGTTTGGCCTTTCTGAATTTCTAGATTGAGTTGCATCAAATTCTTTCTATGTGTTGGGGTTTTTTTTGTTGTTTGGGATTTCTTTTGTTGGGTTTGTTTTTTTTGGCTGGTGGGTGGTTGTTTTGTTTTGATTTTTACTGCAGTTATTCAGGTAAAGTTCACTTTGCCAGGTGGTATACAATGGATGGTTTATGGGGGAATTTAAATCTGTTTAATTGGAAGATATTCTGTATATCAGGAGCAACGTGGAGTGTTTGAGTAAAAAGAGAAACTAATGCACAGTTGCTTTCTGAAGCCTGTATTTGAAAGCTTTGAACAGAGATGAAAATATTTAAAAAAAAAAGTTTCCAAGGTAAGGCATTAACTTCTTCATTAGGTGTGAAATTACTGTAGATGTGAGGATGTCCCAATGCTGGGGATCCTGGCATTTCCTGAGTGCTGACTGGTGCAGATGTAACAAAAACCTCCCATAGTGTTTTTGCTGGATGGTTTTGCTGGATGGTTTTACTGGATGGGTGGAAGTGGCACAGGCAGTGGCGCTGCTCTGTAACACTGTTACCACCTCATGTACCATCACAGAGGGGAGAACGTTGAGTTGGGTTAATAGCTGTGAAGCTCCATGAGCTGGGTTAAACTTGCAGGACCACAGTTCTGAAGCTTTTAATTTACTTCACAGGACTGCAGATGTCTTTGGCTCACCACATTAGATATGTGTATAAATTATGTCATGAAAGCCTGCAGTTACTCATTCCAGAACTGCTAAGGTGCTTTGATGTGCTTGGATTAGATGGTGAAGAAACCCTAGCTCAGCTGGCAATATCCCACAGAGGGTAGATGCATGCATATAGTCTGAATATAAATTCTCTTTGAGGCCTTACAGAGGAACAGGGTTTACATACAGATCTGACAAACTATTTTGGGTTTCTGTAGGAGGATCTGAAGAGCGGAGTGTACAACAGAAAGACTGTATGTGGAGTGCCACTTTGAAAATTGCAGGTAAAGAACCTGCATGTGCTCTTAAGAAGAATGAGTAAAATACCATTTTGTATGTGGTAGAAACGGGCAGGGAAAGGTCATGGCCCTGAGCTTGGAGTTCATGGTGGTTGAAGGAAGCGCTGAATGAATGGAACATGGATGCTGGTGCTTTCCCCGGGGTCTGAAGGGACTGGAACAGAGCCCCAGTCCATGCATTGCCCTCGTCTCTGTGCCCTCTGCTTTTCTTCTGCCTATAAAATTGTTCAAATGCAAGAGGGGTAGTATGTTTCTAGCACAGATAAATCAACATTTATTTATTTATTTATAGCCACAGGCTTATTCAGATGCTGACAATTGAGGGATTCTGTGTGAAGGAGCACTAGTCAATATGTTTATTCTCTTCCAGATAACAGCAGCAATAACAAGCACACCATGAATTTTATTAAGCCATGTTAATTTTCTGTCTGTTCTGGGAGCTGTAGGGTTTTGGTGGTGTTTTTTGCTTTGTGGGGATTTTGTTGTATGGGTTGTTTGGGTTTTTGTTTGGTTTTTGTTGTGTTGTGGTTTTTTTTTAAGTTCTTGTAATGATTTCTGTCTCTGTTTCAGAACGAGAGAGAGAATTTCATCTTTTGTAACAACAATTAAACACAGTTTGAAAGATCATAGCCTGGATGTAATAGCTGGATTCGTGGAATTTATTAACTGAGGAACTAAATGAATAATTCAAAACAAATAGCTTTCTTGACAAATGGACCCTCCAGCGTTCTTAATATTTTCACTGGGGAGATCAAATTGTTATCATCATTGTTTATATCAGAGTAGATACCACTGGTTTCAGCTGAGGCTTTCTTTTAGCGTAAGCTCTTGTCTTCCCAATGTGTGCATGTTTCTCTTTGATGGGTGTTTTGGTCCTGGTTTTTGACCTGTCCTCTTAGTTTATAGGGTTTTTCAAAACATACCTGTAGCTGTGAGTGCAGCAACATCTTGAACTTGTTAAGAGTGATTTATTCTCCAGTCTTGGACCAGTCTTGTTCCTCAGCATCACAAGAAAGCTCTGGTCTAAAAGATAAGTTCAATCCTGATTTTTAAGAAGTCTCCCTGTGCCAGAGAAGGACAGATCTCAACTGTGGTCTTCATCCCTCTTTTTAAGTGATCTTTTAGGATGAATGTATCAAAGATAAGAAGGAAGACTTTTAGTTTCATGGTTTTGTAGAATGCAGTGCATAAAGCAGAGCTTTGATATATATGCAGTATTTCTGAGAAGATATATTAAAGAAGCAGTATGTATTAATTTGAGTTTGCCAAGTACTGGAACAGTATTCATCAGAAGCTTTGATTTTTTGTAGTCCAGAGAAAGCAAACATGGACTTGAGATACCTCCTTTATCACTTTAGGGAGGGATCACCTGGAACAATTAGAACATTGGAAAGCACCATCTCCACTGCAGCATTATTCTCCATATGTTAGGTGTCAAAGTTAAGTGGTGAAAGGGAAAAAATAGAAGGTAAAACTGTTACTCTTGCTGTTAGCAACATGCAGCAGGCTTATGGTGAAGAGGGATTAAAATTTGGTTCACTAGCAGTTCCCTTCAATGCTAGTGTCATGGACCATGCGTTTTTCTGAAAATGCTTTTGGTATTTACTGATATTCTTAGAGATTTCTTGTTTTTATCCCAAATTATATAGTCTTTATAGCTTTTTATGGAGCAATAATTCTTTCTGATTAGCTCATTAAATAAAATACCATAGTTTGAATGACATAAATGTATATACTTTTTTTTTTATGTACTCGAATTTTATATTTTGATTCTTCAATTTTTTCCCAATTCTTCCTATAAACACTTATCCCTCTAAGGTTGGGGGAAGGCAGAAGGTGGTAGGAAAATGTACCAAAGACCCTCCACTGAAAAAGTGAAAGGCTGTTTAGTAGGGCTATTTGTCTACAGGTAACTGCTGCTCAGTCTCTCTAGGACTGAGGGACTGAAAGCAGGGGAGAAAATTACTTATGATAGGAACTAAAAGGCCAAAAGATAAACTTTGGGCAGCTAAACATGTAAAAAGCTACAGCAGGAACCTGGTGTTTATCGTGTGACAGTTCTGGTGTAATCCTGGCAGAGAGGAAGGCAGGACCATTCTGCTTCACCTGCACTTGGAGGTGAGGAGCGTCCTTTTGTGCTGCGGGTCCTGTGGGGGCTGTTCATGTGCTCTGAGAATTTGTGGTCGGGGGGAGTGGCATAAAAGTGGCAGGTGCTCCAAGTTTGCACAGAGCAAAGCACAAAACAGTGTTTCTTCCTCTTACCATTTTAAACCTAAAAAGATCCAGCATTTAGCCCAGATTGGTTATTTATATTTAAGAGGGTTTAGTGTTTTCCCTGCCACTCCCTATGGGCTAACTCTTCATCTGCTTGAAGTCATTTAGGGGATGTGCAATGAGAGGGCTCCTGAATGAAAAGGAAAATCATTAAAAAAATGAGCATGTGTTAGCACTGTAAAGAGACAGCAAGCAAGGATACTTGTGCCAATATATACATTTATGGATCAAGCACTTGTTTCATGATTAAGTGTTTTAAAGTGCCATATATTTTCCCTCTCATCACTTGCAGATCTTTACGGACTGTTTACTGAATAGAAAGTCTTGAAAACTTACCTAAATGCTTTGGGGATGTGTGAGTGCTTATCTAAGCCTAAATTCTGGGTAAAAGGAGTGGAAGAGCTAGCTGCAAAATGAGTAGTTACTTAAGAATGTGATGCTGGAGGTGCCAACATGTAAGGCTGCAGAAAATTGACCAGTGGGGCAGGAGCAGGGTCAGCACTAACTTCAAGATATTTTTCATTTCTCACTCTTTTGAATGTCCCAAATTCTTTAATGAGAGATGAGGGGAAGACAGAAAATGCATTTTTAGATTGCAAGTGATCCTAATCAGCATCCAGAACAGTAAAAAGCAAGCCAGTCTTGCCTTTCAGTTTAGCAGGGGCATACAAACACCTAAAAATGAAGGAAGAGAATGAGAATCTTGACTAAATGACAGCCATGATGGTAGAAAGTAAAGATTGATTGCTCATTTGAAACATTGCTCCAGATTTGACCAAGATAGAAAGCCAGGTAAATAAAGTGCATTTAATTCTAATTTGGCATACATTCCCCCTCTTCCCCCTCTTTAAGTTTAAAAGCAAGATAAACTACAAGCATTTTGAAGATTATTAGCGGGTTTTTGTTTTGTTAAGAAAAAACTCTTAATCGTTCTGTAATGTCTGCAGATTATTAATTGTGTTGTGTTCCTGGAGGAACTGAGTTACTCGTCTGCTTTGAAATTGGAAAGGTAATAAATCCCTTTGATGCTGTAAAACTCACTCTGAACAATATCTTTACCTATGATTGCTTCAAAGTTATAGAAGCCTAAAGCTAGGCACCTATACATGCTATCAGATTTTATGGTGATTTTTTTTTATCATACACAAAACCCCCTAAAACGACCAACAAACCCAAGTCAAAACACCACCACCACCACCAAAACACCTTTTATGAAACGTCACTTCTGAGATGTGACAGAGACCAAGATTTATCTCTCTGCCATTTGTTCCCTGTGTTAATCTTCAGGTCTTATAATAAAGGTGAGGAACAAAGGGTTGGGATGACTCAAAGAAATGGTAATGGGATACATAGAGCTTTTCACCTATAGGTTATTAGATCAAGTCCAGCCAGGATGAATGTTTCCTCAGGGCTTTTCTACCCCTTTATTACTCTGTGGCTCTAAGGGATATAAACTGAAGGATCTATTTCTGCTTTCCAATAAACTGGTGACCAGTACTGGAAAAAGCTACTGCCCCTCTGGTCCAGGTCAGTTGCAAGGGCAGAGGTATGGGATTTCTCTCCATATCCAACTGCTCTGATGAGTGATGGAAACATGCTAATGAGAGCAGCTGTGGAACTTCCTTTATTGCTGCCTCAACTGCAGAGTCTTTCCTCTTGATTGGTGAAAGACATTAATTAGTTCAGGCTTCTCAGCTCAGTAGTGACACAGTGGAGGGTAGAAGAAATACAACTAGAAGTGGGATGTGTCTAGATCCCAACTGACAAGAAAAGAAGTGCCAACATAAATGAAATCTCTCTAGCACTTGTTTGTGGGAAATCTCCACAAACATAGACCTGTGAGTAGAGGTAAATCAGGGAAGTGAGTTCAATGTGCACTTAAGTTGCTCTGTAATTTTCCAGACTTACAAAAATGTAGTCTTGTAGAACCTCTTCTAGACAAATGAAATTAGCACAAGACCCTCTGACTCCTGTAAATACTGACTAAAATTAAATAATGGACATAACTTTCAGCTGCAATAATCAAATGTTCTCTACTTGATTTTTCTAAATGGTTGGATGTGGACTTTTGTGTATGTGTATAAAGGTGGGGATTTTTTAATCCTCCCAAAAAATAACTCTATGTCTGTTGAATAAAAGAGTTAAAGAAATAATACAGAACTAGGAAAAGTATTCACCATATCAAGAAATAAAAATAATTGGTTTGCATACCCTGTTAAAAATGGTCATGTGTTATTCCTCCACTTTTCCCTCTTTCTTTTGGCTCATCAGGGAGAAAATATCATGAAGTTCCACATCTGTCCACTGCAATAAGGTTTATCCCATTGCAATTCTAGGATTCCCCAAGGGACTCGTTTAATGTAGGGTTTGCATGTACCTATCTCTGACTAAACACATGGCCCTAATACTTTGAAGATACCTTTCATGAAAAATTGTAACCTTTTTATAGATGCCTAAAAATGACTGTAAGAGATTTCAGATATAAGAGATTTGAAAAAATGCCTCTTGGGACGGTTCATCATTGTTTTGCTGGTGTAGTTGGTACCTGAGAAAAGGAATCTGGTTTTGAGAAATGCATTTCCACTGAAGAGTTACCTCTGGCCAGAGAAGGTTGAGCCCTGATTATACTGACTGTAAGGTAATTGGTAGGTCCCTTATAACTGGCAACATTACCAAAGCCATGTAAGTGTTTGGATGTGTATTTCCACTGGAAAACACATTTGCACCTTGGTAACATCTAGTAATGTCCAGCAGCCCCCATCATCCCTCAAGGCAGGTCCCGTTGGTGGTGAGGCAGTAAAGAGATTTAAGCAGTGAGGGTTGACTCATGCCTTGTCTCAGCTGCAGAGCCTGGTCCCTGCAGCCACCCCTCTGGCAGCACACGGACCCACCACCGGGAACTGGACATACCCATTTCCTGCAGACACAACCAGTAGCTCCTGCAATGTGCACTCACCTGGCCAACAGAGTCACCAGTGTCTGCCTGCCTGGAAGGAAGGAACGTTTGGAGCCTGGTTTGAGTTGTTCTTGAGTTGTCCATACTTGACTTGCCATCCATTTGGTGTTTAATCTGCTAGTGTTCTGAGGTTTCTGTTTTATTTCCTTTTTTTTTTTTTTTTTTTAAGAAGGTGGTGAGTGTGATGAAATAGTCTATACCTTTACAGTCTACCATTTTCTTGAGTGCAATGTGTAGGAGGTTGCAAAACAAAAATGCATGATTATTATGATGTCTGTCTGATTTCTCTATCAGAAGACTGAGAAGAAATAGAGAAGGAAAATAAAAATAAAATTAAAAAAAAAAAAAATTGAGCTAGAACTTGGGCTACAGCTTTCCACAAGGGTATTGTGGAAGGAAGTGTAAGTTCTGCTTGTACAGGTGACTGAGGTTCCTTCATTTCCTATGTTCCTGCTATATATGGCTCTTGTACACTTAGGTTGTGCATCTTTATCAGAAGTGATGACTTCCAACACACATGGACTTATTCAGCTTGTATAGAACGCAGCATTCTGACTGACCACAATAATGACTGTCCAAAAACTGGCTTCCTATTGGAGTCTGTTCCTGAATGATCAACAGGAAGCTCTTCTGCATCCTGGCCACTAGAGAACCGAGATGTTAGAAAGCCAGTAGCTGGGGAACAGAGAATTGTGCAGAGGCAAGATTTTGATGTTCTGTCATCAGCAAATCTTACTAGAGAACTTCTTAGCAAACAGTAGTCAATTTGCCCTTAAAACTGTGTGCATTCATTTATCCAAACCACTTGGTGTTTGCTCCATGAACATCTGGAAGGAAGATGAGGGTGGATGTGGGGGAAAGCACTTTCAAAAGAAACAATTAACGCTAGAACAGAAATCAGAGCTTTTGCATTTAAAGCAGCTTTTCTCTGAAACTGGGAAGTAATGTGATTCCAGGCTGCTCAGATTCTAATGTTAACATGTCTCTTTAAGTTTTTATGACAGTTAACATAAATATTAATGACAATTTCATTAAAACTTGATTTCATACAAAAGTGGATTATTCGTTTTATTCATTCCCTTGTGCTAACTGTCGTTCCCTGTTGAACAGATGCAACATCATGCACAATTGCCATGTATGACAACTACTGTATTACGTGCATGGAAAAACAAAACTGTTTCACAGTACAGGCGTTTGTACAGAGCGAGAGTAGGGTGAACCCACATCTGATATAATGACGGTCACTTCTGCCTAACAGGGTAAGAATGTCACAGGAGAAACTGGAGGACAAACCTAAACAACAAGTATAGCAGGTGAACAGAGGACTAGAATATCTGCAGTAAAACATTCTTCCGTTTGTTACACTCCACAACCCCAAACCCCCCATTTTAATATTTATTGCCCTGGGTTTCTTTTTCTTAAATGTGCATGTCATGACAAAAGTAAAATTAATTTCCAGCTATAAGTGATTAATATTAGGTTCACAGGATGTTTTTTATCTGATGTATCTTGTTTGTGTCTATGTAGCACTTGTTGATGGGCTAGCTGGTATTCTTCACTTTCTCTAATAGCTTTACTGTAAATGATTCCTTTACAGAAAACATATAAATACTGTGATTCCCAGCATTATGATGTCATAGCACCTATAAATACTTGAAGTACAGAAATGCATCCTTCTAAATGGAGAGTTTATAGTACTCTTGTGGATACCTTCCAGCCAGAGGATGAACAGCTCATAATTCTTTTTTGACAGAATAAATAGGAAATCCATGATTCCTATCAAGCTCTGTAGAAAGACCCAGACACCCAGATCCATATGCCATACTTTGCCTTGTACATGTTTGAAGCGCTAGCAGACTTAATTGTTATGCCCTGGGGAATCTTCAAAACTACTGTTGGCAGATACAAGTGATATTAACAAGACAAATATGTCTCAGTATATTTACCAGGTGATTACTGCTGTTTCAAAAGTAGTAAATTATTGTATTTATTCATCTATGAGGCTTCTATGGGAACAGAAGGCAAGCTGTGTTTTAATTTTTAGGTTTTGGGTTTTTTTTAATTTGAAGGAGTTTTAAGGATCGGGAAGCAGGATGAAGGAGGCAGATTTGGAGACAGTCAAGTTGCACAGCTTACCATTAACTCTGTTTGAACAGCAACATTTAAAATCACAAAGTTTTCATTCTGTGCATGCAAGTGATTTATACTGCCACGTACCCTGTGTGATAGCATATGTAGCCTCCAAATGCTTCATCTGTGTTTAGGCATTCTGTTTCTTAAATCCCTGCAATATGTTGAACAAGCAAAGGACTTACCGTATAACTTGCTTTTGTGTGTGTGTGTGTTTGTTTATATTTACAGAATGATAAATATCCTATCTCCTTCCTCTCATCTGCCCTTCTTTTTTCTTCCTGTTTCTTCTTGCCTCTCCTCCAAGACGTTATTAACTAACAGTTAAATTATGTGTCCCTCTATGTTTGGACTTCGGTAGTAGTCGGCTTAAGGAAACTAAATCAACCATACCATTTTCAGCATAAAATCTTCAACCTAAAGCAGTTCACAAGAATGAAACAATATATTTTCCCTTCCCCCACCAACCCACTACCCACGCTTCTTAAACCTAACCTTCATTTGAGGATGAGCAGATGTAGTCCTGACTTTTTCCTGGCTTTTTGCACAGAAGCTGAGTGTGGGTTAATCTGACCACCAATGTACTAATTCTGCTTTTACTTACTTTCTTAGCTGGAAAATCCCCTAAAAAGTGCATATAACGTTGAAGCCTTTTTATGGGATTCACAAATATATGGCAGTGAGATGCTCCTTCTCCCATAATGCACAGGACACCGTAACTGAAATTGCAGAATCAAAGCTGCATTTACTAGGAAATACCAGAGTTAAATTTGAAAAACTAATTGGGCCTCTCTGGTTAGTATCTTACAAGGTAGGTGGGATTGTGTAAGATGTGTAATTTTTTTCTGCCTGTGAAGCCCCACCTTGTTTGCCAGGTGGGCAGTTCTGGCTTGATGAGCACTTAGTTTGTTTTCTTCCCAACACTCAGTAGAGGTCTCTAAATCTCACTTGTTAGATGCTATTTAAAAATGTCTGGGGAGACAGCATTATTGTTTTTGTGCTTGTTCTAGTATCCACATGCTACAGTGTGCTTGTTTTCAGAAAAATGCTGTGAACTGAGGTGATAGTACTGGAAATAATGTATGAAATTACCTCCTCTGGGTGTCTATTTTATAATGCCTAAGGAATTTGTTTTTTTCCTTCTTTTTTAGCATACTTAGCATTAGTTAACACTATGCATAGACAACATGTTTATAACACTTACACTTTATATATAGAAGCACAGTTCTCATTGAGCAGTTCCCAGAGTACAAGCACAATTCCCAGCTGCAGCTGCGAGGGCTTAGCACTTCTGCAAATCATGTTTCAAGCTGAACATGAAAATGGGGAACACATGATGAATAACCAACAGTAAAGCACTCAGTTTAAGTGACTTGCCTACCTTGACATAGAAACATTAGTTCAAACAGAGTAAGAACTAACATTGTTGGTTTTCTTTTTTCCCCTCTGTGAATTTTCTCTTCCTTTTCGCTCCATCTCTCTGACTGCAGAAGAATGGGGAGACACCAGGAAAACTTTCATACAAAATCTGGAGGGGTGAGAGTTCAACGAGCACAGAGCTGGCTGCCTCTTCCCATCATATCCATGATGCTTCTTTACCCATTGATCCTTGCTTCCACCCTGTTTGCTGCAAGCTTGTTCCTTTTCTGATAGATTAGTTCAACTTTTTCCTCCTTAGTCTTCTTATCCCATTACTTGTTTCCCTTGTTCAGCATGTTCCTGCTCTGGCTGCCCGCTTTTTCTGGCACATCTGCAATATAGAAAAAACTCCATTTTTAGTTCTGCAGAAAATTTCTGCACAACTGTACAGCACTTTCAGGTAACTCAGGGCTCCTTGTAGTCAAGAGAATGATTAGAATAAAGATCTCGTGGTTCTGCTGGAGACAGTGTAGCTGCAAGGATAACAATCAATCTAGAACTTGGCTCAATGTCAGGGGTAGGATGCTTGTGTTTGATACTGGGCTTCCAAATCATTCTGGTAGCTTTTGCTACCCTTACACTCCCTGGGCTTTCCTGTTTTGAGCAGGGAAGAAGCTTGAGAAATTTGTGAAAACCTTCCCTTGTATGGCAGTAGGGAAGCCTTCGGATTCCTGCGTAAATGAAACAGTATTACATGGATGCTGCTGGCAAAGCCTGGAAAAACACGCTGTGTTTGTTGTTCGCTGTAGAGGAATATTCTGTTGGCATGATTGGTAGAAGGCTCAAGAAGGGATAAAAGGTTTTAGAGAGTGTTATCTCACATGGTAATGTTTTGGAAATATCTGCCCTCAGTCAGATCAAGTCCTTTGCGAAGACAAAGCATTTGTGGCTCAGAAATGTTTTGCAGGAGCCTTGGGGATAAACGTTTTCTGTCAGAGATGATTTAGCAGCATCCAGAGGGGAAGTGATTCCAGCTGATGTTCCGTAATCATGATCCCAAACACCCTCTTCATTTTTTTTGGTGGAATTCTAACAAAGCAGTCCCAGGGGGATGCCTCGCTGCCAGCTCTCCCCACAGACACCCAGCACAAACACCACACGTGGCTGCCTTTTTACTGCAGCAGAAATTTAGAGCATCTGCTTTGGAATTGCACAGGCGTACCTGGTAGCAGAGGCTGGTGATGGGCTTAAATAGGACTTGCAGGGGGTTATCTGGTGAAATAGTTTTTCCTCACTGTTCTTATGGCTATTTTTGGTAAAATGGAAACAAGAAAAAACCAAAACCAAACAGCAGACAAAAAGCAAGAAATTTCTCAAATGTTTTTCTGATAACCACCACATATTTTCTTTTCTAAGATAATTGTGGTTAGCAAAGAGATGCGAAACGGAGGATTTGGAAAATGCAATGTCTTGCCACAAAGTCTTTCCTGTAACCACTGTATTTGTACTGGGGAGAACTCATTCTATGTAACTGCTCTTATCTGGTGATCATGTTCTTACTTACCATTTGCCATCAAAACACCAAGTTAATTGTCTGATATATCAACCTCATAGCTGTGCAGCTGCACATTTTTAAGACCTTCATCTTACATACTACTTGCTTTGTATCCTTTGTGTATCTCAGAAACCAGGTACTTCCACTTGGTGCCTGTGACAGACAGTTGACAACAGCCCGATGAGAAACTGTGGAAGTGCATACCCTGACTACCTAAGGGACCCTGTAAGAGAGCGGCAGCCAGCAGAACCCCATGGATCCAAATAAAACTCTGCCTGCACACCTAATCCCAACAACAGTGCTTTTTTAAAAAGTGGATTTCCAATTTTCAAAATCAGCTTGCTTGGTCTTTTTTCTTTTCCCTGTATGTAATTTCTCCTGTGATGATGTCCCTACACATACTCTTACTGCATGTCCACCAGCATGCTTCAGCACACATTAGCCTTGCCTTGTCTGAAATGTTGCCCAAGTTTGTCCTCTGACTCCAGCCGAAGGGAAGGAATTACCTTCCCTTCCACAATCATAATTTAGCCTTCTTTCTCACAAAACATAGTGGAGACATTTGGAATCTTGATTTACAGCTTAAACAATGCTACTTGTTCATTCATAACTTCTTGACCTGCTGATAAGGCTGATCACAGCATCCAGCCATGCGCTGCCTTTTGTATCCCCCAATTCTTATGGGACCCTCTCTTCTGCCTCCTCTGGCTGTGTAGGGACCAAGAGACCCAGACTCTGGCATGTGTCTGGCTGTGTCATAGAGCTGGTAAGAGCGCTGCATCAGACCTCAGAATGCTTGTGAGGGGTGAGGTAAAGAACCAGAGCAATATACCAATATAAAGGCAGGAAGCCCAAGATAATATCTGTGTAGATCACAGTTTCAAGAGAGGTGGGACCAGCTTATGTCTGGCATCTGTATTTAAAACTTACTGCTTCCACTTCAGGCAGACATAACAGATTCCCTGCTTTGTAGAAAGTGCGAATTAAAGGTCTTAGGTTACTGTGAGATGGTTTGAAAATATTCTGCTCCTTTCAGTGAAAGAAGCTTGTGAAGTCATTCATGGCAACTTCAGTGTTTAATGATTTATTGTCCTGTTTATTACGCATGGTTAAGCTTAGTGAACCTACAACAAGGCCTTTTAGTTTGGATGACAGTTTTCTTTCCTTTTGTGAAGATCAATCCTAAATGTCCTACACGGGTTTTGTATTTTGTAACATTTTGCACAACCTTATCTTTTATTCAGCTTCACTGATATGAGTAATTCTCTGAATTAAACTGAGATAACGCTAGGTTTGTGTGGAATAAACATTGCTTTAGAATAGGAAAGGAAGAATAATTGAAAGAGATGTTCACTGACATTTTCATATCAAACAAAGTAATGCTCTGTGACTGTGCCAGCAAATATTATTTTCCAGTTCTGTCAAACAATGCCTCTAATGTAGCAGGGAACTAACTATTAATCCTAGGTCGATAACTATAGTCCTGTTTTTCTTGTCTCCATCCCCGGTGAGTCCAGTCAACAGTTTCTTTGGCGGTAGACACCCCTGTTGAAAGAGCATGTGTTCTTGAGGCCTTATCAGTTTGCAGCCTGGCAGAAAGTATTTCAGCTTATCTGTCCTCTCCAGCGGCTCCACGAACCAGCCCATTGTGTTGGTTGTTTTCAGGATGTCTACTTTGGCATCCAGCTGTAGTTGGATGGTTCTCCCTAATTTTGGCAGTAAGTAGTGTAGAGGCCTCTCTTTTTGCTTTTCCTATTTTATCTGACTTTCTGGTTTTCTTGCTTGGGTGCCTACAACAGGCCTCATGTAGCTGAGCTGCCCCGGCGTAGTCCCTGGCGTGGAGAGCTGAGCTGGCGTAGTCCCTGGCATGAGAGCTGTGTTCTGGCATGTAGACTTCTGCCTAGCCTGTGGATCTCTGCATTGCCATAAAGCTGCAGTTTGTCATCCTCTGAACTCTTTTTTTAAGTGTTATTTTATTTTTTAATCTAGTCTTCTGTCTTCTTGTCCTCAACAAACCTGTGGGTGCAGCAAGATTTATGCATAGGTACAGTGCATCTCTACTTCCTCTTGCATCTGTATGGCCTGTGCCCCAATGGTACAACTTTTTTCTTTCCACGAAACATTCTCTTTCTCTTGCCCAAGCACCTGTATATAGCTTGCATAAAATGTCTGTATCAAGAAAATTTTCTCAACTCTAACCTTTGCTCGAAAACTCCTACCGTTTCTCACCCCCTCTGAGCAGGATGCTGCTTCTAGCCAGGCTTTTTTCCCCCTCCTTTCTTTCTTTGCTTTTCCCTACTTAGTTCCCTGAAGCGCCTTGTAAAGAATGGTGTTAGAGACAGAAAAAGACCTTTTTTGACCTGAAATATTGTTTCCTATAGTATATTTTTTTACTGCTTCATTGAGTCTTGTTCTAAACATCTCATAAGATGGGATTCCTTCTGGAGACAGTTCCGTGGTCTAATTCATCTTGTTTTTCTTCCCTGCTGTTCAGCCTCAATGGCCCATTTTTTTAAATGGTTTCCCATTACTTATAGTTATATCCTCTTAGACCATTCAAGCGCTATTGCGCTATCTTCTTGCTTCTACACTTCCCATGCCCTGTCAGTACTCCTCTTGACATTTTTATGCTTGATTCATTATGGCTGTGCCAAGTTGCATACTGTTGGGGTCAAATTTGCCTCTGAGTTGGTAATTTGATGCAGAGGTATAATAGAGCAAAAATGAGGGGTGGCAGTGTGCAGATCTCTGCTGTTCTTTTAACTTTTTGCAGACCCTGCTCCTTTCTGTTTCCATGTACTCACCCACTGTTCTGTGCATTTCTTTCCTGTTGTACTCAGGTGAGTTCCCTGACACACTAATAGCAGTTTTTTTCTCTTCCTGCTTTAAGGTACAAAGTGGACTTCACAGAGCTTTCAATTTCTTGTGACCACGAACCTGCTTATTTTAAAAGTGGACTAATCTTAACACTTTACCAGTAACCTTCAGTCTACAGAGTTATCATAATTGCTTCTAAGTATATTTAGAACAAAACTCAAATCCTGCCTAAATGACAGCCTGAGATATTCCAGCTGCGTGATAAGCATGTTCGTCTTAAGAACTATTAGCATTTATTCTTTTGGTAGTGTTTTCTCACTTCAGATTTTTATCAGTTTAGAAAAAACACATTCTTAGTGTTCATGTAGCAAGCAGAATTTGGCTTCTATTCCGTCTTACATATTCTCTGTGTTTAATTAATTTATTTATGTGCATATCTAATCTAAAGGCAAAGAGATCAATCACAGACTACCGGAGCCTTTGGAAAGTTATAACGATATAGAAGATGAAACTAGAAAATATTCAGTGGCACCTGTAACTGCTGTGCTAGTCTACACCATTACATAGTAGTGTCTCAAAATCCTGGGTAAAGAGAGAATTTGTAGTGTTAGAAAATGGTGGAAATGGATGGATTTGGAATAGTTTCCCAATTTGACTTAAGAAACATTACAGTCCTTGGTATTTTACAAATATTTTCTGGGCCTGTGCTCCCCTATACCCAGAAATACAAAGGACACGGTGCCGATATTCTGGCTGTAGATTGGCGGAGGAAGGAGGAAAATCAAGCTGGTAACTTCTTCTCATCTTTGCTCTCTTACCTCCAGCTGCGTAAGGGTAACAATCCTTGCTGCATCTTTCCAGCTAATTGTCCCTCTAGCACTAGGTTGGTAAAGTGGTTTGATGTTGAGCAGGAAAAAAATCACGTCTGTGTGTGGTGAGCACATTGAGAAGATCAGAATGTTGTGGAACACTTGGAAAAGGAAGGAATAATGACATCATATTGCCTGTTGTGAAGATTTTGAGACCAACTATCAAGCTGTAATGAATATGATCACTTAAGATAATGTCAGGCTTCATTTTGATTTAAGGGTTTTTTAAATTTATTTATTTTTCTGTGAGGCTCTGATATGAGACAATAGATCAGGAACTACTGTGTGTACTGTGGGATCGGGAAATACCCAGGGTATTTCTTTTTAGCAGTGTGTGACTGCTAATGGCGTGCCACCTTTTTATCTCTTTTCCTTCTTACACTTAGAGGGGCTTTATGCAGGGTAGGTTGGAGGTTTTTTGTGGCTGTTTGTTTTGGTGTGGGTTTTCTTTCCTGTTTTGGAAGTACCAACGTACTGTGTTGGCAAGTAATAAGGAAAAGAGAGGTGATAATTTATGATACAGCCAGGCTTCCATCCTTCACCTGTATGTAATAAGCTGGGGTGTGCAACGCAACAGCTGCTGGTGGGCAGTCTCCTGCCTTTTTGATACTTCAGAGCTTATGGTTCTTTCTTCTGTCCATAAAATAACAGTTAGAAAGATCCAAGTATACTTGATTGAGTGGTGTATAGTTTTTCAACATACTGAATATATCATCCTTTGGGAAGAATCTCATGGCATAAAAACAAATCTCTGACATGTTTAAAAGGTTTGAAACTGGATAGCACTTAGTGAGTCAGTCAATCATTTGCCTTTTTCTGTTAGAGATGTATTAATGTCTGCTCTGATCTGCTGGGGATCTCCCTGAGATATACTCATCATGTGCAGGGCATCCATAGGTACTGAAAGCTGTTTAGGTCCTTGTTCTCTTTGTCACTGGAACTATGAAGTGTATTATAGGGTGCAGACTTTTTATTATTTACTGGAGTAAAACACATATTTGTATACAAAATGTGATTTTATTTTATTTGGTTGGTTTTGGACATTTCCTTTTCCCTGAAAAAAAGCCACTGGTGGTACATATCCTCAACTGGAATAAATTAGCATGACTCCATTAAAGCCACTGGAACTGAACAAAGCTGTGTGACATGAAGCGCTGACCTTTGGTGCCTTTAAGATGCACAATGTGGCAGAAAAGACGAATTCAGTGTATCCCTCTACATTGGAGAGAAAAATGTTATTGACTATGAGAAATTGTCTAAAGTTGGAGTGGGACTGCAACCAAACTTACATTTACTCTTTCAACTTTCTGAGAGGGAAGGTCAGGAGGTGCTGAGGGGTCCCAAGCACCTGACGGAACAGCATGAAGCTGTGACAGATGTTTAGGCTGAAGAGGTTCTTTACTGAGAGGTTGGTTGGGCACTGGAACAGGCTCCCCAGGGAAGTAGTCACAGCACCCAGCTTGGCTGAGTTCAAGAAGCACCCAGATGATGCACTCAGTCCCACGCTCTGACTTGGATGGCCCTGTGTGGAGCCAGGAGTTGGACTTGATCCTAATGGGTCCATTCCAACTTGGGAGATTCTGTGATTCTGTGAAAAGGAGAAACCAGCTGTGTCTGGAGGTCTCCTTTGGTCATGTGTCACAAATTCCTATGTACAGCTTGTCTTTGCTGAGGTAAAAATCTCAGTCCAGGCACTCTCTCAGTACCTTTGGTCGGTGTGTAAGGCTGAGTAGGAAGGCTAACAGGAACAAAGGCAGGTAACAGAAGGGAAAAAATTGTGCTTTTGAATGTGAATATTTAAATTTTGCAAAGCCAACAGTGTCAGCTGATTTCATTTGAGAGGTGAGGGTATTTTGAGAGGCAAAGTCAACAAAAATGAAGTGAATTGGACTTGGACTTCTAATTTACCTACTTGGACATGACACGGGTAGAAACTATATGACGGAAATAGATGTTGAACAAGTGAAATAGCATTTTTGCTTCTCCAGACACTGTTCTTCTGCTTCAGAAAATGTTAGTAACTCAAAGATTAATACTGCAGGGAGAGCTGGTATAAGTGATTAGCATTACTTGCAGAGGAAATGCACCTAAATTAGCTTATTTGCAAAGGAGGCATTACTCAACCTGAAAACAGATGAAGAGAAGCAAGTTAGTAGTGACACTGCTTCCAGTATTAAGGCAGTCTGATAAGATATTATGGAACAACGTCTAGAGCAGGGAGCATGTCTATCCTCATAGCCTCCACATCACTTAGCACACAGATTATGATAATTAATCACTCAGTGGAAGACAACATGATGGGATTTAAATGTGCATTTCATAAACAGATTTTGTTTTCAAAAGGATGATCCAGATCTACAGTACTGTAAATCAGAGATGTTTCAATTGCTGGGCAATGTTATGCCAGTTTCAGGTTTGAAACCATATTTTAACATGAGTGACTGATGTTGAGAAGCTGTTGTTGTCTGAGGGGTTTTTTTTTGTTTGTTTGTTTGTTTTTTCCATTTGCTTTGAGAAATACAAATACGTAGAAAGAAAATGTGGGACTGCATCTGAAATGAAGATCCAGCACTTGAACAGACCTAGAAACCCACTCACTGTAGGCACAGCTCCTTGTGTGTTTGCAGGCACTAAATGTCAGTCTGTGTTAATATCTGTACAGGTATGTTCAAATAAAGACTACTTCAGGGTTGATGGATAACTCTTGTGCGTTTTCCTGTAGACCTAACAGATGAGAAGCATGCTAGTGCTCCAAAGTCTGTCATCCAGAACTGTTTCTGAGGTTTTCATACATCAGTATTAAGTGGACAGTGAGCAGCTCCACTAGATTTTGTAAGACCAGCTTTGTTCTGTCTCATTCAGTACAGCACAGCATTATCTCTCTTGGAAGACCCTCAACTTAGTCCAGTTTTTAGGCAAATGTTCTTCATTTTTTTCATATTATCCTATTTCTGGTGCCTAATGAACTCTCATTACATAATGAAAGGTATAATGGGAATCCTCTGTATCACATGTTTTTTTCATTTTAGCTTGAAGGCTGTGTCATGCACTTTAGTAAAAATTCTGATTAAAAATCTTCCTCCTATCTTCTGGAAGTCAGGTCACATCACTTAAATCTATACTTCTTGCATAGCAAACATGCTGAAAGTTCTGGTTATTCAGTTCTGCAAAGCTACCTGTGCTTTCAACGAATCTAAAAAAAAAGAGCATTTCAAAACCTCAGAAAAAAACTACCTAAACTACCTGGTTGCTATAAGGTGCTGCAGAAGCTCAGGTTTCATTCTTACATACACAATAACAGGATCTTTAAGTACCTGAGGTCAGGGAGGGCTTTTTGTTTCCTGGTTTGTTGGGTGCATGTGTCCCCACAGAACTTCACAAAATGGAAGGAGAAATCTAACTTACTGGCAGGCCTGGAAAATGGTGTGGAGAGTACTCTAAGGTATTCACTTAGCCAGCTCATCTTTCAAGAACACAGAGGGCGATGATGATAGTCACTGTATTAGTTAGGTTGGACATGAGGCCCAAGTCAATATAAACTCATTAAGTTAATTGTGGTGTTGAGTTTCATGTCTATATAGTTACAAGGATTGCTTGGGAAATAAAAAAAACCTCTCCCTGGATATATCGTCTCAAGGAGCACAAGCTTTTAAACAATAGTGGATCTACAGATTCTCAGAAATTTTCCAAGGAGGTGAGGAACCATTCAAACTTTCACAAGCTGTAGACTAGTTATCTTTCAAATGAAAACCAAACTGGCTGCTTCTCATTAGAAGGTGGTGTAAAACCCTTCCTTATATAGCCAGTTGTGCAAACCTGTGCAGGTTGACAGGGCTGGAGCAATAAATTCTTGTGTTTGTACATATTCCGTGAATTTATATATCAAAGAAACACAAGTATTCCTTTAATTTTGTTTTGGGGTCTTTTTAATAATTTCTGGTGCTCTTGAAAATTCAAGGTGTTGCTGACTGAGTCACAGGCTGGTTCACTTGTTTCTTGGTGGTTGGAAAGGGCTAGATAGAAAATGCTGAAGCTTGCTGCAAGACTGGTATTGGCAAGTCTTGGTTTGCATGCTTTCTCCGGCTTCTACCAGTGTTGCTGTGTGTTTTGATTCACATATGCTTGTACTTAGAGTTTTACTTGGCTTTTAAGTTTAGCCTTTTAAATTTGCAACCAAAATCCAGAATTTTGGCATAGGTCTGTGATGAGTTTTGCTGCTCAAAACTTAGTCAATGTTTGGAAAATGTGGCATTGTTCAACAGAGCCCATCTGAGTTTTGTGATTGGAAAAAGTGAACTGCAGCCCTAATAGTCTCTGAAATAAATGAAGATACAAACAAATCCTTAGCACTCAGTCCTCCTTCATTGAGTCTCACTGGCACGCAGAGGTGGCAAACCACCTATCAGTGTGGCTAACCTCCACCTCACCTTATTTCAAGCACTGGTAGCAAAGAAGAGGGGACTACGTACAGAAAGACTGCAGTACAAGAATATCACTGGGACATAAATACTTAACTCTGGATCAGTAAATATTCATGAAGAACATATTGGGCGTTTATAGGTTACCCCCAGAGGCAAGTAGTGACTCACACAGTGATCTGCCAACAGTACAGAAATGTCCTTAGAGCTCATAGGAAAATAATACCTCTCACAGATAGCTGCTTGGCACCACTGTATTCTGGGCACAGTGCTTCTGCCAGCTGCCTAATCTGCAAGACCAGCTAGCCTCAGATTTTCCATTCCTGGCAGGTGAATAATGGAGCCTCTACCATACAAGTAGTCCATCCTGCCTCTTAGTACTTCTCTTTCACAACCAAAGACGTTCCCTGGCTTTTGGAAACCTATTTTAAGTGCCATACTGTAAAGAATGTCAAACGAGTGTGCGTTGCCTATTTATGATTAGCTTTAGAATGATCAAGGGGACAGCGAAGCACATGGTTTCAGTTTTGTTGTTGTTCTTGTCTTTCAGTACAGAGTGACCTTTTTTTTTAATTCTTAACTCTGATTGTGAACCAAAGGATGGTAGGAAAAAGGTTTCATCACTTGAACAGTCAGCAGTAATATCTCCAGTTCCTTTGTCTTCTTCCTACTGCAGTCTCCTGGTTCCCTCTGCCTCCGTTTCACATCAGGGGTCCCCTCACAAAATGGATAGCATCTG
Organism: Gallinula chloropus; assembly: GCF_964237585.1. Classification (NCBI taxonomy): domain Eukaryota; kingdom Metazoa; phylum Chordata; class Aves; order Gruiformes; family Rallidae; genus Gallinula; species Gallinula chloropus. The sequence goes on from NC_140085.1 coordinate 94,119,850, forward strand.
TCTCGTCCCCAGGAATGACTGCCTCTCTTTTAATACTCACTTTACCTCACTTTAATTCATGTTATGTTTCATTTACTAACCCACAGTGCGCCAGAAGTACCACAAACATCTCTGGTACGAGGCAGGTGGCCAGAAACCACTGTCTGCTGAGGTACATGGTTTGAATTATCTGCCGACAGACAGGAACTGTGCAACTCTCTCAGTCTGAAGTATTAGCTTGTATTTGTACTTACGGGGGGGGAATACTGTTTTGTTAATGTTAAGTTAAGGAACCCCCAGTATTTATAATTTGAATAAGCAAAACGTAAATGCCAACCCCAAGAACCAAAGATCTCATTCTCTTCTGGAGCCATTCTGAACTTGATGTTTTGTAGGGCTTTAAAAACCTGTATTCTTGTATTTGCATCTTTTTTTTTTTTTTTTGGCAATGGATAGATTTAACATATTAACAGCTTCAAAGTTTGCGGTTTTTTTCCACTGGTATACTAAGATATATTCTATTATATTGTATAGCCTATTGAAGGTAGAGTTTGGTGGTCTTGGTAGGCTTAGCTATTGCCCCCTCTCTCTCTTTTTCCCCTTCCTTCTTTTCTTTTTCCCCTCCAACTCTTTTGTTTATGATAAAAAAAAAATTAAATGCAGTTTCTTAACTCTTACAATGATGTCCTGGTTTTGGCTAGGATAGAGTTAATTTCTTTCTAGCAGCTAGTGGAATGTTTGGGAGTTAGCATGAGAGCAGTGCTGATAACACAGCCGCCTTCTCCACCAGAACCCAGCCAAAACTACAACAAATGCCTACCTGTGAAAGTATTTAAGCACCTCCACCACTTTAGGCATACATTTACCTAATTCACTTGAATAAAGTTTATTACACAACTAAAAGCTGTGATTGGATTAGTGCCTGTCAGCAGGTGATTTTCTACTTGCTGTGTAATGACTGGCTGTTTTCTTAAGGGTTCTTCCTTGGTAGCGCTGCCTGAAGTTCAAAACCACCACACTGCTGCTGCCTGTTCTCTGATGTTATTGTGATAGGGCTGCAGTCCAAAGCTGAGGCTTCAGAGTACTTCCACAAAGCACTCTTGCATATACTACAAGAAAGAAAAACTCTTTCAACTTAGTAATTTAATGGCAAATTGTTTTAACTCCTTACACCTCCGTTAGGTTTTAATATGTAGGTGTATTGTGCAGCAGGTAAGATGATACTGACCCCGCTCAATTTTAAGAGTAAAATATGATGATAGCGGCTGTGAGGGTGCATGAAAGAGATACTGATGTGATATTATTCCTCTTTTTGAGTGCCATTTTTAAGGCTTTATAGCTGTAGACTGTGGAAGCCCATTCTGAAATGAAACCTGTATTTTATAAGCTTTCTTGTTCAAAGACTTTTTTATTCTATAAAGAAAAAATTAACTTTATTGCTTTTTTAATAGGTTTAGCTATGCAGTAAATTACAGGTGTTATGGTATCACTTTTTTGTTAATTTTAAAAGTATGATATAATTTTTAAATTGAGCATTGAAATTTTCTAAACTGTACAGCTCCCTTTGGATGTATATAATTCAGGCTTCTATAAAGCATGGAACCCATGTTCAGCCACATCATCTGAGTCTTTCAATAATCTTTCATACCCTTTGTGGCTGTTGCCTAATATTTTTTAGGTTGTGATCCAACAAAACACAAGCCCATAGAAGTTAATATTTCTATAGAATAAAACACATGAATACTGGTAGATGGGAGCCACACCGGGAGTTACATGTGAGAAGAAGATTCTTTGTTGTCACTGAATTTCTTCACTGTTAAGATGAGATGATTCATTGCCTTTAGTACATTCATAAAACAAGAGCAGCCACATAACGTTTTGCTGGTTTATGATGTCCATCTGAATGTGTGGATCTTTAGGATATGAAATGGGGCTGGCTTCCAGCTTTAGAGAAGGAAATTTGGACAATATTTGATGGTTTTCTGTAGGATATAGTGTGGGGTTGAGAGGAGCTGAGAAAAGGACGTTCCATTTTGTGAATGGTTTCTTTGCGTGTTGAATAAGGTTGTTGGCTTACTCCAAGATTGGATTTTCAATTTATATGTCAAAGATTTATAGAAGCACATGGTTTAAAGTCAAAGTAGGAAATCGGATAAGGTACAGCCCAACCCAATTAACCACACTACCTTTTTTTTCCTCCTTTGATCAAAGAATGAGAGAAAGCTTTGCTGCTGTATGTCTGGTGACATTGAAAAACTGAACAAGATCCTCAAACTTCTTGTCAGTTCTTTTAGAGGGAGAGCTGTTTACTGCAGCTCCCTAATTTCAAAGATATTAGAGAGACCTAGTTTGTTACCAGTGATACCTCCTAATGTACTGTGAGTGCACTGAATCCCTGCTCTGATGTCCGCACAGCAGGCCTGTGACTGGCCTAATTTCAAAACACTCTCACCTCTGCAAAGACAGAGAAATCTTTTCCTTTATTCTTAACAAGAGCAAAATCTAGGGCTCCACCTAAACTTTTCTCTGAGTTGTCAGTTATTCTGTGATTCCAAGAGATTTCCCTTTAGAGAAGAGGGGCACAGCAAGCAATGGAAAGACTGGGGTCTTGTATTGTTTCTTCAGGAGATCACTTTTAGCAACTGAAATGGAGGGAGGGCAACTACATTGGTCTTTGAAGTTGGTCCATATATGGCTCTGGAGGAAAAATAGCATCTGCTGTCTATATTTAAGGTCCTGTTTGAGATGTGTAATTGAAGTGATACAAGCCATACATTGCCTATACTAGTGTAGTCTGTTAGTGGATCATCAGCAATCAGTGGCTGTGTCAAAATTTGCAGAGCTGTCAAAGAGTGTATAGATTTGACCTCTAACCTGACTTGCAAGGAAGTCATTGATCCTGTGCTATTAGCATTGTCTCTTTGACATATCCAAGCCTGAAGCTTGTTTTTTAAAAGCTGCTTAATGCTGGCAAACAGTATGTACTGGGCTCTCATTTTTCACTGCCAAGAAAAGGGAAGTAGAGCATGGAGAATTAATTGGCAAGACTGCCTTTGAATGTAAACATTGAGTAGATGGTAGAGAGTCCTTCCTAGTAGAGAGGAGCCCCTTTTCCACAATCAGCCAGCTTAATTTAGAATGTTCTGCAACTTCTGCTGTCTCTGTGCTCATGGAGAGGCTGAACAGTGGCATAATGAAGACCATCCTCACTCTGTTGTGGCATCTCTGTCACATGCAGTTCAATGCATATATGGTTTCTCTTCTCTGTAAACTCTTCGCTCAAGTTTTTCATGGTTTGCTTGTGAACTCCTGCTGGTCCAGTTGGACTTGTTGGTTCATTTGGGAAGGTCACAGTTACCTCAGTCCCAGAATGAGGCCTGCCATTGGGAGAAAGTATTCTTTTGCCATTGCAAAGTTTTGGTGATGCCATTGCAGTTTCTCCTTGAGTACGGTTGCACCAACCTTCCCAGCTTATGTTCACATACGACAGTCAGTGTCATAAGCCTTGTAGAGTTTTGGATTCTTACCAGTGGTGATTTTGGACAACTGGTTTAGTTCAGTTTCAATATGTTTTTTCTATAAAATGGGGTAAACATTATTTCATGTTTACAGAGGTGCAATGAATCATAATTAACTAACATTCTGTAAAAGTTATGTGAATACATACTGTGAAGAGGGTAGAATACAGATGGCACTGATGGGACTGGAGCATTCTGAGATAACAGTGGCTTTCTTATTTTGTGAGAATGTATCCTGCCAGTGAGGCACTCTGGAAGATTTCAGAGTTTCTTGTCACTGAATCAACTTCATGGGAAGTCGGGAACAATCTAGTTCTGTCACATTTGCAGTATCTTTGCAACATACATTTCTCATTTAGTGCCAATCTCCAGAGACCTTGCAGCCCTACCAACTAGAATGCAATGATCATTACTGGCTTTGGGAGTCAGAGCTGATACGTTGATGGACTGGCAAAGGTGATAAATAACCTGATCCCTCTTCAGCCTTTTGATGCTTTTTCTGAGCAATTTGACTTTAAGTGTGACTGATTCCTAGCTATGGATTTTTTTCATCAGAATTTCTATGAAAAGTGAGAAAAGAAACAAAACATGATGATAATTTGTTGTGTGAACTTCTTTTCTTCCTTACCTGTACACACAGCTGGCTAATTGGCCACTCTGTACCTCCTAGGGGGCTCTCGAGGTACAGGAGAAAAATGCCTATAGGTACTTTTGATACAAACATATCTGCATTTACCTCATTTTCTTAGCTAGAAACATAATAGAGGAAGGGTTTGCTGAAAAGTTTTTTGGTTGTAAAGGATTTTGATAAATTTAGGAAATAAATTGCAGTTGTGTGCAGGGTGATTTAAGTAAAATAGAGATGATGAAGATGATGACAAATCTAGCTTTCTTCACGCTAGCAGAACAAAATTCAATTCAGCATCAAAGGAGGATAAATAGGGATAAATGTAATGGCAACCTTTTGTTCTGTGAATGCTGTCACAGAGGGTTTGAAAGCCTGAGCAAATAATGAGAGGCAGAAAGAGAAACAGCAAGTGCATGAGGAAGACAGCACAGCAGAGAGTAGGAACGGCTAGAAGGAATATCTGTCGTAATAATCACAGCAGAGACAAAGGGAAAGCCCAGGAGCCAAGACAGCTTGCTGTGAGCAGTAATCTGAATATAAAAGCGTAAGGTCTGGAATGGAAGATGGGATTCAGCAATGTCACTTTCCTAAAACATCCTCATCGCTTACTTCTCACTTAAGTGGTTTGATTACTTTGGAGCTCATGCCTTGATTCCCCCACCCCTCACCATCTTTTCTTTCCCTGTTTTGTTCTTACTCTTTAAAAGTGATTTGAAATTTTAGCACAGCAGAGGAGCAGCCAGCAGTCTTTTACCTTCTGAAAGCACAAATCTTGCTAGTTGCTGTAGTTATTCTTCCCACCAATTCCAAGAACCACACTTTGTGTGATGGGGGGGGGGGGGAGGAAGCAAGTCAATCGTTTCCTACGCAGGAAGTCCATTCAAGAAAACATAAGCTCTTTTTCAGTCCTGAAGTGTAACTTTTGGGTTCAGTTACAAATATCCAGCTCAGGACTTGCCATAGACTTTAAGGAACAGAGCAAGTGTGAAGAAAAAATCATCAACTTTATAGGATTTTTTCAAAGTTCTACAGAAAACTTGAGCAATGAGTTGTTTGTTGGGTCTCCCTCTTGCTCCAAGGGCAGTGTGATTAAGGAAGATAAATGATGGCATGGCCTGCTGTTCTCAACAAGTTTTGACTACTTTAAAATCTGTTTCAGTGAAATATGAAAAGACCAAACACCATTCTACTGGGGAAATATGCCAACAGGTAGGTATTTGGAGAGTGTGTAATTACCTGGGAGCATTAGGCATGAAAAATACACATCCTGATTAGAAGAAATGGCAGAAGGGATTCACTGGTGCCTTGCAGTTAACAGCACAGCCATCCCCTAGGATTTCAGAGAGGACAGAGAATCTGCTGCTGAATTTGCCATGCACTTGGATTTATTTAACTGTACATGGTTAGTTTCTTGTTTACAGCCATATGACCCCATAGGATCCCTCTGAACAGGTAATTATGAAGCATTTATTTCATCAGTAAAACAAAAGCAGACTCAAGCAGAATCATGATCACTTTAAATGGGAGGCTGCCTGGATACTGAGAAATATGATCACAACCAGTATTCAGTTAAGAAAAATGTGAACTTCAATGCATTCTTGACTAATGATGTATGTGTATTTCCATCGTAAGTATTTGTGCAAGGGTGCAGCAGAAGTCTAGGTAGCCATGTGATAAGGAGAAACAATTTGTGTTAATGGGACTGGAACATTTCCCTTGACAGCTGGGAACATGTGTAAAACTTTATTGTGTTTTATCCTATTTTTAAAAAAATATTAGTGACTGACAAAATGGCTAATTGCAGGCTTGATTTTATTTGCAAACTTATAAAATCAAATAAATTACAGCAACTGTTTAGAGCTATTAACTACACTGAATGCTGGCAGACATTGCTTGTGGTTAAGTTCAATGATGGCAAAATATTCCACCCTGAAAAAAAGTGTGAATATAGTCAAACTAAGGGTTATCTGAGGCTCTAATTATCTTAAAGTACCTCTGTTAATTTGCAAATTAATCACATTTCTCAAACTGTGCAAAGTAACAAAAGCCCATACATGATCTCATAGTTGTTATTCAGCGTAATGTTTATGGTGATACATCATAGATGAAGTTTAAAAGTCTCCATATGAACAATTGGACTTCAAAACTGTCCATCTTCAGTTGGTTTCTTTGTGTCAGCCTTCCTGTTTTGCCTTGAGCAACTTGTTCTTATGGGAAATACGAATGGTAGCATTTTTCCACCTTTTTGAAGTACCGATGGGAAAAACATATGAAAGATAGCCAGGAGCTTAGATCATCCAGCAGTATTCTAAAGTCCTGCAGTTTCCCAAGGAAAAAAATACATTTTTCTTGTCTAAAGTAGTAGACATAGAAAATTACTTTAATTCCCTGCCATATTCGTGTGTAATACATGATACAATATTATTCCTGTCCAAAAAGTAAGATTTCCAGTTCAGGGGAAATCACACTTTTTGGAATGTCCCATAGGCTGAAAATTCAGGTCACTTTGTCTGAGAGACAGATGCTCCTGGTACCAGAGCATCCAGGAAGGTATGTTGCCCAGGTCCTGTAACTGCAGCAAATCTGACAAAACCCCATCAACTAACACATCTGTAGGAGAATGTCGGAGATGGTCCAAGGGCTCACTGAACTGTCTTGAAGCTGACATCCCATGGACCCTGGGAGAGTCTGCTTGGTGGGCTTGCTGCAGGACTGCCCATCCTGCGAGGCTGAAGAGCACTGACTGGGGATTCGGAGTACCCCACCTTAAGCGGTGACTTGACAGTCTGTCCCTGCCCTGAGATTCAGTTTGGGTGATGTCAAAGCAGAAATTCTCTTTTAAGACCCCCAAATGCTACTGCTGGAATCAGGCTTCTTCAGAGCTGTGTACCCTGCTGGGAAGGTGTGCGAGCCCTTTTCCAAAGTTATATACCACTCAGATCTAGAATTTTAGTGGTATTGGTCTCATTAGCTGTTGGTCTCATCACTGAGCAGAATCTACACAAGCCAGGCTGCTGTAGCCCTGCCCCACATGTCCCCAAATGAGACCTCAGAAGGCATCATCATGGTCTCCTTCACAACACCTGTATTTGAGGAGGGGATTATCTCAGGTTTGATGCATGGCCCGATTCAGCCTCTTCTGCTGCTTCTCCTCTTTGCATCCATGGAATTGGACTGGAACTAGAATGAACTAATCCTAAAATTAAAAAAAAAAAAATTGTTATTTTTTTAAATAGATACATTTGTGATCTGTTTTGAGCAGACTGGAAAAGGTATCAGCTTTCTAGGTACAGTTCTGCAGTGTGTTTGCTACTTAGGATGTTTTCTGAATCTGAAAAAGTGAGGCTGGTGTGAATTAGTGAAAAAGCTTGTATGAATTAAATGAGAACATGTGATAAAATAATTGAACAGGTGCATCTCTGGTGCGGGTACCTAAATTTGCTTTGCACATCATATATAAACATGCAAATACATGTCCCTTAAAATATATGTTTAAAGCTGTAGACTACAAAAAGGTATACTTTATGTAGGAACATACGCTATTCAAAGCAAATATTTTAAAGGTAATAGGCATGTTTTGCATGCACAGAGAATGTACACAAACCCAATCTACAAAGTGGGTGAATCCATTATGTAAATCTGAAGTTGTCAAAGTGATCTATTATAACTATTTCTACTGTCAGCTGTTCCACACAGCACAAATTCAGCAGTGTACTCATCCTGATAGGGGAGAGTATTTCGATATTATACCAACTATTTATAAATTTTACTGATTTGTACAGCACCTATTGCAATGAGAATATTTGTTATGGGGATTAATGCACAAAGCAGAAGATGAAAATAAAAATCTAACAAAAGAAGTGTCTTGTTCATGACTTGAATATAAATCAAAGGCTGTGAAGGAATGACATGTCTCAGAGAATTGCTGCTGGAGGCCAGTCTTTCATCAGAGGGTCATGTTTAGAAACTAGAGCAGGTGGGAGGGAACCAAGCGTTACTAGTGATGGCTGTCTGTAACCTATGTGAAAGAGAGGTGCCCTCTGTCGAGTCCCTAGTATGCTGCATACCAGTAAAGGATCTAAATGGGGGCTAATTTGAACCTCACTGGCATTCTCTGCAAAGAGTTTGTGTGCTACTTTTTTGGCATCCCGAACTAGTCATTTAGTGTTTTTTCCCTCTTTTCCCACAGAAGATATTTCTCCAGGCTTAGGAATGAGGCAATGTTTTAAAAAAATTTCCTGTCATTGCTCATGGGTTTCTTTCCTTTTTTTGGTTCGTTTTATGTTTTTGGCATGCTAGATATGAATTTGCACTGTTAGAAATCTAGAAGTTCAATACAACTGCTATTCAAACATCATTTTGTATTATTCTGGCTGTGAAAGTTAGTTTAATTATCTCTTCTTGTATTCATGTTCTTTTTAAAAGGCAATGTAAAATATGTAGCTGCATCCTGACAGTTGTGCTTTTTCCCAAACAGTAGGGAAATTCAGAGCTTTGATCCACGTCCTACCAAACTTATTGTCCATTAAGGTGTGTTAGGGTTTCACAAAAAGGAAAAGGTGCATTAGACAGCACTGTGAGGTCACTGTATGTAAACTTGAAATGATTACCCATCTATATAGGCATGAAATAATAGTGAAACCAATGGTTTCTCTGCTGATTTTCCCTCCGTTTTTAGTGCTTGCCCCATGCAGATTTCTTCTTTTGAATGCATTTCTAGTTTTAATAGATTTGGGTAGTGTCAAAGTCCAATAACACACAGAGCACCACAGTTTGCTGTAGCTGGTTGGAGGTTGGTTGAGCCATACAGTCCCGTAGAGGTAAAAGGATGAGGCTCCCACGTTCGTTCAAAAGTGGGTTTAGAGGGAGAGAGCAAATCGTCAAGGAATGCCCAGTGGCTCAGGGTGCAGTGCCTAGGGACAAGTCTGTGAACTAAGGCCCAGAGAGTGACCTGATCAGCAACTGCTGTGAGCTCTCTTGTTGGTTAGGGTTGGAGTTGGGGTTTGGGGGGGTGGGGTGGGTATTTTTGTGATTTGTTTTGTTTCCTTTTGCTACAAAGTTTGCTGTGAGCCTATGGTGCCTTTCTGATGAGTGTGTCATGGAACAGAATTTCTACCACAAGAAGTATTTTTCCAAGAACTGCCATTTTTTTCAGAGTAGCTTTTAATTAGCAAAAAATGGCAGTAATTAAACATCCTATCAAATCTATAGATAGTGAATAAGAACAACAAAAGCTGTCACCACTGAGCAGATGAATGTTGCTTGACATTATCATTTGCTCATGTGATGTTATCTCTCATATGAAAGATCTTAACATTTAAAGTCTTTAAATTACCTTTGTAGTTTTGTAGTTTTTACTAATTTTTCCCTGGATGTTGTTCAGTGTGGAGCGAAGTTCTCTCTTTTGCTTTCTGCAAATGCAAATCAAAATGTGTCATGTTCCTAATTATTTTTCTTTCTGCAAATGCAAATCAAAATGTGTCATGTTCCTAATTATTTTTCTTGGACCATAGGAGCAAAAATCCTAAAAAAGAAGCCTTTTGGATTTGTAAAAGAGCAGTGCAAAGATCAGGAATCTGATAAAAGTCTTGGCTGGATTTCAGGAGGGAAGATGGTTTTATCTAAACATCAGGCAGCTTCTCCTCTAGGAGATGTCTGGCTTCTGACAGCACTGACCTCCTCCCAGGCAGCACCTCAGGATCCTTTACATTCTGGTAAAACTTCACGGCTGTTTGTGGCACTGGGATCTCTTGCTGCAGCTGACTGGCTGCTCCACAGCTAGAGAGCCACTGTCCATGTGTCAGGTAGCATTACAGAGACTGGTTCTTGTCCATCCCTAATAACATGCCTTGCAGAGTTGGACAGGAATTTTCCATGAATCCTGAGATTTTGGGAACTAGACAGTGTCTCCTGTAAATTAACTCTGTGCAGGGGAGGGACAAACTGTACAGCCTGCATGGAGGTTGGCTTTTTGATGATCTTTAATGCCAGGTTTTTCAGAGCTGTGCTGTTGGCATTTTAGAGGGGCTCTGATGACTCCACATTTAATATTTGTGAATTTGCCTCTGTAGACTGGTGTGCATCTTGGAACAAGTGGAAGGCCAGGCCAAGCAAAAGGCCTACCAGCTGTGCGCCAGATGAGAGTAAAATGCACCCATCTGTGCAACCACAGCATGCTGCTAAATCAAATGAGTTTATTAGCATATTTGGTGAGTGATATTCCTTGTTGTAGCTGGGAAGAAATGTCCAGGAGTGAACAATATGTTTCCGTGGCTTTTTCTGCAGAGCACATGGAAATTGTGGTGTTTGGTGATGTTTTGGTTTTTGGGTTTCTTTAAGTATTTACTATAAAGACATCTGGAAGAGTTTCTTTCCAGTAAGTTCAGTTAGGAGCAAAAAAATAAATGCCTTGCACTTTTAAGTCCTTCTTCAAAGCCCCAGGTGGGATTCTCTATATGAATGTTAAATGTGTGAGGGATTCCGTGCATTTTAGCGAATTCACCTTGACTTCCTTGGGTATGCAAGTGAACCCTTTTTTATTGCCTCCTGATAAGCGTTATCCATCACAGCATTGCTGATGAAAGGCATGGAGGTAACCTGATTGCTTAGAGATGTTCCTTTGTGTTTGAATCACTGTTGTCAGTAAGACTGGATCTGCGGACTGTCAGTTTGTTCTCTTTTCACTTCCTGCGACAAGTATCTGATAGGCTTGAAATTTGTTGAGCATTTAGGGCAGAAAATATGATTTAGAGCCACAAAATACATAAATTGATAAAATTATGTTGTACATATTTTTCTGACTAGCTGTAATGACTTGAGAATTAGGTGCTTGAAAAACTTCAAGTTCTCTGATGTGCATAGGAGTCTGGGAAGAAACAGGAACGTTTTAGGTAAGGCTGAAGTCGAAGTAGTCTACTTTGTCCCACATACCTTTCCAGAGGCAGTCTGGGGATCTCCATCCCTCTGACAGCAGCTGATATTGAGGGATGGACCTACACTGAACCAGAGCTTTGCTGTTAGCATGTTCAAACAAAGAGTGTGGGTTTAGTGAACATTTTGTTCTATCTTGTTCTGCAGCAGTTACGTGTGTGTCTTGTGCTTGTGTTACTGATACGGATCTGTAAGTTTTTGTGGGATTTTTTTCATTATGCAGTTGTGGTTCCTTTGTGTTGCCAGCCACTAACAGATAGCTTAGTTCTTTAATAAAGTGGTTATTTGTTATGCATATCTATCTAAACAAAATATGTGGTGGATGTGTGTTACTGGAAAAAAAGATTGGTTCCAGCAGGTAATAGAAATATTTTAAAGTATATTTTACCACATGAGTATTGAATTTTTATGTATTACAATGACTTTTTTTTTAAATCTTAAAAGAAAAGCCAAGCTAAGAAATACAGATATCTTTTCTACAGGTCTGCGCAGAGGCTCTTCTAAGCACTAGTATGTATTCCTTGCATCCTTCTAGAAAAGTAAAAATAAGAGCATTAGGATAAGATGGAATATCACTAGTTCTCATCCAGAGCATGTCATTGCAAAAACAGTGTAGATCCTCAAGACATGTGAGCTGTACTGTGTGCTTATGACTTTTATTGGAGAAAGTCAAGTTCCTCTAGATTCTGGTTCAGAGTGGCAAACAGGTGTGGTCACAGTATTTTGGGATAAGACAGTTTCTTTCTGAAGCTCTCTTAAGATCAGTAACTGACCCTGAAATTGTCTTTAAGTCTGTTTTTGATAAAGCAGTTTCTTCTAATTTATATCCGGCTGACAGTTTTTTATATTAATGAAAGTTCTTTAATCCTTCCTGATTTTTGATGAATGTTGTCCTAAGACACAAGAAATGCATACAGTTCAAATAGAATCAGTTAATTTTCTTGTGTGGGCTATCATAAGTGTTTCTACATTGGCAAGTGACTACTTGTTCCTATTTGCTCGAGGAGATACTGTGCTCACCAGAATAGCTCAGAAAAAGAACACTTTTTCTAGTGTTTTCATGGGCTGATAGCCTCAAGTCAGTTCTCTTATCAATAATTTGGATTGAAGCAGAAACTGCTGTTCATGTCTGTCTTCATTGTCTTTTTAGGACTTTGAATAAAGCCTACATTTATTTTTTATGTACTGGTTTCTGCTTAGCATCTTGTTCAGGGAAAGACAGGATTATCATGTCTTGAGAACTGAACTACAGAGGGCAAACTATCATAATGTTTTCAGTTTAGAGTTTCTGTAAAATTTATTTCCAATGTTCTAGGTCAATTAGAGGATCCATAGATATCTCCAAAAACATTATACCTTTTGCTTCTGAGTTCATATAATGTAAAGCCATGTTTACACTGCAGTCATCATTTGGCCCTCCTAATTTCTCTGGTTTCCTGCTTCCCCACACCTGTCATAATAGTCACATTTCCAAAAAAACACCCAAACCCTTTCAGATGAATTAGATCACAATTTGTGATGTATTGTTGGGAGTTAATTGCATGTTTTTATATTCTGTTCCACGGAAATCTTCATGTGAAAAGCTTTTTTGATAATGTTTTCTGTAATACTGTATGGGTCTTTAATTTCAGATCACACTGTCATTGTTCTGTCCTCCTATCTCCACAGAATCTTTCTGCTCTATAAAAACTTCTAAAACTGGAATAATTGTATCAAAAAGGTTTAATCTTGTTTTGATATCGATATCATGAAGAACTGAAATATCGATCCTTCTATCTTATCCAGTAAGTAGTTCATCTGCTAAGAAAAATTACTTGCTCACTACGTGGATCTGGAAATAATTTAAATCTTCTTATTAATAAGCTGAATGTAATTAATATAAGTAATTGTGTAGTATGAAGTACTGAACTATTGAACATAAAATTTTAAAGAAACTGTAGATCATAGAATCACAGAATATCTCAAGTTGGAAGAGACCCATAAAGATCATTGAATCCAACTCTCTGCTTCTCACAGGACTATCTAAAGCTAAACCATATGACTGAGAGCATCGTCCAGATGCTTCTTGAACTCTGACAGTCTCGGTGCTCCCCACTTCCCTGGGGAGCCTGTTTCAGTGACCATCCATCCTCTCAGTGAAGAACCTTTTCCTAATGTCCAATCTGAACTTCCTCTGTGCTCCATCCAATGCGCTCACGTTTCAGCCTTAGCTTCCCACAGGCTTGTAGAGTATCCTTGCAGATACATGTCTGATTCTTTAGACTCATAAAAGCTGTTGTTCTCACCACCCGGTAATTTCTTTCTCTCTTGATGACTTTTTAAAGTATTTTACACAAATTGGAAAAGTAACAGCAGGAAACAAGAGAAAACCACCTCAGAATAATGGTTGTGGGCACACTCCTGGGAGATGCAAGATACAGGTTCAAATCCTCTTAATTAATTGTGTGGCTCCCAAGCCTCAGATAAGTAACTGACTAAAATGTAAAAAAATAGAGCTTTAAAATGTTTCCAATAATAGAGGAAGGTGAACGTCATTTGTGGTTTCAATAGTGATAATTTTACCTGAATTTATGAACAGATGATTTAGATCTCTGTGTCTGATACAGTTGGCTCTTTCAGTGATTTTACTGTTATTTTCCAAATAGTGATCTAACTTGACAAACCTTTCTTTTAAAAAAACATCTTAGATAACCTTTATCACAAGGTCAGACCTTAGCTTTGTTACCAGCAGCTAAGTCCTGTACTTTGAGGAGTCTGGACACCCGAGGGTTAGTAGTTCAGGTGGGTTAGTAATTTCCTGTGGCATGTCTTCCTCCAAACTGTTTACCTTGATCACAGTTTTGATGTGACAGCTCTTCATGGGACCCTGAGCTTGGGGGGGTGGTGGGGGGGTGTCTTTATGGTGGATCAGTGTGCTTCTCTGGATCATTTCATTAAAGTGAGCACCCTAAACATTGGAAAGGGCCTCAAATCTCAAAATACGGGGCTTAGCAAGATTGTACATTGTAGATATCCAGAATCTTAACTCTGATCTCTTTTCAGTACAGGAAAAGATCAGAGTAAAACCAAATTGAAATAAGGTTTGTAAACAAAACTCCACCCTACTCTTTTTTTTTCCTTGTGGAGTCTTTCTTTCAGACTGGTTCCCAATACAGTAATGTTCAGTGGTTTTCAGGTTGCAAAAACTCTGTACTACAGCTCTGGATACTAAGGGTGATCTTCCCTGACACCCCAGCCACGTGGCTCTCAGCTCCCAGGTTATTTCAGAAGCCCCTTACTTGCTATGTATGCCTCAGATCTCCTTCAGGCTTTCTTTTTCACTCTTGGCTTGCTCTCATCTATCCCACTGCAAAAGGGTCCCAGCAACTCAAGCAGGCTCCATCTGCTCTCTGTGGCAAGAACCTTTTCCTTCTGCTGCAGAAAGCTGTACCTGCCTGTGAGGGCCATGAGCCTTCCTCTTAGCTGTAGTCTTCCTCCCAGACCTACAGCCTTCCCTATGAAGGAAGACAACATCTCCCAACATCTCCCAAGGACTGAAAGCAAGGTGTAATCAGTCGAAATGGATACTACCTGTCACAGAGTTTTAAGTCCAACAAGCAGAACACCATTCATTTCAGTCTTTTTTGCAAATACAGCATTGTTGTACACATGCTGATATCTGAGCTGCAGTCTCAGAAGAGGCTTTAGATACTTCTGGAGATTCATTGAATAGACATAAGGGTAAAACAGTTTTCAAAGTAGACAAAAGGCAAGTAAATATGGAATCATGGGATCATAGAACCATTTAGGTTGGAAAAGACCTTTAAGATTATCAAGTCCAACTGTGAACCTAGCGCTGCAAAGTCCACCACTAAACCAGGTCCCTAAATATAATACATCTATGTGCCTTTTACCTACCTTCAGGGCTGGGGACTCGACCATTTCCATGGGCAGCCTGTTCCAGTGCTTGACAACCCAACCCATTCACCTTTTCTTTTTTTTCCTAATATCTCATCTAAACCTCCCCTGGTGCAACGTAATTCCATCTCATCTTGTCATATCCCTTCTTACTTGGGAGAAGCAGCCAACGCCCACCTCGCTGCAGCCTCCTTTCAGGGAGCCTATTTCAGGTATATATTCCCCACACTCTGACGTATTCTACATTTCACATTTAATTAGCAGAGTCCAAAGCCAGATCTGAACTAATCAAGCACGACTGACAACTGCAATAAAAATCCCATCTCCTAAATCAGCTTTATCCTCGTTACTAGAGCTTAAAGGCCCCAGCTGAGAAGCCCAAGTGCACTAAAGCCATTGTTCAACCACACAGTAGGAGATAGTTCCTGCCTCAGAAAGCTTGCAGCCGAAATGGATGAAATACTGTTGAGCTTAGCGCTATTGCTCTCTGATAGAAAGTCTGAATTCAACTGACACGCTCCCTAGATCAAGGTCAGAGAAGGACTATGACAAAACTGGAAACTGAACCAACATCTTCTGAGTCCCAGCCTAGTGACTGAGCCAGAAGATGATCCTTCAAACCATGCAGAACATCACCATTTGTTTTCATATGAAGTGCTCTCTTTCGTGCCGGTGGTTCTCCAGCACCTTTCTGCGTGGCTCTCCATCTCTGCCACAGAGCTTTCCTCCTCTAGGTGCTCTTCTGGCAACACAACAGCTATTAAAATAAACTCTGTGCATCTATGCTCTCTGTAAGCAGATTTCAAGAGGAAAAGCTTTTGATAACGATAACCTGCACCGACCAGTCCTGCACATCTTTTTCTCTTTCTGAAAAAGGAAAATAAAACAAACCCAAACCTGCCTTCCCCTGTTCTGACCTTTTCCTTTGCTTTCTGGGGTCTTATGTCAAAGTCTTTGCAAAGATACAATGTTTGGGGCAAATTTAAAAAAAAAATACCCCTAAATACACAGAAATTCACAAAAATAATACATAATTGTTCTAAGTAGATTTTATTATGTGATGCTCTTCTAAAATCTTTCTTCCCAAAGCATAAAACCAAAGCAAGATAAAGCAATGGTATTGTTTAGCAATCAAATTTATTTTCTTCTCATTGTGACAAGCTTTTAGGTGTTCCAACTGTGAGCATGGAGTTTACCTTTATTATTAAAATGCTAAAAATGTTGTTATCATAGGAAAAAAAAAAGGGGGCCATTTAATCTTGTCTTCCGTATTCCTTTCTCCCAAACACAAGGCTTTACTTGCCCTTTCCCTAGAGATAATGAATTCTTGCAAGTGGGAGATATACAGTATGAATTCAAGAATAATACAGCACAAAGCTCCTTGAAATCAATACTGAAATTCGCAGTATTATTTCCATTTTAAAACACAGACAGCTGTGAAATAGTATTTGCTAATCAAATATTAAATCACCCATTTTTCTTATAAGGAAGCGACAGATGTTTGTTCAAAACAAGTCTAGTGGCAACTTGCAGAGATAAGAGGACCATTGCTTAAGGATTTTTGGGGGAGGCTGAAGTAATGAATTTAATTGACTTGTCTGCATGTCTAACAAATATTTATCTTCCTGTCTTATGAATGCTGTAATGGTTTTCTGCCTAGGAAGGAAAGCCTCAAAAGGGGATATAGGGAATCTTGACAGGTACAAGTTTAATTAAAATAAGAATAAAAAAGAATATGCTTCAGTAGTTTCTGGGCTGCTTATTTGTCTAAAAGCAACGTTTTGTGAATTGGAGTGGTCTTAAAAGATGAGATTATCTTTTTATGTTATAAATGTATTTTTATGTGAAGCAATTCTTTTGCTTTTCCTATAGTTGATTTAGGAAGAAAGTGATGAGGTTTTCAGAGGTACTTAAAAATACCCGACCAGGTAGCTAGGTGTGTTACCAGGGAAAAGGTGTTAATCCATTAATATCATTAGAAAGAGCTGCAAAAGCCAGGAAATACCAGTCATCCTGCTGTCCTCCACAGCTCCGGCCTGGTAGTGACACTGTTAAACTAGGGATGAGGCTCTTCCTGGGCAGCGGGGAGGGGAAGCCATGTAGCCAGAGACTGCACTGGCAGGCGAGGGGAAGACTGCTCTATGTGGGATACGTATCGATAGCATGTTTAGGACTTTGTTGCTCAAAAAAAGGTCAGGTTAGAAACCTGAGTCTAGCAGAATTGAGATAGAGCATATGGAAATGCCTTACGCAGCTTGAGATTGTAGGGGAAATCCTAGTTTAACCACGGAGACAGTAAACCAGTCACGAGCTGGTTAGCTCGCCCCTCACAACAATGCACATACACACATTTACTTTGTGGATATGATAATAATTTTTTTTTCCTTCTTTTTCTTTTTTCTGGTTGTAAAGAGAAACAAAACCCCGTGGCTTTGATGGCTTGGATCTCTGCTTTAAACCAGCAGGGACCCCTGAATTGAGTAAAGGCATGCATTGGCCATGTTGGGATTTTTTTTCTAGAATTTTGTATACCTGCCCATTGCCCAGTATCTGACTCCCCTCTGTGGAGCATTTGGAAGCCTTTTAGCTTTTGGCATTTATTAGATTTTGAGCATCCAATCCATAGCATACATGAGCAATTGCTTTTCCTGGAGAGCACTCCTTCAAGGTAATCGTGATCGTCAATAGTCGGTTACCAATCCATAAACTATGCAACCCTGTCTGTATACAATAAATTCTGAGTAAGAAGCACAAAACACGAAGCCCAACCATGGAGCACTCTTAGGCAGAAACAAGGACAAAACCTGCTGTATAAATCAATTTCTGTAAATTAATCACCTCCCCACTGGCATACAGTCCTGAGGGACCATGACGGGACCACTCTTTATTTTTGCCAAATCCCATGTGCTGCAGGCACTGTTCAGCAGGAGGCAGATCACTGGGTCTAGCCCCCTATATCTGCAGGAAAAACTAGCAACTGTGTTTAACCACTTCTCAAATTGAGTGCTGACTGGCCCTTCTACCAGGCAACGTGAGATTCACCTCAGTGGCCCAGGGAAATAAGCAGTAGTCTGAGATCTCTACCAGGAGTGGGAGAGACAACACAAGTGGGATTTTGGTGAACTAGCTTTATGCCAATCAATCAGCCATTTTAACACTTCAGGTTATTATCTGTTATCCTCCCTAAAAGAATGCGGAAGTAGTACTTTCTACTCTGTCTCTCTCCACCTCTAATATGAAAGCTCGATGCATCCTTATTTCAGTATTTTCAAAAAGGAGGAAAGGGAGACAGGTAACATCTGGTATTTTTAAGTTAGTAATAGCTGCAAAAAGTTGTTTTATCTAGTCTTTCTACCTCCTTACCTAGGTTGTGCCTGTAAATATGTTGTTCCAGATAAAATGTGAGATGGTATCAAGGCATATGATTAATGATACCAAAAATAAAGTAAGACTAAGGATTGGTTGATATTGTTGTTTTCCATTCATGTGATAAAGCTTGGTGAGCCATATTGTTGGATAGTAAACGCATGAAAAAGCAAGAAAAGGTACCTACCCAACTTCTCAGCAGGAAATTCACATGGACAGTTTGAAATTTGTATGCCATCCTCTTCTAAAAACTGAGCACTGAGGTGCCTTAATGTGAAATGTCTTATGAGTGTGAACTCTGCAAAAAGTCAGCAGTTGAAGATGGACCATGCATCAGCCAGAAAGCCAAGAGGTAGGGTAGCTAAGGTCTGTTGTGGGTTGTTGCTGTGTATCTGTGAGTATCAACCGAGTTTTCTGGCATTTAAGCCACTGGCTGAGTGGTGCCATTCTCAGCACTGTAATTCACTGTTTTCATTATGTTTTATTTTAGTAAACGGCTTCTAGTTTAGATCGTTCACTTCTGACAAGATGGGATAGCAGCTGGAGGAATTATTTAATTTATTTTAACATGAAGTTGA
Source organism: Gallinula chloropus (assembly GCF_964237585.1). Taxonomy (NCBI): domain Eukaryota; kingdom Metazoa; phylum Chordata; class Aves; order Gruiformes; family Rallidae; genus Gallinula; species Gallinula chloropus. The sequence continues at coordinate 94,138,746 of NC_140085.1, forward strand.
AAAGGAGAAAAAAAAAAAGTGTTGATTCAGCCAATTTCAGAATCCTAAGAGGGCATCAATAACGTTCATCTTCATTTTAACAAGAGACTAACGGAATCATCAAAATGTAAACATTGTCTAGAGTGATGTTTCATGATTATGGATTACTACAGCCTTTCTTCTCAATGTTTTCTTTCTTGTTTGCTGAAGGATTCCTCTGCTTCCTAAAACTAGTCTGAAGTCATGCAAGAAGAAATAGGTGCCTGTGCAAACAAATTCTGTGAAAACAATGGACGATTTACAGGAAGAAGGTTATATGTGGCCTCCAGGGCTGGGACTAGATACCCTGTAGTAATCAAAATCCAGATAGATTATTCATTGCTGTGTAGTAAACCAACAAAGGAAATCTTTGTGGGTTGAGCATTTAAAGAGTAAGTTTTTTGAGACAGGGCCTATTTCTTCCTATATGTTCCGTGATGTGTCTGCTTGTTTCAGCAGTGCATACATAAAAAATTTGTGTAATTCACAACATGACTTTTTCGGGCTTTTGCTAGCAAATGGTCTGTAATGTGCCTCATGCTGGCTTGCCTTTTAAAAATAAAATAAATATTTTGAACTGACTTTGATCCCATTCACTTAACTGTTTTGAGAAAAATGTTACTAGGATATTTAGGACACAGATTTACTGTCTGTGCATGCTATCTGTAATGACCCAGTAGACCAGAACATCTTCAGAAGAGCTGTCACAATCTATCAAGTCAATGATCTGTGAAATATAAATTCTCTATGGAAGTTGTTATGGGCCATTAAGTAAATAATAATACCTATTTTATAAACTCTATATTAACTTTATATTTATTACAGAAGATCAAATTGATATGATAAAATAAAAACCAGCCTGAGCCTCCAACTAAAACTTAATCTTCTCCAATACTGAAATAACTGTTGTTACATTTTGTCACACACATTCTTTTTATGAACATCCAGTGTAAAGTCATGTACAATTGATATAAAATGCCAGAGTACCCAGTCTATTTTCATAGGATTTTCAGACTCATTTTGAGAACAAAGTCCTTGTCTAAGCTGGTTTAGATAACTTAAAATAGCCTTTAGCTGAGATGAAGGAGAAACTTCTTGAAATGTGCACAAAATTCCAAAATGCAGCAATTAACAAAACTAATTGCTCTGAATTCTCTCTGAGTTCCCTGGAAGGCATTAATTCTGAGAGCTCCATTCCAAGTGCTGTATCGGAGTGTTTTGAAATATTTAATGTGTTTTTTTCCCCTGAGGTACAGGGCAGGACTCTTATCCCTGTATTTTATGGAGGAGAATCTGAATCACAAAAGTTAGAATGTGTCTCTCCTAATAATAAGCATCTAGAAGTTAGGTGCTGAGCCAAACAGACTCTCTTTATAGCCTCAGAAGGAAACATCCCCACTGGCAGGATTCAGCCTAATAGAGATGTCTGAAGCATACCTGTATGCTTCTGTTGAGAGCTGTGCTTGAGTTGACAAAGCCTCTTGTCTCCAGTCTGATCCTCCAGGCTGCCTTGCCAGTAAATTGGTTTCTACCTATGGATTAGTTTCCTTGGAAAATCCAGTTGCTTTGTTCTGGAAGGGCTTTAGAGTATGACCCAACACACATTCCAAGGTCAAAAACCAGAGACCCTAAGATCACAAGAAAGGCCTTTAAACAAACAGCACAGTGTGTGGGAGACCCAAGGTGTTTGGGGTGGTTCTATCATTATCTGCTGGTAGGTAGAGGCTAGTATGATGAGTGCTGTCCAGTATTTATCTTAGGTAGCACAAGAAGTCTTGAGTACATCAAACAAATGAGGTGGCAAATCAGGTTGTATGAGTTAACTCCAGTATTTAAACTTAATATTTTAAATAATCATCTGTTTTCTTTGGAACATTTTTCCTTGGATGGCTTTGTAGAGGCCATGCTTGATTCAGATGTCAGAACCCTATACAGGGGCTTGAGTTGAGAGGATCATTGGAGGACTGAACTAAGTTTGAAGGAACCATAGGAAAGATTAAGGGACAAATAGACAAAACAAGTACTAATGATGATTAGAATGAGCTGGTATTAGCAATGTAAGGCAACCGCCCGGTGAATTAGCTAGGTTGTTAACAGTACTGGGAAAGCTTAAATTCCTTTGGTACCTGAAGACTGAAGAATGAGAAATATGACAACCAGTCTTTACAGCAGTGTAGGGAGCCTGTAAGCTTGATCATTTTCCCAGGCTAATTAGTGGAAACTATAAATGATACGTATTAACATGGAAAAGCATGAACTACTTGAGAGGATTCATAATGATTTCTTTAAAGGGACATTCTGTTTTATGAGCCTCTTGGCCGCCTTTGAAGGGGCTAGCAAACTTTCACATTCAAAGGCTTTTCACAAAGTCTTTTAAGGAAACCAGTCTGGCATTGGATAGGATAAATTATCATAGATAAATGATCAGTTAAAGATGGAGTCTGGCAGAATATGGTCAGTGAAGTACTGCATGGTTGGCTGTTGACACCTGTGGTGGTCAACGTATTCATAAAAGAATAGAAAAGAGGATGAATGGTGGTGATGATGCAAAGGTTTTTAAGGCAAAAGAAAACTGAAGAACTGCTGAAGGGTTTTGCAAAAAGACTGAAAGACTGTGCAATAAAAGTTCAGATTAAATTCAATGTCAAAGAAGAAGGGATATTCTGGGGAAATACAATCTAGATTCATGTGTGAAATGGCAGACTCTGAGCTGTTCAGGAATGGGATCTGAGGTACATATAGAAATGTAGGTGTTTTTAATTCTGTGCAAATATTTTAAACAGTTAATTCGTTTTGTAGCCTTTCATGAACGTATCAGATGGCACTGCCAGTTTGAAAAATAAATCATCGCATCTTTCCATCCACAGTGGATAATTACCAGCATGTAACTTGGATTCTGTTTAGAACATGAGTGATTACAAATAAAATTGTATAGTATGACTCATCATTTGATAATTAGATCTCGCTTCACATTGTACCTAAGATGTGTCACCGTAATCTATAATGATAAAGGAAACAATGACTGATTTCTTGCTTTTGGCAAGCAGAAGCTACAGTTTTCTAATACAGCCACAATAAGGAAATTGATAGGTTTCTTTTGTGTTGACTTGCATTTTTTACACCTTTCATTCAAAACATCCATACTGTCCTTTAGTTTTTTCCCTAATTTCTTCTTCAACTTCCAGTCTTACACTGATATTTCTCACCAGCAAAGACAAATGAGAATCACAAACAGAGCAATGGCTTCATTACTGACAGACTTTTTAAAAAAAACTTACATGACAGAATGCTAGCAAAAAAATTTGCTGCCAGAAACCACGCAAGCACCTCACTAATAGGTAAACCACTGCTGGACGTGCTGTGTTGAAAAAAGCCTGGTAAATGTTAGGGGATGATGCACTATCTCAGCAAAGTCTGGATCTAGAGCTTGACTAACCAGAAGTAGAGATGAAATTAAATCTTGGGTTTTGGCTTCAAGCATTGATAGGTTGTATCGTTCTGCATTTGTTTCCAAGAAGTAGGATAAGAACTGTGACCATAATCCCCTAAGCATTTTACTGCATACTTTAGTAGGTTTTTTTAATCTCATTAGCACACTAAACCACTTTATTAAAAGGTGGATGTTGATTTGTGTGCAAACTTTGCACATCATCTAATCTGTACTGGAAGCAGTGAAACAGCCGAGTGATATCAGTGTGTTGAAGTATTTGGGCCACAGAAGCAACGAGAATTAAACAGATGAATATTTAGCAACATCATCAACTTTATGGCATCTGCATGATATAGCCAACAAAATTTATTTTTTTTTTTTACTCCTATAAGCATGAAGAAAGAGGTAGGAGATCCTATTTGATCCTACTTTCCTGTGTTTACTAAGAAACAAATTTTGTCTGCTGGCATCAGTCTTACTCCTGATCCACCTATTGAGTCCAGTGGGTCTGCTTTAAGTAGCAAATGCTACTTAATGTAAGCACATGAGTGGCTGCCTGGAAGTAAGGAGCCTTTGTGTTTGGCCACACAGTTGTCTGATATTAAGGATCTTAAATTAAGGATCCATTTACATCTGACTGATAGCTCAAATGCAGGGTCAGGAGTTTGGAAGCATGTAAAGCTTATTTTCATAACTAACCTTCAACTGTAATCCCAATGCAAACTTAAAAGATGTTTCTACACATTAATAATACTTTAATAATTCCCAAATGCAAATCAAGATGCATAATTTTTCCATAAATCAACACTGTTATACACTTTATGAAACTGTGTGTTCAGTGCTATTCTCTGGCAAAACTAATTAAAATTGTCAGTTGATAAAGTTAACGAATGATAGTATTTCCCATGTAGTGCTTAATATAAAATATTTAGAGACTAAAACTAGTACAACAAATATATTGAGAAAATCTACAGGTCAGAGTTAAGGTTATTCTGTAATGATGAAAAATGCATTCCTTTTATGTAAATGTGAATAATATATGAATAATGTATGTTTGTTATGTAGGCAATGTAAAATTTATTACGTCCTTTAATATTCACTGCTTGGGTTTTAAGTGCTTTGCTTTGTAAATGATGCAATAGGTAAGTACATCTGTGTCATTTAACAGTCTAAACAGTATTTTGTGTTAGAACAGAGCAGCAATTGCCCACAAGTTCAAAACTGTTTAAAGGACCCATGAAATTTTGGTGTGATAGAAATTAAAATCTGGTGATTTGTCTGGGGTACTTTGAAACTTTCATGGAAACCTCCCCAAAGAACCTGTCAGGTAAAATAATTGCAAGGTAACGTATGCCACTAGCATTAGTGAATTCCTTTGTGTATCTAACACCTACACGGAGCTGTGAAGATGGGTTTGTGTTTCCTGAGGTTCCTCCTACTGGCTTAGTGCTTCAGGGCTGCTGCAAGCAGCTCACTCTGTTCTGGCAGCTAGGCAAGGGCAAAGCAAATCCTTCCTTCCTGGGCTGGTAGTGGGGGGTCATGTGGGTATTATTTTAAGATGTGTACTGTAGGAAATGGAGACTTTCTCAAGATGACAGCAGTTTAAAGGCTTGCTGGCTTACGATGCAACAGGTTAGTAGTGGAGAGCTGGGGCCCAGTCCAAATGAGAGTCTAATGTGAAAACTGAATGAGGTGACAAGCATATTCTGTGTGGTGCTTTCTTCCTAGTAAGGAAGGGCTCTAGGGTTAGTGAATGAATGGATGAAAGGTTGTAGCTGCTTAAATGGGGATGTTATTGAACTTCCTGTGAATTCTGAAAGACATGGTACTTCAAGCCCTGGCAGCAGGTGGGGAGTGTCTTGGGTCCTGCAGCACGCCTTTTTCCCTCCTTTTTTGGAATGAGAAAGCAATTACTTCCTTGAAAGCTGACATATCCTTTTATATATATGCCTTTGGGAAACAGCCTGAGTGAGTTATGGTTGTGAAGCAATGAAGCACCTTTAGAGTTTTCACCTGACATGGTAAATCTAGGCCAGCATGGACTTTTCCATGAGGAGAGGACTTTGTTCTTGTTGCCTTGTGCATCCAGCATCCAACTTTCACCTGCAAGTCCTGAAGGGCTTTACAAAAGGAAGAGGCATCACAGTTCCCACGTATGGATGCACTTGTGGGTTTAGGAGAGTGAGATGGATTGTGTGGGGCCAGCATTACAGACAGGAAAAAAGCCTCTGCAAGCATTTGAATGTGATTTTGAAAGTTGTTGGTCAGACACCTTGATTCCTTTTGGAGTTTTGCTTTTCCTGTAAACGTAAGAGTTTTTGATGCTGAACAACTAGGCAATTTGTAGTGCAATAGAAATAAATGGATGCAGTTTATACAAATCCCACAGAATATGTGGACTGCTTTACAAGTCCTTCATCATTCAGTGGGTTGCTGTTTAAAGTCACTCACCAGGGTGCCATATGGGCCGCTTGACAGGAAGAAATCTGGGGGTTTCTTGCAGTTGTAAATTCAGTGAGATACATGTGTACAGCTCTGAGTCTCGCTGAAAACAGTCCTTGTTAGCCAGCTTTTGTCAGGCTGAACACAACTGCATTTTTTGCTTCTAGTCTTGTATTCACGCTGCCAGATGGTACTAAAAAGGAAAAAGAGGAAATGAATCACTCTAATAATTTTCATTGTTGGCCCTGCCACTGCATGTCTGCTTCGTCTGGACAAAAGTTCCCACGGGGGAGCTAGTCACCTCCAAACTAGTTCAGGCTGATCTCTGCTTCAGCCCAGCTTTACCAGTCCTGGGTTCCACAAAACAGCTTTGTCTGGAGGTCCACATAGTTATGCTGCAAATAAAATCACTGGCTTAAATTTTCTCCATGCAGGCCCTGATGAAACATCTGACTTATTTAAGCACCTGCCCTTGGTAAAGTCATGCTGAACTTCCTCTGGCTTTAAGTGCTGTGAATTCTAAGGCAACAAGTCATTTTTCATACTCGGGTGCGGATGGCAGGACACCAGCATCTGAACACTGTCACTGAGACACCAAACAGTGCCTCTGTTGTTAGAAAGGTTAGCTGCAGCTGTACAGTAGCTACCATATTGGTCCATGATGGTTTTCTTACATTATTTAGTTTCCCAGTTAGAATGATGATAAAAGTTGCATGTATAAAATTAAAACCAAACAGCTCTCCCTTTGCAACATGTCTTAATTTTCTCGGTGTTATTTTGTTCTAGTTATACACATGGAAATACCAACATTGATTCTAGGTGCAAAATTAAAACAGTAACAAGATCCTCTTTGTTCCCTAAGCACTGAAGCAATAAAAGTTGCATATCAAGAGGAATTGAATGGACTAGGCTGTACACACTAACCTCCAGAAAGCACATCTCATAGCCATTTGTAATAACAACCGGAAAGCGGGAAGTAGATTTCAAAATCAGTATGTGAGACTAATCCTGCTCCCCCAGAACAAAGTGGAAGTGTCTCAGGTACTTGAGCTGAAACCTGCATCAAAGCAAAATTCAAAAGTACTTGAAAAATCCAATCTGTCGTAGTCCATCATTGTTGCATTGCCCTTGCAGGATAAAGATATAAATTCAGTACTTCTGATATATTTATTGAGTCTTAAATCCTTGACATCACAGGTTCTCAGCCTAAAATGTAGTACCGGTTTTGGTTTTTTCCTTTCTTAACAGAATGCAGCCAGTTGGGAAAGGAGCATTTCTCAGTTTACTGTTGCTTGCTGCCTGCATTTCACTGGGATCTGGAAGTCTCAGCAAAGACTGATTGCAGCCAGCAAGCCATATGTGTCGGCAAGTGTTGCACAGTTGCGTGATTCTGGTTCTAATTAACTGGTGTGTTCTTGTGTGATTCCTGCTTTAATGAGATTGTGTGTTCCGAGTAGAAGAAAGAAAGAAGGATGATACCCCTTTTCATAGGCAGGGACTTCACCCAGGTCAAAGGGCTGCATCTGAAACTGGAGCTCTTAAGCCTGGTTGCTTCAAGATGATCCTCCCTACACGAGTTTTTAGTCTCCTGTTACAGCTGGCAATTTCTCTGATGTCTTAGTTGCCTGCAGCTCCCTGGTAAACAAGGTCAGGCTCCTCTGGAAGCACACCAGGGAGGGGGTGTTCAAACTGCTGCACGCATGGGTCTGCCTTCCTCTTCCAGCTAAGGCAGTTCTGAAGCCATTGATACAAACTCATCAGATGGGGTATGTCTACAGGAAGAGGACAGTCTGCAGTGTTCAGCATCCTTCTTGACTTTTTCTGACACTTGCTATTAAAGCGTATTAGGCTCAATATGCATATGCCTCAGTTTCAAAACCCCTTCTCCCATTTTTCACTCAGTGCGTTTCCAGCACGTCGTACGCCCCTGTGCTGTCAATAGCTGCAAACCCTTTAGCAGCAGAGCTGTCTGCGTCTGTGGTAGCCAGGGCGCTTGATCAAAGCTTCGTACTGGTGCCTGCTCGAGCCACAGGCAAGGGGACGAGGCACCTTCTCCCCTTCTCGTGCTTTTTGTGGCCCTGTGCAATGCACTGCCTTAACCACTGCCCCAGACAAGACAGGTTGTTTTCAAACTTTGGAAGTGCAGCTGAACAGCTTTCCCAGTCCTGCTGTGGTAGTTTCCCGAGTAGCAGATAAGGCAGGACTGAGCGCGCGGTGCTGCTCCCCTTACCTCGTGTCTCCCTGCTGCGTACTGGCAGTTGTCCGGTTGCATTTGCAGACCCACTGCAAGAACGAATGCAGCTTCTCTAGGATCTTCTTAGACCACAGTGGCTGAGAGAGCCCCAGGTCATTTAGCTAAAACATGGTAAGAAGCAGGAATGAGCCAGCTGTGTTTTCCAGCTCTGTTTACAAATGTTCCCCCTCTTTAAGGAGCTGCTGCAGCCCCCCCCCCCCCCCCCCCCCCCATTCCCCTAATATTTCCATTTGCTTTAAAAACAGCAGCTTGGCTTAGTTGCAGTCAGCCACGGTGCAGTGATGACAAATAACACCAAGTGTGTTCTTTGTAGTGTGCAATTCTTCTTTGAAAAGGTGAACACAAGATAGTTTGACTATCGTATGAGATCAGGCACCAAACTCAGGAAAATAGAGGATTTTTTTCCTCTCTAAATTTCAAAGGAGAGACAGTTCAGAAGGCAAGTGTCAAGTAAGTGTGGGAAAAGGAGAGAATGGGAAGTGGGCTGGAACTGAATTTAACTGTAGAATGAAGCACTTGAAGTGATCATCCTCTTCTGTTTCTTTCCCCACACCTGATGGATTTTTCTCTTTGCAATGATAGTTTTAAAGCTGCTGCTGCTGCAAAAGCTGAAGCAAGCAGCAGAGAGCAGTACCGAGCTGCTTGTCTCTGGTGGAAATGGTTCCCATAAGGACAACAACTGGTCTATAGAGGAAGCAGAGGTTCAGAATGCAACGCTTAATAGTCCTCTCTTTGGTTTATTAACTGTTGTGATGGGCTTCCCATTTGGACAACTACGTGCACACTCACGAGATGGAGAGCTGAGGCCGTGGGACAGTTTGTCATCAGCTCCTGGGCTTCTTCCTGTTGGGATGAAATCAGGCCTTGCTTTTGATCAGATTATTCCTTGGTAAAAGCTTTCAGAGTAGAGCATAGAAAAGGGAAATAATAAATATCTAAAAGGGGAGGGAATAGAGAGAGAGAGAGAGAGAGAGGGGAAAAAAGGAAGGTGTATTTTAATTCAGAGGTTAAATTGCCACTTATGAAGCCATAATTTTTGTCCATTTTAATGCAAAGTAATCAACAAACGTCATTAAACTGATGAAGCTACCTTCTTTAAGACCAAGGCATTTTTTAAGTGGAAGTGCTGAACGGTGTAATTTTTTAACAAGAGTTTTGTTTTTCATTAATGAAATAAAAATCTCATGGGGAGGAGGCTGTATAGAATGAATTATATATTCCAGATTTCATAGAAATGATTTAGTGCTAACACATGCTTTGTGCTTCAGATGGAATAATGAATCTCATGTGATTTACTTCAAATGGAGTTTGGGACCACTTCTGCTTTCCAGGGGTGGGAGGAGGGCTGTTCATCAGAAGCAATAGCAATTTCGGTTGTATTTATTTCTTACCTTACCTCGGAATTTTGTCTCTGTGCACTCCCCCTGTACTATAAAGCACTGCAGACATAGAAAGAGGAAAATAAGATGCTTGTATTTTGCATTGCATTCGCTTCATAGATGAACTCTTTCCCATGAGAATTTTTTTCCGTAGCTCCCTTAATGCACCCTCCCAAACTTACTGGCTGTCTTCAAGTGCCAATATACATCTCAGGTTCAAAAACATAGCGAGCCTGGGCTTATGCTGATTGTAAGAGCAGGTTGTACACTCTGTTAGTGGAAATTTTTCAGACACCCAATATGCTGTTGTTAATGTTTTTCCTGTAGTGAAAGAGAAGAGAAACCAGTGAACTTGTGTTATGTGAGCTCCAACCTCATCTCTCTCTGTCCCCTCTCAGATAGTCAGGGATTTAAAAAAAATTTTTTTCTCAGCACCAAGACTTGAAGAAACCAGATGTGAACTTACCGGTCAGCTGTTTCTACATCGGTTTATCTGAATGTTGTGTTCTTTACACTTTTATCTATGTGTTAGAGGGGTAAAGGTGAGTCATTCGTGGGAAGTTTGATGTGATTTTATATAGATTTAAAAGATTCAAAGAGCTATGTTTGTAGTAGATCCTGTTGAATGCAAACATCTATGGAAGTGTCTTCCATGTTCTATTATAAATTTTTATAAGCTTCCTTTCTACAGGTTATCAGTTTAATAGCGAAACTTACAGGCATTGAGACGCTTTAAGCCTAGGCAAGGGTGAAAGGCTAGCTACAGTAATCACCTCAGCTAAGGCCTTTGGACGTGTTTGGCATGTCATTACCTCCGCTTTTATTTCTTACTAAAAGAACGGTGCAGCCTCCCTCATTGTGGAAGTGGAGGGTGAAGTGAAAGTTCTCCTAAGTCTGCAAGCAGCCCGGAAAACTGTTTCACAGAGGCTTGAAGTCTTCCATTCAGCTCCGTAAATAGCATCTGAATCTCTCAGGTCTGCTCTGCTGCTATTCCGTTAATACCAGTCCGGGAGCAGACCCTGTCTGCAGCAGATGAGAAAACTGCTTTGTTTTCTACGTGGCATTTCCCTCTTGGCCGCTCTGGTCTGGCTGTTTGGTGACATCCCTGCTAAGCAATGCTCGGGGGCTTAATTAGGTAACATGCCTTCACCTCGCTTTGTACTCCTGTGCTCTTTTGATACTCTGTGCTGCCAGTCACTCAGCTAAATCAGACAGCCATAATCTCCAGCATGAAACAGAATAAGGTAACTTTTTTTATCCAGCTAGCCCTCACTACCTCCAGAACGAGCTCTGTGAATTTAGCCTCAGCTTGTATTTAAACTAATATCTTGTGCTGCCTTACTCAATTTCAGAAAGGTTACCATGTATTTCCCTGGGATCCACGGAACAAAGCAAGAGCCACCTGCTCATTAAATGAACCACTGATGTTTATGAACATTACATTCATAAGCTGGCTTTTTACACTATGCGTGTAGGTAGGGAAATGAGCTACAAAAGAAGCAAACTGCTTGTGTTGCTGCAGCTACTTAAGTTTGCAAAAATCAATAAGGCTTTACCTAGACACAGTGTGTATCATGTCTCCTGTGCTGCTGTGGCAGTAAGAAGTAAGTTTTGACATTTTGAAAGCCACTGGCCTAAAAAGCAAAAATAGATGAGCTTATGTTTTTTAATTATTTTTTTTTAATATTCCTGGAGATTTCTCTGTAGGTCAAATGTAATGTGTGCTCTGAGCATCACCATTTGATTTCCAAAACAGTTTCATCCAAGACTTTCGCAAAATGAAGAACATTTTGGAGTAAAATTAAACAGGAATAAAAGCCAAGCCTCTAAGGAAGATTAACCTCTGCTCCAGTAAGACTAGGAAACTGAGAGCATACGAATTATAGGTATAGATGTATGTTAAGCAGCAAGTGGTGTATTCTGAACCAGACTGAGCAATATGTGTGTTTGGGAAGAATCGTTTGGAAAGAGTAAGAGAAGTTTATTGAACTGATACTGGAAGACATACGGTTGATTTTGCTGCCATCTCTTTTATACAAGTGCTAGGCTGTGCTTAATAAGCATTTCTTATTAGAAATGGTTGGTGTTTCTTTATTACTGTGAGCATCCAACAGCTTGTCTAAGAGTGGGAAAGTGAACTGACCAAGCAATGTTTCCATCATCAAAAATCAGGTAAAGACAATTTGAGAATGTAGTATATGTGGTTCAAGGAGCAGTCATGAGCATTGTTGATGTTCTTCCTTTTTCCTGCAAAGTAAAGGAACAAGTTAGCTGGGGCAAGTTAGCTTAAAGCTCTATGTCTGTTAGCTTGAAGCTCTGCGTCTCCATGAGTAGAGAAGTGAAGGAATAGTTCTTAAACTTTGATGGCTTTGTGTCTTCGAGATTTCTTCAAAGTTACAGAGCCTGGAGAATGGGCAAGATGGATATTGCAGAGGAAAAAATGGGGCAGAATGGATGGATAAACGATGATTTGGAAGCATGGCCATCTGCTGCTCACATTCTTGTGTGAGACCACAGATAACTGGAGATCAGATAGACGCCTGGGGAATGGAAAGGGAAGGTATGCAGACTGAATGGGATCTCTGAGTAAAGACTGCCTTTCTCCAAGGAATTCAGAGCTATTTCTTCATAGCTTTTTCTCAATCATTCAGTTGCTCTTGATGCTACCCTGTGGCTGTGATTGTATATACACACAGACATGTACGTAAATAAAATAGGATTTTGTAAACAGTCTGTGCACACATCCGTTGAGATACACCCATCCAAACCAAATGTCACACTTTTATTCACAGTCTCTGTTCCCCTACCTACAAACCTGAGTTGCTTACTTGTTTCCAGACTGACTGTATAGCTATAAACTATATTGAATCTAAATCATATTTCCCAATAACAACAATATGTCATTTGAGTGTAATAGGTACATTGCTGGGATAATAATACATTGTGAAAGTCCTTGTGTCTCTAAAGCCTAAAACGTTTACCTGCAAACAGAATGACAGTTCTGTAGCTAATCCTTCATAATTATTTGCGGACGGATTTCGGCAGTCATCAAATGTCAGTCTTAAACTGTTCTGTGGGTGGCTTCCCTCAGGTGACTCATTTTCCTTAATCATGATTTTCCACACAAAGACTTTTTCTGTGTTTCAGCGATAGCACATCATGGTGTGCTGCAGCTGGTTGTGTGTCCTGGTCATCCAGGATTTACAAACTGTTTGTGTTGCAGGTAGAAAATGTAGGATACAGTTGGTTTGTAGGGCAAGAGAATTGGAATTTGACCAAAACCTACTCTTGCTTTTTTAATGAAAGAAATGTAATTATTTTTTGTGTCTAAAATGACTGGAATTTTGGGGTTTTTTTTCAGCCTGTATTAGCCTGATCTGTTGAGAGTGCTTTTGACTTGCCATGTGGGTAGGAAGATTCTCTGCTTAATTCACGGATCCTGAGTAATACCCCCAACAGCTATCATTACATGACATGCCCAGAGTATGAGAATAAAGAGTTCTCTCTTCAAATTCTGTATTTTGTAGATGCAGAGAAACTAAAAGAGCTTCAAATTCTACTTAGAGATTTTTATATCTGAGTTGTTCTGTACTTTACAAGAAGTCTCTTAGATCCTTTTTACAGTTCTCATCACCTTTGTGGTATTCCTGACATGTTCTGATCAAATGTCAGATGTCTGTCAAATGTCTCTTCCTCCATCTTCAGGTTATTACGGGCTGGCTACTGTATGACTAAATATGAATCCTTTAAAAGAGTATTAAGTAATATTCCTCAGGCTTCTTGAGGGGCCATTACTGAGCAATATGCTGATACAATACCTTCTTGCCTCCCTTTTTTAGCCCTTATATGAAGCATGTCCACTCTACACCATGCAGCTCATGTAGAAACACCACCTTTTACATGCAGGTAGCCTGCATATCTGTGGAGCTTTGTGGTCCTAGTTCTGAGCGAGCTCTACTATGTGTCTCTGAGGTTTATAGTCATGTTTGTTGGCTGTATAGTCTTTTCTGCCTAAATTCTTAAGCTAAATTCTGATTGAGAACTGAATACACGTAGAGTTTAGATAATCATAGAATCATATAATGTATTGGGCTGGAAGGGACCTTTAAAGGCCATCTAGTCCAACCCCACTGCAGTAAGCAGGGACATCTTCACTAGATCAGGTTGCTCAGAACCCCATCAAGCCTGACCTTCAGTATATCCAGTGATGGGGCTTCCACTACCTCTCTGGGCAACCTGTTCCAGTGGTCCACCACCGTCATATTGAAGATTTTTTTTTCCTGATATCCTACCTAAATCTACCCTTTTCTAGTTTAAAACCATTACTCCCTGTCATATCGCTAAATGCCCTCGTGAATAGTTCTTCCCCAGCTGTCTTATAGGCACCTCACAGGTACTGGAAGGTTCCCCTGGAGCCTTCTCTTTTCCAGGCTGAACAAACCCAACTCTCTCAGCCTGTCTCCATAGGAGAGGTGCTTCAGCCCTTTGATCAATTTGTGGCCCTCCTGTGGATGCACTCCAACATGAGTATGTTCTTCTTGTGTTGAGGGCTCCAAACCTGTAATTAGACCTGTTTCCTTCTCCCACACCTAGGGTTTTTTAGCAGAGAAAAGTCAGGTTCCAGTGAGAAATTAGGCCTATACTCTCTATTGTAACAGAAGAAATAGAAGGAAACATTAACAGTGACAGTACAGAAAACATCAGTACCAGCATTTATGGTGTTCCATCTGCTTCTACAGCCAGAGCCAAATAACGGTGCACTGTCTTTGTTTCAAAGCTTCATTTTCAAACTAAGAGCACCTCTGCTTGAAAAAATTCAGTTCAAAACATTTCTTGCTTAGCAAAAGTTGTCCATGCCTTCTGCTACACTGTCTGAGAAACGGCTCTTGGGGTGAATTCAGTGCAGCTGGTGGAGAGATTCTGGTTTTCAACTTTGTACAAAATGACTAAGGACCAGTATTTAAAATCAGCTGAGATGAGCCTTTCTTGTATGCAATGTGTATGCCCTTACATTGGTGAGGAGGTGTGGTGGTCAGCAAGAACCTGTTCTTTCTCCTTGCGCCCACCGAACAGGGATTTAGCAATATCCACACTGTACCATTCTTCTGGAATAGCTGTAGCTACCAGGAGGGAAAAAAATCACATTTCCTCCCCCCCCCCCCACTGGTGATAGCAGAAGTGTTAAAATAAAATCATGCAAGTAACTTCCTACTGGCAAAACTGGGGCAACTTATTTTGCTCTACTGGAGAGGTTTGCCACTGTGACACATGGACTGGTCACTAAACTGGCATGCACGCAAAGAACATCTGTTGGTGTTTTGCAATTGTGACATGGTGAAAGCAGTGCAGAAGCTTAAGGTAAGTCTTGCTGTAGCAATTTATGTCATTACTGCCCTCCAGCTACTTGTTGACGCTCCTCTGCTGAAGGTCAGTGCCCTACACAGAGCAAGGGGTGCACGCTGCTTTGTTTGGTGGCTTCTTGGCTTAAACCAAGACTGAAAGGTGAGTTGGTGCTCAAATGAATGAGCTCACAGGATCAGTTGGGGCTTGTGTCTGTGAACTTCTCTGATGAATCTGCCATAGAAACTGTTACTTGAGACACACAGAAACTTGGTACCACTGAGATGTGGCAATGGAGTTGATAGAAAATGTTAAGCGAATTTGTTGACCGTGAAAGAAGCTTCTGAGCATCAGTATAACCTTAAGTTTATTAGCACCTAACCTGTCTTTCAAAGTAGGATTTATATTTCTAACTAGTACAGGCACTTCTGGAAATTTTACCTTTCTCTTTGTGAAGAGAAGAAAACTTTCTGATAGTTGTATGATGGTTCTTTCCAAATGTCTGTTGGAGAATTACCCCATTGTGTTAACAATGTTGAAATTGTCAGAAATCTTGCAGTTTTGCCAAACTAAAATTAGTGAAAAACAGTTTAAATATTTTACAGCTGTGCTACATTACACAGTAATTGAATGCTTAATAATACAGGATGTACACTACTGCTGACAAGGAAAGTTAATTAATTTGCTTTTCATATTATATTTTTTTCCTTAAAAACCTTGCTGAATATGTCATAATGTGTATTTTTACTTCATGTTATTGCTAACAGATTTAAAATAACAAGGTTTTAATTTGGTAAGGATTAGGGTATTGCACACTGAAACCTAATTTAAACGTCCTTTAAGCAGTTCTGAGCATGTTTCTTTTTCTTTAAAACTCTTAATTTGGGGATCCAGCAGTGATATGGATACTCAGAACAACAATGAAAGAAACAAACAAAGAAAAACCCTGAAAAAGGAGAAAGAAGTCAGAAGAATCACCTCTAGCAATTGGTGTGCACGCTTAGAGCTGTTAAAGGGAGTGAGATACCAAGAGAAAAGAGAAAATGATGAGCTGTCTGCTACTTGAAAACATGTGATGCTATGCCCATATAAAGATTTTTTGATAGGGTTTTTTCTTTCTGTTCTTAAGCCAGAAATTATTTAAATTTTACTTTAAGTTAATGTTAAGTCATTAGGACTAATCACTTATTATTAAGCATGTCTTTAAGTGGTTTCTTCACCAGAGGTAAATTGAAGTACTTTATTTTTCTGAAATGGAGCCCAAAGCTCTGCTGGTGCCTCTCGCAGAAGCCAACTTAACTCAGGTCACCTTTCTTCTCACCATCCAATGTGGTGTGACCTGGGCCTGTACATCAGTCTTTCTAACTAGGGTATTCCTAGAAATGCCAGTTTTCCTTTCCCAACCAAACACAGCGTGGTACAGAATTGCTAATGCTCGTGACCTCTGTGGTCATCAAACTCATGATGAAAGTTGGATTATTTTCTGGAATTCAGAGAGCTCTTGCAGGCTAGTGAGTCTCTAAAAACGTACCTGTTGTGCCATCAGAAGGCATGAAGGTTGTTCTTTTAGAGCGTGCCGTGTCCTCGGATTCGGCTGGCCCAGCCTGCTGTGCTTGCTGTTTGCCTGGGTCAGGTCAGCTCTTTGTCTGGTTTCATCTGTCACCTGAATTTGGAAAAAAATAACGTCTTTTTGGTACCGTATGGCTGGGATGGAAATCGCACAACTCCCACAGGCTTTCTCTGTTACTTCATTTGTGTTTCTGAACGTTACTCTTTATAGTGTTGCTGCGAAAGCTGTGGCCAATTCTGGGGCTCCAAATCCAACTGGGATTTTTTCCTAGGTATTTTATGTTTCATATCTTGAGGGACTGTGATGTGAACTTTCTAGCACAAGCTGGTTTGGGGAAGAGAATGTCAGGAGAGGCCAACTCGCACTCTATTATTGCACTGCAATTGTGTGACCTAAATATATGGTAGAGTTTGCCTTCTGCAGCCTTTTTACAAAACTCTCATACATTTTGAAACTGTTTTCTGTCAATACTTCAGATGGGTAATAGTGGATAGCTTTGGTGACATGTCTAAACCTTCATTCTGCTTAAATCCATGCCCATTAAACGGTGTGCTGTGGGCAGACATTGTGGAGATAAGTTGTAGCAATAATAGTGATAGTAGATTTGAGATGCACAATTATTTCTTTATCTGTAGCATCTAGCTCTTTGAAGAGAGGGACAATATTACTCCAGAGAAACTCTTGACCTGTTTATTTGAGTAGCTGGTTGAGCTTTTCTTTTTTTTTTTTTTTTTTTTTTTTTTCCCCTTTATGCCTCTTGCTTAGTTTTGCTGCTTTTTTGTCTTTTGAGGATGAAGGAGTTGGGAGGTATGGGGGTGGATGGGTTTTCAGTTTTTTTTTCTCAAACAAGATTAGCAACAAATCTACATCTGCTTTTGTTCTTTTTTTCTTTATTTCTTTTTTTTTCTCCCCCTGGTGCTAGCACCGTTAGTGATCTTTTGCCTAACACACAATCCTTGTGAATTCATTCTATATCCTTCTAAATTTAGCATGTTTCCTTCAGTATACCTTTCAATAAAAATTAGGTGCCTCCAGTAAAATTAAACCAAATAAAAAGCACTAAAATTGTTGATAAATTTTGAGGAGGAAATTGTCAAGCTACCATGTGATCAAAGTTTTAATTACTTTTATCCCTCCTCCCCCTTACTTGGGATTTTCAATATAAATGGGTTTTCCTAGTGACCTGGAAAGCTGGGCATTTCCATCTCTGTCCTCTGTTCTGCAGAGGGCTTCCCAGTTACGGGAAATAGGACCTTAAAATTGTCATGGCTTTTGGGTAGCCTTCCCAGCAGTGCTTAATTCCCCTGTTGAGCTGGAAGAGATGATACAGTTTAGCCAGATATTGGATCTGGCATTGTTTAGGGGAATGGGATGTGCTTCTATTATGTATTTCTGGTTTATGCATTGACTGGTTCAGGGAGGTAAGACCATCCCTGTCTTCTCATTCCTTCCTATCTGTAGTTTTTACTGACACTTTCGTTTGCCACATGAATTGCATTGGAAATCCTTTAATTTGGAAACCAAATTTAATATTAACGGAGGTCTTATTGGTTATTCATCTTCTTTGCTCCTGTGACCAGTTCTAGTGTAAGTCTGCAGTTGTCTTGTCCACTTTGTCCATTGTTTTGTATGCTGTGCTGTTTCTTGACCTGATGAAAAGCTTTTTTATTTATTGCAGTTGTATGGTGTGTTGTGGGTCTTTTCCCCCTCAGATGTGTAGTATTGCCGTGTCTTCTGTTTGTCAGCGATTCCCATTTACAGGTTGTGAGAAAGAGGGGTTTTTTACAAAAGCTGACTTCTTTGGCAAAGGCTCACAATGTCTTTATTCCTTAGGATGTTTTCCTTTACTATTTTGAGTTCTTCATCACTGTGACAGTGTCAAAAGATTATGTCAGAGCACCATTACCAGACTAATACAGAGACCTCAGTTCACTTTAAATTACTTCACTTGGCTGTGCCAAAACCTGATTCTGGGTCTTCCAGCACTTCTGAGGGTTTTTATCCCAGATCCATCCCAAAGGCAACAGTCTTATAAAGAACTCAGTTAAAACCTGCAAAATTGCAAGATAGGCTTCTGTATGCTTTGTATTTTCCATTTAAAAACATGTGACTCTCACCTCTGCTTTTATGTGAAGTTTTCTTCAAATCTTTGTAATGCAGCTTCTTCTGCCAAGTTAACTGAAAACTATTAAAATCGAGTGCTTCAGCGTCAACTATTGTCAGAAATAACACCACTCCCTGTTCTGTTTTCATCCTGTCTTTGCAGACAAAAGAGAGAAGCGGCGTTTAAATCTTTTTCACTTGCCTCCCCTGCTTACGGAGAGTTTCAGTTCTGCTGTCGAGCTTTTAACTGCTCTATTTGTGGAGTTTTCTGTAGTTTGCTCCAGCTGTAGCAGCATTTGTTGCTCGGAAATGAGTTGTAGTGAAGAGAAACGTGCTAAGCCTGCTGCCTCTATCGTTGGCTGCTTTCTAGCTGGCCTGCATTGCTTAACTCCTAAGCCTGCCTGTTAATAGACCACCCTCCAATTTATTTACCCCAGGACCTAGCCAGGTTCATTACAACATCCACCAAAGTTTTCATTAACCACCTCAGAGAGAGTAACAGGAAGGGTCAGGCTAAACCGCAGTGTTATGTCCAGTTTCCCTTAGTCCTGCCACACTTCTCTTCCTTTGTTAGTCCTACAAAGCTGGGATCCTCTTTCTGAGGAGCCTTCACTTCAGAGGCATGTTTTGAATGGTATTTCTGAAGGTACTGTCTCTTTGTACAGAAACCCAACGTCTTCATTCACTTCTCCAGCCCATCTTGTCCCTACAGATTTATACAAGTAGCCTGAAACTGGCAACCAGCAAAATCTTATGGCTTTATACACCCCCAGGCAGTTCAGCCAAAATGTATAATTAAATCAAAAACATCATAATTTTCAAGTACCTTTTCAGATTTCTCTCTAAAGTGAAAAATGGGAGAGGTATCATTTGTCTTCAGAGAACTTATCATAACTTGAATAATAAAATTCAGAAGTAGCAAAATGGTTATTATAAATGAATAATTGCACAGAGTATTTCCCAATTTGCGTGTTTGATGCCGTATCAAAATATATTGCAATGTAAGCCACAGGATTGAATATAAAAAGAATATTTTTAATTAGAAAATAGCTTTTATTCCACCTCCGATAATACCTATCAAAATTATATTTTTTAAAAATATGCACTTAATTCAATTAGAAAAACTCAATTAATCAACAAGAGCCAAATGAGTTCTGTTCAAACTAATGAAACATAACACCGTTTACTCCCCTCATCCATTCATTTCTTTAGAGGTCAGTTTTGTGACTGTGGTGCTGTAAAGCTATTTCAGTATTTGGGTTTTTTTGGGTTGGTGGGATTTTTTTTTGTTCCAGTCCCAGCATTTATAATGGATTTACAGAGAGATCAGTCCATCTCACAATTATTGCATGTATAGCCACTGGAGTACCTGGTAATAACGTCTTCCGACAAGTATGGATAGTTATTGAAATAGAATTCTATCTCCTGTAGAAATAGTAGGGAATCAATAAATTATTCTTCTATAAATTATTAAATCTATAGACATAAGATGACCATAAGTTGAGTTTCTTCTCATTAATTAATTAAATGAGGACATACACCCATTGTTACTGTCTGTCTATTAATTTAATAATTTATTGAATAATGGATGCTGCTAATATAAGGTTGAACATGATGATATCCATCTTCAGTGCTACTCTAGCGTTAATGAACTTGACACTACATCAGTCTACTCCACCCTTTTGGCAAATGTCTTTATTTAATATGGTCCAGCAGGATGTGTTGTCCAAATTTGTAATCTGCCAAATACTTAATTTCTGACAACTTTCTGTTCTACCAAAAATTTGGCTACACCAAAGGCATGTTTCTTTTGAGCAGTGAGGGAGGTTTGTGGCTCTAAAATGGTGCCATAAATATAAAGAGGAAAGGACCAAGGCTGATGTGTTTCAGCAGGTTAGCAAACTGTAACCTGCTGTAAAACTGTAGTCCTTCTGGGAATCAGAATAGCTGTTGCAAGGATCACTTAGCAGATAACATAGTCTTGAGTTGGATAGTAGAACTCCAGATTTGGTATTAACTCTTCATTGATTGAAAGAGTTGGTATAAGCTCTCTTAATGCCATCTTCCTCTATTTCTGAAAAAGTAGACAAGAATTTCATTCAGTCTTTACAAACTCTGATGCATCTAGGTTTTGGAAAAGTGGTATATTAAATCTTATTCCTAGCATCCTAGCAAGGATGTGGCCTGTTTCAGTTTCTTATCCAACTTTCTAATTAAACCAAGGTTTACTTAAACACAATGACTCCTGAATCTAAGTGAAGCCATTTCAGTGCTCTGAAAACATTTTCTGGTGAAGTTTACTTCAAGATAACTCTGTGCTGACGAACCGTTGTACATCATTAAAAGCTAAACTAAATCAAATGAACACTTGCGTATCCCTTTGACCTCCTGGATTGTGTTGTATAGAGCTTCGACTGGCTCTCACAGGCTATATTGATTATATATAATCACATACACCAAATGATCTTTGAGAATCACATTAGCTAGATAAATGGCCTAAATACATTTAATTGAATTCACATGCTTCTCTTCAATAAAATGAAGGGATGTCAGAAAACAACTTACATTTGAATTTGCTTCTCTTATTTACAATGATTAATCAAAATTTTGTTTTTACTGCTAGATAATTACAGTCATAGAGTCATGATGATATCAAATGGAAGATGATGTTTGCGAAAATTCACTAGTGAGAAAATTAACTGAGTTATAGCTGGCTTGGACATAAATGAATAAGAAAATAGAGGAAAAACAAGCATGAACTGTCGTACAGTCGAAGTAGTTCAAATACAACAGGCCGTATTTTTGTGCATTTGAATTTCCTTTAGTTAATGGAGTCTTGTAATGGCTGCAGAAGAAAAAATGAAGTGATTTTATCTTGCAGTGGTTGTTATTAAGACTTCATATGCAGTTACCTGTGCAAGGTACCTGCAGTAATAAAAATATTTTACCTTTCTTTAGTTAGATGATCTCTGTCTCCAGGCCTGTGACTTCAACAAAATATTAAATCATGCAGATTTTATTCAAGGCAAAATTAAATATTTAACTGTAAGAATAGGCTTGGGGATTTTAGCATATGCTTTATTATTTTGTGGAGGATAAGTTGCAAAAAACAGATGGTTAACTCACCCAAAAAATGTATTGAAGTTGTTATAAGATTTGTCTTGAGCAAGAGTTTCAGAACTTGCCTCTTATTCTACAGTGGTGCGTGCTGAGACTTCTATGGTGCCCGCAGATATGACTAATGGCACATGCATAACTTTTATATAGCTGTAACAGTGGTGACATCAGCATAAGACTGGCCCTATCACTTTGTTCCTTGTAATGGAATGCAGTTTTGTACCCTAATTTGGTCTGAAGCACAGTGTCTGGAACCTATGAAAAGACTTGTAGAAATTACAGTAGGAGCTGGAACAAGCTCGTGATGCGCAGGACTATGTGAGAATCCCCCTGTCCCTCCAAAAAATCTTATTCCCCTCAAATCCAATCCACACAATGGATGTATCAAACTTGAATTAAAGTATTGTGTGTCCCCAGAAGAAGTGGATGAGACTGTGTTTTGTAACATCATCAACAGTCTTCCCTACAAACAAGTATTTTTCTAGATGTGGCAACAGATGGCTCCACTTACCAAAAGAATGCAACCTTATTCATATTTATATTCTCTTAGTCACTCCTTCAAGCCAAATTCACTTGCAACTCAGCCCACCAGGGAAATTAAAGCACAGCCTGAGACAGCAAGACTGAGGGTTACAAGAAAGGCATACCTGAATTCATAAGAGGTCCTTGCCAGTTTTATCCTGTGCAGAGAACTGCTGTAAAACCTGTACTGCTGGTTAGCTCTCAAAAAAGTGTGTTGAAGTAGTAATGAAGTGACACATATGCTTTGTGCTGTCATTTCAAAGAAGGATGAGTTTTACCTTCCTGGCAAATTGTTCTAAGTATGCAAGAGAAGCTTTACCTCTAAATAAAAAAAAAAAAAGGACCCAAAAGGGGTTAGATTTACTACTGCATACGCATTTTAGAACTGTAGTATGTATAGAGTTCTTCATATGAAATACGCTTTCTACACTTTGATGTATGTATGTATATATATATTTAAAAAGAAAAAATTAGGGAGAGAAGAATGAAGCACGAGCAAGAGTAACACCTAGATATGTTACTCATGAAAGGATGAGTAGGTAGCAACATCGTGATTTATTAGAATAATAGCATGGAAATAGACTTACCCTGTCATAAACTTGTGGGCAAGCTATTTTTCTCTTATGTTAATCATAAATCACCATTTTGCTTTTATGCTTGGAGAGAAACACCTCACAGTGTCTCAGGCAGTAACTAGGGAAAGAGTGGTTTTCATCCAAAGGTCAAGACTGAATCTTAGAGAAATTTCCATTTTTATGCCGCCTGGGTGTGGATAGCACAGCACAGTATTTAGATCCAGACCACTCTTAATAGCTCTGGTGATAGAAACTCCCCTAAGGGTGAGAGTCTTTAACAAGGAAATGTCAATGCCCCACTCAGGGAGAAATAATTTTCTGTGAGACCTAATAGTGATTTAAGTGACCACCGTTGGGACGTCATGGTACAAGCGCGTGATGTGTCATTGATACCACTACCACGAGTAAGATCTGTCAGGAGAACTGGTAACCAGATGGAAAATACTGAGTTTCTCTAACTCCATTGATTAACGTGAGCTTGTTTAAAAGCCAGGAAATCTTGCCTAGCACTCCAAAACATGATCCTTGGCTTTTGTTAGCCCAGTTGTAATATTCAGTCTAGATCTTGGACTCTTCTCTGACTCCATAGCACTAATGGAGAATATCAAGCAAGAAATCTTACTTTTCTGAAAAAGCTCTCTCTAAGTGGGCTGTGAACTAGCTACAGTACAATGAATTTTGGGTTCAAGTTGGTATTATATTTATTTTGTGGGCTGACATGATATGGCTTGTGATGTTGCTCTGCTGTCTTACTACTTAACGGTGTTGCTGGCCATCCTTGCCTGCTGAAGGAAGGACTGTTAAAGAGGTTGTACAAAAAGACATCATTTTTCCTCCTTCCATTAGAGACCCTGAACCCAGCCACTTGGGCTTTTTCAGAATCATGTTCCAGTTCATTCTTAGATTTCTCTCTCTCTTTTTTTTTTTTTTTTTTCCCTCCAGGGACCTTGAAAGAACAGCTAGATTCAAGAGAGCACTGGGTCATCTCTGGACACTTCACGTATGAGAGGTATCTTTTGGGGTCACAATTTGAGTTTAGCAGGAACTCAAATGGGCAGAAAGATGAGAGTGCCCACATAAAAAGCAAATGAGTTTTATTTGGAAATCAGTCTTTTAAATTAACCTTTATGCTTCCAAAGGTCATTTGGTCTTGGTGATGATAAGATTTTTTTTCATATCTCTGTGCATTCGTCATTGCTGATAAGATACTGTATTAGTTGGATCCTACTGGATCAGTCACAGCTGGTCCTATTCACAATGGCTCCAAATGCACCGCTTTCTTGAAAATTATTTGTACCTTCTCCTAGACCAAGAATTATTTTTCTTCCTATATTCTCCTGGTATATATTTTCTCAGAGGAATTTGAGTCAAGGTCACCTTCCTGCCCAATTTACATTACTTGCTAAACTTGCATCCAAGAATTAGAACAAAAAAATAAAATTCAGGTTTGTGACAAGTTTTTGGTCACATAGAGAAGTGTATGGAAAACTAGAACAGTGAAGTTACAAGTTGGTTTGTGTGCTGTTCATTTCTACTGATGTTGTGGGATAGAAGCAAGTCTAATTTTGGCATGATTTCATTTTTCTATCCAGAAATTTGTGTGTAGTTGTTTTTAAGATATTCAGGAGAGCATAAAAAAAAAAAGTATTTTAGATGTGAAATGGGAATCTTTAGATGTGATCTGTAAACTAGATGAAGGAAACTGGCTTATATTTAAAGTAATGCAGCCCAACCAGCAGGCACTGGAACAGGGTGTAGTCAGTGCCCGTAAACTGCCCTCCTGTGCCTGACACTGCTGCTGTCTTGCTTAGCAGGAGAGCTCCCCGCAGATGTGAGTCACTGTTGCACTGTTATGCCAGGCTCTGTACAAATAGATCTCACCATGCTCTTCACACTACCAGGATTCACTCTGGAAAAGGGAACATTTTAAGTTCTCCTTAGTAATAATAACTAGCTAACTTAGGGCTGATGTGTCTCGTGCCTCGCTCAGCCGTGCAGATTAGGCGGAGGAGTAAAGTTTTTTTCCTTGAATCTGCACTGCCGTGTCTCATGTGAACAAATCCTGCTCGGTGGGTGGGAGTCACAGAAGCACTTATAAGTAAGTATCCAGAGAGAAACTTAAAGGAGGAGAAGACAGCACCCTTTCCCCTTGTACACATCAACCCTAAGCCAAATCAGTGGGACAGGAAGGATGTTTGAAGCCAAGGAAGCTGCCGTCATCTCTACTGCCCTGGGCGGCTCCCCTGCTTCTAACAGTTTTTTACAGGGGATACATGAGCGTTTCCAGAGTGGTGGTAGTTCCTCTGAGGGCTGCTTATGGAATAGCACGGCTTATGCGTCACCCTACTCAGTGCAGTGTCCAGACCTGAAACTACCTGAAAGGGCACCATCCAGTCCTGAAACTACAGAGTAGTAATTAAAAAGAACAAAACAGAAAGATTGTGTCGTGTTGCTACTAACCATCACCTAAAATGTTTTATATACTGTAATTATTAATAATAATAATCACTAATTAATACATATTTTAAGTGATGGGAAAGAATGTGCTTTCCAAGTGCTGTACTCAGCTGCCTGGCTGTATCAGTGATTTGTCACTGGAAAAGCTCACCACAAAAATGTCTTGTGCGGGCGTGCAGAAGTGAGATGTTACTTTTTTGCCGAGACTCCACACTGCAGTGTCTAGGCAAACCTTGTTATGACTTGAAACATTAGTAGGGGAAAGTCTGTGCATTTTCTTTTTGCCATGAAGATGCTTTGGGTAATATACTAATCATTTACTTCTATTCACCACTTTGCAAATTTGTACAGCAGTGTTTACAAATTATGCCACTAAAACATCTCTGGAACAATGTGAATATATAAGCCAGCCATGCTGTCTGGAAACACCACAAATATTTGTCTAAGCTGGAGCAGACTTTTGATTTTTTTTTTTAAATATGAATTTATTAACAGGAAAACTTTCTGTCAGGCATTTCTTTCTCCTTACCTAGTAGAGCCTCTGACCTGTTCGAGTATAGGTGCTTATTGCTCAAATGCATCATAAATTTTGTATCTTTTGTGCATGGGATGAGTCTCTTCCAGCCCTGCTGAAGCAACACTTCTTTCTACTTGTAGAGTTACAACAATCTTATGAGTGTGGTATAACAATTACTTCGTAATATCCCTCAGAGACTTGAGTGGGGACGGTTGCCCCAAAACCAGTCATAACTCCAGGGTTATTGTTTCTTCTTGTAAGCCTGTTGGAGTTACGGTTTTTAATCTCAGTTATGCCACTGCATGAAGTCACATCACATCATTCAGTAGCATGTAGGGTTTACTGTGTGAAGAAGCTTCAGACTGAGATTCAGTGCTGTGCTGCCTGGCAGTAAGGAACATTCTGTCTTGCCAGAGTTTAGCAATTTATTTAGGACTCACCCAGGTAGTGCAGTAGCCAGCTTCTGATTAGTGTCTGCACAGATGATGGTTGTCATGGGTCATGCCCAAGTGATAACAGCATTTCAAAACAATAGGAGAAAGTCAATAGACAAGAGTGCGGGACTAGTTATTTTAGTAGATCTCCAAACTATTGACTTTGTCATCCTGTTTTGGAAATGTTAACATCACCATAAGTGGTATCACTTGTCCCAATGTTAAACTGTGACAGTTATGAGTACTTAAAATTAGTTCTAGATGGTTTTTTGGAATAGCAAATTTGTGTAAGAATAGAAAGGGAGACTCTTGGTTGGAAATAACCTTGCCGAAATATTTTGGGATATAATAAGAAAGATGAATATCCAGCTTATCAACTCTGCATGTAGCCTAGTAGTGTAAGATCTTGTAGAATTAAATCTCCAACCCCAAGTGTGTGAAGTGTTTGCATGAGCTTACCAGTAAAGTACCGGAGGGGAGGAAAAACTTTTGGTCTAATCTCACTAGTAACATGCTATAATATTATTTGTAGGGGAGTAGTTGTGGGTTGTTTTTTTTATCAATGGTCACCAGTTTCTGTGGCTTTGCAACCATGCTATCAGATTTTGTTTTCTGTACACAGATGTCTTTCCTTGTTCATGGCATTGATACAGAAAAAGAAAAGTGTTCAATTTGTTTGTGCCTGAGGAAGCTTTAGTGTGGACCTCGGAACGTCTGCTGTGTTCAGGACTCCAGTACTTCTCTCTCAAATCGCCAGAGGTTAGTGGAGTGCTCAGGCCAGTGTACGAGCAGAGTATGGCTGAGGAATAATAATTTGTAGTGATCGTCGCCACTCACTGTTTCTTCCTGGCATAGTCCTGTTGGACTATGGCATGGGGAAGAACCTAGAGTCCCATGGAAGCAAGTAATGTATGATAAGTAGTGAATAACGCGTGGAAAAAGCATTAGGTATGTACCTGATTTGTGTTAATTATAGGCAAGCTCAAGGCCATCACCACAAAGGGATGGTGGAACTGCCAGTGTGTATTTGGGATGTTGGAAACACTGTTTGGGAACATTTGCTCTGTGCATAAAGTTGAGACCTAGACTTCTTTTAATACTGGAAATGTGGGCTGTATTTTATGTTGAGTAGGGGTTGTTTTCTGATTTCCGTGAAAAGTTAGGTGTTTATAAGGTATTGAGTATGTTTAATGGAAATGAAAAGATAAAGATTCAGAGAGAGCCAGCCTCTCCCCTCCCTGTTCTTTCTCACCTATTCAGTCAGCCATTCTCAGGTGATTGCATCTTAACTATACTTAAACACACTTCATTTACTCAAGATTAAGCTTGCTTTAGCAAGTCGTAAAAATTAGTCAGTGGAAAACTTAGAAACTGTAATTTTTAGTTTGATGCCATATTTGCCAACAGCTATAGAAAAGGAGTAAGGCAGTTTATTAGGTACCCAAGTATATTTGTGAAAGACACATTCTTTTCTTTCCAAGGAGCTTTCAACTCAAGGAAAATACATAGATTAGACCAATGGGAAGTGGGAAAAACAGAGGAGTAAAGTAACAGGGCAGGGGATTTTATGTATATAAATCAGAAAAGAAAAAGAAGCTTTTTCAATACAGTTGGAAAGATGAGTAGATGTTCAGTTGGACTATGAGTACGCATAAAATTCTCTGAGGAAAGAGAATATCATAACACTGAATCCTGTTTTATTAATCATGGGCCTTCTGTTTTTCCCTGTGGTTAAAAAAATGCATAGGATCAAATCAGTAACCTCAGTAACAAAAAGTAATTCTTCCATAAGCAGTTGTAGCAATTCAGGATAGGAGCTCTGGGTAGTCATTTCCAGGGTTCTGTAATCATCTGCATTTCTGGAGGTGGGTAAGGTGGGTCAGTCAAGGAACAGAGCTCCCTAGGGAGAGCTGGAGAGTTCCCCTCTGAGACTGGTCTCCATCACTGTTCCCACATTCCTGGCTCTTGTTCACCTGTACTGGCAGGTAAATGGAGATCCTGGAAGCTCTTGAGCAAGTGACTCCCTTAGGAAGCTGGGGAGCTGAAATACTTCAACACATAATTCCCTTGTAATTTTCTACTGAGCTGAATTTAAAGGAGGCTGGGGGAGGAGAGAGGGGGCTCATGTATTTTTTTTCCAAGGAAGATTTGGAAACTCCGAGCAAATCTTTATCCTCAGCATGGTAAACTTTTGAGTACTTTTGGTAAACATTCAAAAGCACTGCTGCATCACAGCTGCTCCCAGTATGGCTGGGTAACCATGTAGGTAATCCTGGTAGCAGCACTGGCTTGTGGGGAAAAATGTTGTCCCAGTGAGGCTGGTGCAGGCTGGCACTGCACTCCCTGCTACTTTAAATCCCAGGCTAGCTGCTAACAGTCCCTATTTATCCTAAGTGCCTGTGGCTGGCATCAGCACAGTTCTCTGGGTACAAGTGGAGATGTTTTTGTTCATGAGAAGTGGCGCATCAGAGAAAGGGCATAAGCATTTCTTTTTTACTGTGTATTTAACGATGTAGGGAAGAGTGGCCAAATGGATCTGTATTTTTTACTTTCTTGGTGTGTTTACCACACAAGCATCTGAAGCAGATTTGAATTTTGTCTGGTGTTTGAATGGTTCAGGCAGAGATTGCTGAGCCTCTGTTTACCACAGTTTAGATATGAAACAGCTGTTACGCTTCTGGATTTTTGTAACATTGTTAATATAATTAGGTTGCATACAATTCACTGTTCCAATCTAATTTTGCAAGGATGCTGCTTTTGACATTCTGTAGAGAACATCATCATCCCTCTGTACAGTTGAAGTTGAAACATCTTTTTCTACCACCTGAATGATTTTCTTGCATTTTCCTTTGACCAAACGTTTCTTTTTAAAAATTTGATCTCACAAGACCGAGCATCCCCAAAACATTCCTTGCTGCTTGCGTGTTCAAAGAGTTCTCTGTTCAGAAGCAGAAGCCTAATTGTTAGTGAGTCACTTTTAATGTCTGATTCTGTTAAATGTGCTGCAGATGAGATCTGGGGAAAGATAAAAGGAATTTTAATCCTGAATACAGAGGAACAGCTTTACAGTAATAGCTTGACCAGGCAAGGGAGGAGACCCTTTCTTGATGGGCACGTGAAGTTATTGTTTTAAAATCTCCTTTGAAAAGAAGAGATTTCCCTGTTTAATGTAAACCTCGCTGCGGTTGGGTTTAATTCGGGATAAATGTTTTGGCTTTTTCTCTACAGGGATAATTTGCTATTGACACGTGTACAATGGTTTGTGTGCTGTTATCCTGATTTTTCTTTGTGTCCTTTGATGTCCTGCTGATCCAGTATTTCCTCCATTTTTTCCTTCTTGTGTAAATAATCACTGACCTCATCTCACCTTTGTGCACACTGCAGGGCAGCTGGAAGGTTTACACATAGTGCTCCTCTCTCCCTCCCCGCCCCCAAAGTGCTGTGGTCTGAATAGTGTTTAATGAAATTTACATATTCATGAAAATAAAGCACAGGAAACCAACATGCAGCATTGCATTTATACCACAAGTTTGGGGTTTTTATGTACAAACCGTTCTCATAGTTGTGTCCATGTTACAGATTAGTCTTCCAACAATGTTCATGTGCTTTTATGTGCAGAACAACACCTTGCATGTGTATTTTGCCATCCATCTAAGGATCTCAGGCTGCTTCGGAGTGTAAATGTTTCATAGCCCCCTTCCATCTATTGTATGGGTAAGGTCAATGACACATTCCTCATTTCACAGATACTGACAGATGAACTAACTTCTTTATGAACATACAACACTTGTGTTGCACAACCAAAAATGTTTCCTCTAACTACTAACCTAGTCCTTAACAATGAGATTAAGAGAGGATTTTGCTGGATGTAACATCTTCTGTGGAAGTTTGTATAAAAGTTTTGCAGTTGTTCAAGGGCATATTAACAGCAGGAGATTCCTGATTTTCAGATTACTTCCAGTTCATCTATGTGAATTGTGTGACTGGTATGGAGTCACACAAACCTTGAGGAGCCTGTTCTTCAGGCACTCCTTGGCTCTATGTTCTACAAATGGAACTGAAGGGATCTCAGAAAGGTATGTAGGCCATTTCCTTTGCCCAAGACAAAAGTATTCCTGTGAATATTTTTGTCTCATCTCTTCATCTTTTCTGAAGAGATGAGGGACACACCACAACCTCCATATCCCCACTGTCTCACTTACCTAAGCTCACTTGCTAGAAACATAAACGCAGTACTGCTTGTCCTATTCCAGTACACATGGAAAAGAATGTGCTGTCCTTCCTCTTGTGCCTTTTTTCTCATTTTCATATTTGCACACAGTTAAATTACCACCCTTCCAACCTTCTTACAAAATAATACCAGTCCTTCAATCTTTCTTTGGCAGTTTATTTCCAGATCTCTGATCATCCCTCTTGCTTTCCTTCAGAGTTTCATTCATTTGAAATTCATGAAGTGACCTCCCTTTTAATCAGTGTCCCCTGCAAGATCTTCAGCTTTGTAATGGCTTCATCATGTAGTTTGAGACATTGCTATCACCCAACATATAAATTCCAAGGCATTCACCATGAAGGAAGGTAAAGAATCCCATTTGCTGAATATTGTTTTCTGAATTTCATTGACACCCACTTAAGCACTCCAGTTTTGTTGGTGGATATTCTTTTATATCCTCCTTGTGCTGCTGTCCATCATAGTCCCCTTCTCTGTATAATTCATCTATTTGGGTCATCCCTTTGTTTCATGTTTGGGATGATGATGAAGGTTATTAGTAATAATAATAACAACAGTTATAGAATCATGTAATGCTTTGATTTGGAAGGGACCACAAAGATCAAATAGTTTCAACCCCCCTGCCAATCAATGGCAGGGACACTGTCCACTAGACCACATTGATATTATTACTACTAGTCATTTTTCTTAGTGAAATTTACTATATACCTGCATGTTGGTGATGACTTTTAATATTTTTGTGATTATCTTATCCTCTTTGACTGTGTCTCTTACTTCAGCTTTACCCCTTTGAAGCGTATCACCAATGAGAATGCCATCAGCTGGACAGTAACGTTTTCATACCAGTGGTACTGGCCCTTATGGTATGAACATAAGCAGAAAATCCTCTAAGGGCTAAGTCTGAGCATCTTCCTTGCACTTTCTTGTTGTGTCTGCTGCCATCATCAAAAAACTCCACAAACCTGGTGCTGTTTAGTTTCAATTTTGATGAGGCTCAGATAATGTGTGTATGCAGAATGTGTATATGCAGAATTTCTTTACCCTAGCAAATACAAATAGCTTTCACACTGGAGGCAGAAATTTAGGTTTTTGGTACAAGAAGTGAAGTCATATGTCCTTAACTGCTTGCTTTCACTATGTTTTAATAGTAAGAAAAAGTTAACATGAGAGTACCACAGAGTGTTGCAATTACACCACCATTTTGCTGTACGGGCATAGTCCACAGCTTTAGGAAAGACAGACTTTTCTCTACAGTGTTCTCAGTTTTCCCTATCTTTTTGTAAATTGTTAATTTTGAAAAGGGGGTGTGTCATTGGAAGCTTCACAAATAGTACTCTAAAATTTTAAAATGTAGCTCTACATAAAGGCTACACGAATTCAACTTTTTCTCCACAAGCCTTCAAATATTCGGTCTTTAACACGCACCCAGATCATCTTCTGTGACCAGGCTACTTGTCTTCTCTTCATCCTTTTGTTTTCCCTTCACTCATATTCATACAAAAGGATGGAGGACAATCAGTGTAAGGCTGATGATCCTTCTTTCACATAGTCTAATATGTGACTGGGATTTCATCTAATAACTTGCCTGACAGCTCTGGGTTTAATTCATCCTTGGGAAAATTTTGGTGCAGTCAAATTGATCCCATGACTACCCTGTAAGTAAACATAGGCAGCTACCCTCATTTCACTGGTACAAGATAACATTTGAAGCTGTGTTATTCAGTCATAGCTCGATGTAGAGAAAATAGACAGACTGAAACATTAATTGTCTCATATAGTTTAAAAAAAAATTAGTACATAGAGCTTCAGCCCTGGTAATGACATCAGTGATTATTAAAGGCTGGGGCTTTTGGATTGCCATTAATACAGCTGCCATCAAGTTAACTGAAAGTCTTGTATTGGCTCCAGAAAGACTTGTATCAGGCTTATAGGTAAGAACATACAGTGTATGTATAATTAGTTGATTCTCTTTAAATATATAGCTTTTCTCTCTCCTGCCAAGAGGCCAAATATGTAGGATGGTCCTTTAATACGGGCAGAAGCTGTGACTGTAATATTAAAGAGGAAGCCTAGAATACTGGGAGGATCTTTTCTTGAATATAAAAATGAATGTATTTTCTAAGCCTACCTTCATCATTTTGTTTACTTCTGAGGCTAATAAATTGCAGGACTACTGATCTGAATACCAGCAGGTTAAAGGTCATTTGTTATCCTTAGTTCAGCCTAAAAGGCTGTACATTGTAACTACATCTCTAATAATGACGTTTGACTGAATATAGAATAAAGTTTCAGATAAATAAAGGGAAGCATAATTGTAAAAATGCAAAGCCTCTAAGATTTCGGTAAGATTAAAGTTTCTTTTACTTGTCAAGGAACCACAAAGAAATGAAAAGAAGGCTATCAGAGGGCAAAAATGTAGTAAATCATCTAAGAAAATAATTTATCACAAAGAGCACAAAATGGAAAGTGTAGTTTAACACAATGTATATGTATGAGTGAATACTGTACCTCAAACATGGAAATCTATTAGTTAATAGCAGATTATTCAGGTTGTTTGGACTAGCTGCTGTTTTAAGCTTTTGTTCTGTGTGTTAGATATCAGGAGAGGGAGCAGATTGTCTTGTTTTTAAAAATGTGGTGTAGCCTCATGTGTGAAAGTTGAGCTCCCTCTCCTCCCCCTTGGAAGCTGTGCTTGTTTCTTTTCTTAGCTGAAACTTAAATAAAATTTACAATGATACCTCGGTATACAGTAAAATGTGCTCTGACTTCTGGGGAACATACTTGCTGCTGATACCTGAGGAATGCTAACAACAGAGGTTAACAATTCCTGACCCTCTCTGTGGAGTATTTCACTCTCCTCTGACAAAAGCCAAGGATTTCAGACTTACTCTGGCAGGAGTTTGGGGTGGTTTTAAGCCCTTTGGTAGCATGTAGCAGAATGAGCAGAAATGCCAGCTTCATTGTGTTACCCTCAAAGGATTTTTTTCCCCTGGAGCAGCTGTCAAAGGAACTAATGAAACACTGAGCATTTGTTAACTAACAGGATTGGTGAATAGTGAGTAACTAATTTATGTGGCGTGTAGCAGCTCTCTATGAAAACCTTCATTTTTCAGCATTGTGGGTATAATAATGAGTGTTATCACTGCTGTCATTGGGGGCAGACTGTTCTCTTTATCTCTTTATCCTCTTGAAGTGGGCAGAGGGAAACATGGGAACCGTACAGCTGAACAACGGTAGCTGGCATATAATAGTAAGAAATCTGCTGCAGCTCTTGCTGTTATTTTGCAACTGGTTAGAGGCACAGACAGCTTAACTGTTGACAATTTACGTGGTTGGGTTTGTAAGAGCCGCTTTTCTGCTCTCCTAACTGAGGACAGCAGATGTTTACACCAACAAGGGAATGTCTGAAAAACAAAACACGAGTGTTCCTAACTTGCCTCATCGAGAGCTTGGTCCTGGTATGGACAGGCACATCTAATGGTGTCACTTCAATGAGAAAAGGCAGGTCCTCCCTCCTCCCGTTACTTGGTGACGGATAGACAGACTTCCCGCAGAGCTCCGTCAGGGGCTGTGTATAATTACAACTCAGCGTTGTTAGCTGGCTGCTAACTGCGTGCTGTGCAGCAGGCTTCTCGGTGGGAATGACCTGAGACAGTGGCTCCCCAAAAGCAAATATTTTGAGTGGCATCCCAGATGTGCCAAGCGCTGCAGTGCCCGGTGCTGAGCAGAGCAGAACTGTGTGAGGCACTGCGGCTCTTCCCATGGCGCAGGCTTCTTCCTTTGCGCTGGGAGGGGTATGTGTCTCATGGTGGGACATAGGCGCTACCACACTGAATTCAGCACGCTCATCTGGGGAGTCACCTAGGCTGAATTCATGGGAAATTCTAAGATAGGGCTGGTTTGAATTGTGCAGAGCCAAATAGGATCCTTTCTCAATTAAGAGTGACAAAATAAAATCATCTCTGTAAAAGACCCTCATGTCCTTTCCTTGGAGCCTGCAGCAGGGAATCTCTCTTTTTCATTTAAAAACAAGAACATATGGTGCTGCCCACACATCTTACCCACCCCATTTAATCCTTAGCCTTTTTTGTGAGCAAAGTTGCAAAGACCCAGAGAGTTAAACTTGTGTCCCTGCCTCGATCATGATCGTATTCAAACTTAGTTCTCATCTCCTCCTGGGAGAGTTTCCCACCCACCAGGTGTCTACAAGGTCTGGATAAAGGGCAGAATCCATCCCTGGATAGCATGAAGACTGTTGAAAGGAAAATGCTGAGTGACTTCAGAAACAACGTGCAAAATTG
Organism: Gallinula chloropus; assembly: GCF_964237585.1. Classification (NCBI taxonomy): domain Eukaryota; kingdom Metazoa; phylum Chordata; class Aves; order Gruiformes; family Rallidae; genus Gallinula; species Gallinula chloropus. The sequence continues at coordinate 94,173,433 of NC_140085.1, forward strand.
TTTTGTGGGTAGAGAGGTTAAGTCTTTCACTAGTTGATTATAGCAAAGAATTCTGGCATTAAAGCTAATAAATCATATTCAGCCCTATGAATTGTAATTTATTTAGTTATTTATTTATTTTTACTAGGCAAACCGTTTCAACAAGAAGTAAAAAACAGACACCCACCCAACAGCAGGCGCTGTGTCAAGATTTTAGCACTAGCAAATATGTTGTAATGAGCTCATGCAGAAGGGGAGGAATAGCTGTATCCCACGCCCTCCTATGATGCTAATTGGTGGCACGTAGTATGTAAAAATGGCTATCACATCTGTCTTTCTTCATATTCCTGTCTAATAAATACTCTGGGAAGCTTGGGAGACAGAAGCAGAAAAGCACATCTTCATTTTTGTATCTTGGTCAGGACTGTGTGTAAGGCAAGTCAAAAGGCTATAGCAGATCTGGGTATGTCTCAGGCAACCAATACTCTTCAACATAAAACTGGGATACTTACAAATTTTAAGTGCTTCCAGAGTTCAGTGATGTCTCAGAAAGACAAGTTGCATAGTCTGTCCATATGCAGAGTATGGACACTAACGTCCTGCACAGATTTATGAATTTTTTTTCCAAATCTGTATGAATTTCCAGTTTTGCTGAACATCTGACTTGAACCATAGTCAGTGCCAGTTGTTTGAAAATCACCTGTCATCATTCTGGGAGGCTCTGTCCCTTTGACTACCTCTCAGATATATTACAAGTCAATGTCTAACTATTGAGAAGCAGAATTCCAAGTGCCTTTAAAAGACCCTGGAATAAAATAACAATAAGAAATGTGTGGCAGAGGCCAAGGTGTCTTTATTACACAGTTCAATGAATGCTTGCACACTCGGTGTCTTCTGCCAACTCTATTAGCTACTTGCTCTGAAAAGTAATACACTGGACCAAAAAAAAAGAAAAGAAAAAAAAAAGAGGAAGATAAAAAGAAAATACCATTCCGTGTTCAAACACCCTACAAATATCCATTTAAATGTATTTCTACACAAATTCCATATGTTGACAAGCTTGTATTTGAGAAAAAAATGGCATTTCCTAATCCTGTATTTGATTTTCTCTGTTATGGACTAAATCCAATTGCCTAGATGGGAATAAACCTTGGTAAAAGATGGTATTTGTCTTTGTTAATCATGCAGAACACCCACAGCTCAAAAAAATACCAAGGTGGAGTAATGCACACTCAATATCCATACTAGGAAATAAATTTTAGACAAAATGGGCCCCATGCTAATAGCCAATCTGATAATTTCCTCATGCAGGAAAATCTACTGAAAAACTTTAGAGAGGGTTTGGGGGGATTTATTTTGGTTTAATTTTGCTTTCTTCCTTCAGTGGTTCTTTTCCACAGGTTTTTCAACTATCTTTTCATTTTCAGAAGATGGATGAATATCCTTGCTATCCCATGAGCATATGTGATTTGCAGAGTTCATTGGTGAGCTTTGGGGGCTCTTTGTTTCTTTTCACAAATATGACCCTGATACTCCTCCATGGTATCTGGGTCCTAACGTGGCTGGTCATGCTGCTGGGTAGAGTCATCGTGCTGGAGCTGCCCTGGTGTGAGTTGTGTCCTATGCCTGTGAGGTTTTGCCTTTGCTAGAAAATAACTGCTCAAACCGAATTTTGAGGGTCTGTGTTAATGGTCCTTCTCTGTGCTGACCGAAAGACCATCTTTAACATGAATCTTGCCTGATACGATTCTTCAGTATCATGACCTTTCTGATCTTCTTATCCCAAGGAAAGCAAAGTCCTAGAGGACTTTGTCACAAAAATGAAGATAACAGAAAAACTATAGCACATCTGTACTACGTATTTTCCTGTAGACTGTGAATATTTATTTGATCCATCTAATCCACCCCCACCCCTGCTCAAGGCAGAGGGGATGATCCATATGAGGAGGGCTTTGGTGGCTTAGCTGACATCTCAACTCTGAAATAAAACTGCCCAGTGTTCCCTTCCCTGGGTCTGGAGGCTTTCTGCAGGCCAGATATTGGTAGGACTGACTCTTACTGACTGTCTTTAGAAGTCTCCCCTCCCCTTCTTGTGGAAAAAAAATATTTAAAATGAAGTTTTATGAAATGAGATTATAGTCTGAAGATTATTCTGTTTCCTCTTACCTAGTTAGTAAGCAAATTAATAGTATTGACTCACACCACATGCAGTGAACATACAGCAACTGGCTTTGTCTTCTACGCTACTACTTTCCATTGATTTAGAACAGCCTTTTTGCCCATAAATCTAAGTTCCTCAGCCTTTGTTGTCTTGAATCTCTGTTGCTAAGTTGATGAGTACTCGTCGTCTTTTCAGTAGACACATAACACATAAATAATATATTCTCATTTTAGCCACTTTTGCATCATTAATATACCTTTTGAATCTGTTGGTGTTTGCCTGTTGTTAAAATAATTGGTTGTGCTTTATCCACATGATCTGTTATTTTTCAAAATCCTTTTGCCTTTATTTAGTAGATTTCCTTAAAGACAGAAGACTATTCTGGATCATGATAGCTTCCATGGTTGCATTAGGTAGAACAAAAATAATGTCAAGGTGGAAAAACACTTGCACAAGCTGTACAGTTAGCCGCAAAACTTCAGCTGTACTAATCTTTTCTGTTATTGAGAATCATTTGGATGCCTTGTGGAACTGGGATATCAATTAGATGAATCAATTGATAGTTTATCCCAGTATGCTCATTCTTATCACCTAGTCACAATAAATACTGTCAAAGAATTTTAGTCAAGCAAACTTCTCTTCATATATTATATCCAAATTAGCTGTTCATAGTACAGTACAGATGATGTCTAGTGACCACTGAGGCACAGATTGATAATAGTGGGTAGGAATTAGGACTTTGTTTTATGCCACTGACTAACCATTGGCCATCACTGGCATTGTGGGATTATTCAGTTGCTAGCACAAAATACTTCCTCCTTGGAAGAAAGGCTGAGTATTGAATGTAAATGCACATTTCATAAAGTTTTTCAAGATAATTACTGGTGCTAAAATTCTGGGTTTTTTCGGATTCACAAAAGTTCTTGCAAATAAATTGCTGATGAACTGAATGTACGTGAAGGACTAATTTTGACCTCCTTGAATAATGATAGCGCTAACTTGGTACTTTCTTTTTGTGCATATGTTAATGAATGACTTTTTGTACTACTTGACTAGATCTAATTTGTAGCATTCTTTCATGTTCCAGGCAGCCAAGTCACATTTTCCCTCCTAAGCATAGCTCTAAGATTGCCTATCCCTTATAATCACCTATCAAAAGGATTTTGTGATAGCATGATGAAGAATGGCGTATTGAGGTATATTTCAAGGACCTGTGTGTAGCACTCGTTACATTTTTCCTTTTAAGCACAATTCTAGAGGTTCTTTTTAAATGAAGTGAATGCTCAGCAGAGGTGCCATTTTGACATAAAAATATTATCTGCTTTTGCTGATGGAATTAATAAAATCAAACTAGTAAATGTCTAAGAAACTGCCCAAATAATGCATCGCAACTGTGACAGAGGGAACTGCCTCTTTGTCAAAGTTAGCATCCCACAGATACTGGGAACATGATGTAATACCCAGTTTGTCAACGGGAATTCTTCCAGTAATTACTGGAAATTTCTAGAATAGATAACATTTTAATTGTGGTTTCATCCAACACAATGCTTTGCAAAATTTACATATTTTGTTTTGCGGACTTTAACATGGGGGTTGGGTGGGGGGTTTTTTGCTGCTTCATTTTCCACTCTTCTCCCAAATCAGGCTTCATTCACAGTTTCATTAGGATAGCTATTTTTCACAGTGAAAAATGCCTAAATGGAAATTGCTACGGTTTTGATAGTTAAGCCATGTTTTCTCAGCAAAGGAATCTATTTTTGCTTGACACCTGTCCCATTTCTCTGGGAAAATAGACTGATTTGTGAATTTTTAATGAAATCCAAAGATCCTTGAATTTCAAGCTGGTTTTGCTTTCTTATACTTCTCTCATACACCCTCTTGGAGCTGGACCAAGACAGAGAATATTCACTGTTAAATCACTGGAGTGAAATTTTGACTTAACTGACATCAGTAATTTTTATTAATTTCAGTGAGACAAGAACATTTTCTATGGTGAACAAGCAACTAATAGAGAAATATATCCAGCTAGTGGTCAAGTCTGATAGAAATTTTAAATTCTCTTTGAAAGTCTCTGATATCTCTTTCACTTTTTGAGATCACACCTTTGCATAAATGATTCACCTTTGTCTTCACAAAATCCACCTTGGATGCACTTGCATAAGGTATTTTTCCATGAATGTTTGCATTGAGTCCTGTCCCAGCTACTTCTTTTTTATTTATTTATTTATTTTTTAACATGCTGGAGTTACCTGGGGGAAAAAAAGCCAAAATGAAAGAAAAGAATCTAGGAAAAGAGCTATAAAACTTCTTTAGAGACTCCGTGGTTTCAGTGTTCAGAGTAGTCTATAAGAAGGTTCATAGGCTTTGTAACTGGCCTCTCTCCTACTATGGGTTTCCCACCACAAGTTAGGTGACCAGCTGATTATGGAAGCGTTGGATTCGGTGTAGGGCAGATGGTATGACTAGAACTCCAGGTCCAGGGACTGTCTTATCTGTAGGTGAGAACTGGATGCATTATGTAGTGTTTTGGTGAAGGAGGAGTGCAGGGAGTAGGCCAATTATTTACAAATACACAGGTTCCCCTGAACTCAGCTACAACAGGAAGGGGCTTTTCTTTCATCTGGGGTTTTTTAATCCTCTTTCTCCAACACTTCCTGAACTGAAGCAGCTGTACCTTATGTGTCAGGATGGCTTCCTCATGGCTATACTGTTTTTAAACCCACGGTGTGCAAATTTCAATCTTTAGTTCTTATTTCTCCAGGAAAATCACTGTAAATATGTCTAGATTTTTACTGATTTTCAGTTACATGGTATCTGGGGTTGAACAATAGTTACACTGTTATCTCAGTGCAAGGACAGGCGTAGGTGTTCATTCCATGTGGCTTGAAAGATGGACACTTACTTAATACATGAATTATCTCTATCCAGGTATGTGCTTGTCTTTGGATTGAGTAACATTCTGACAGCATTTTTTTTTTTAAACTAGTGCATAAAATTTGTATAATTTTATTTTAAATCCAAGAGAATGGATGGAAAAACTTGTGAGAAGAATATTGTTGTATTTGGTAATATTTGACTGTGATGAAATTTGTAGTGCAGACAACAAATTATGAGTAGAAAATAATTTGCAAGTATTCCATAGTCTTATGCAATGCATAAAACATGTATTTCTAAATGATGATTCATATACTGTGAATAATGCTTTATAGACAGTTCAAAAATAAAGAAATTTACTGCTATTCATTGATTTCTGTAGATAGTTCTCTCAGTTCAGTCACTCATGGTTTGGAGAGGATTTAAATTAATAAACTAGTACCAGAAGTGTTTGAAATCCATTGAAGTTGACCTCAGAGAATCTAGGCCCCCTCGTATGAGAGGTCTTAATTTTTTCATGATTGGTTTATGTGGTTGTTACTAATGATTGGAGAATGATCTTGATGACATTTATGTTTATTTTTTAGAAAAATACTACCTTAGCCCTTAAAGGCAGCACACCATTATATATTTTATGTAATATAATTTCTATGTTTAAGCTTACTCTTTATGAGTATTTGTAACTTTCCTGCAAACAATTCTCAGCACATAATTAGATTGTGTTGACTGCTGCTTCTTGTTCCAGCTGATGATTAGAAATTGTACTGAATTGAAAACATTTTCAGCTCAAGGAAAAAACTTCATTCACAGACTAATATGTGGTTGGATCCTTTGTCCTAACTTTTTAATGTTTCCAACAGATGCCTTTGGGCAAACCAGAAGTACTAATAAATAGGATAGATAAAGAAAACTATCAAAACCCAACTGAAATAGCTACAGAAAAGCAATCAAAAAACATTTGCCAGTGCTCTGGAAAATTAGACATTCATTACAAAGTCACTGCACAGTGTAACTGTGAAGCAATAAGATCACTTACATGCAAAAATGAATTGCTTCATAAGGCTTCGTTTATAATCTGAACCTTTATATAAAAGCCAAATATTCTCCAAAGAGATTAAACTCACCTGGGTCCCACTGTCTGGTATGACTTCAGAAAATGAAATGTACTGATTCACAAGTATTACAAGCTGCAGAAAATGAACCTTGATCTGTCCTAGCTAAAAGCCCTAAGAAAAGCTTGTAGTACTGTCATAGGAAGTGTCGTTCATTCACAGAGTGGTTTGACTAGCCCAAAGAGATAGAGGGTGTGTATAACCAAAAAATGGATGTGTCAGTGGTTGGGGACCCTGCCATTTTGATCTGATGCCCACCCTGTTTATATCAGGTTTCAAGCATCAGTCTCCTTAAGAATGAACTTGTGATTGAGGGTAACAGAGTGTATGAGGAGAAGCAGAAGAGAGAATCCTTCTATTGGTCATGACAAAGCATTTGGAGAGACCGTGAGGATCCCAGTCTGGATGCTAAGGCAACCTGCAGCTGAAGAGAGATGGCACTCTTTCTAGCCAAGAGCAAACAGGGAAGTTTGTGGCAAAGACCATACAAGAAGAATCAAAACAGAGCAGTGAGTGCAGCCATAATACCCACTTGTGGCAGATGGGCCAATGGAGGTACCAGATGTGGAGGACAAGTTAGGGTTCCCTGTTAGCAATGTGAATAAGAAGTGGAAAGGCATTGCATCAATTAATGAGTATCTGGGTGAGATGGTAGCAGCAGAAGTGAGGATGTTTTAAAGACTTTTATGCCTGAAGTTAAAAACCTGTCTTGGAGGGACAGCACAGAAGACTAGGTAATTGTGCAGTATAGCTTTTGTTAGAGAATGGGGGGGTCACAGCCACTTCTAGATATGAAAAAGCATTGCACACAGGTACTGAGGGATGCCAGAGGATTTCTGGCTGATGGGCATCTGAAAGAAAAGCTCAGTGGAAATGGGATGCTTGCTTGCAGGTTAAGGACCATCTTATATCTGCCCCTGGTTCTGTACACTGATGGGCTGCATGGAGGCAGATTTACAGTGAATTGGTGCTGATGCTTTGCAAAGCCTTAAACACAGTTTGCTGTAAACCCTCGTGATATTGCTGTTTTTCTCATGTCTAGTTTTATGTATGTACGTACTACCTCTTGCTTCGCTGTTCCAACATTGCTTGTAGAAAAGTTGGGAACGTTTTTTCTGTGGTCTACACTCCCCTTTTCTGCATCCTATGTCAATATGTCTCTTAAAAGCACCATAAAGTTATCTTTAGAATGAGTGTGTGTGATTATATACCTCTCTATGTGACTTTTCACTCTCGTTTTTATTTTATTATTAGACCATCCCACTCGGTTCCATCAATTGGAGTTTTATGAGAACTATTTATAACATTTAAAAACAGTCTGTGAAATTGCCGTTAACATGTTCTTTATTGCAGGGGCTGGTGAATGGCTGTATGTAGGTGAAGAAAATAGGGTTTTTTTTCTTTCATCAAATAGCCAGAAGCATGCTTTCCACAGAACTAAGTAGATTTTTTTTTTTCTCTCCCCACATTCAACTCACAAAACATTATTAGCATTATTTATGTGTCCTCTGTTAATTGTGTGCCTTGCAGGCTGGGCAGTGGTGGTGGCAGCATTTTAATATTTCACAATACTAAGAAAGTATTGCCAGCACCAGCAAGTACAGAACTGCTGTGAAACCAGGGGGTCAGTGGGATTTCGTGGGGCCATTGCTCACCTCAGGTGGCTGGTACTGTCCAAAGTTGGAGAAAGTGTTTTGCCTCAAGGCAGCCACAGGTTAAAGAGAAGGAAGGTAGAGAAAAGGACAGCACTTGACTTGCAGAGTGACCTGCAAAGGCTTCATAGGGAGGGAAGGAGGAGTGAACTAGGGAGTAACTGAGGTAGGTCTTCACCAAAAGTGAATCATTTGTGCGAAAAAGGTAGGGGAGTATTTGAAGATTGATATAGCAGAATGAGAAAGATGAGAACAAGGTTCTGAGGTGGCCTGATGGGGAGGTTGATGCAAAAAGGTGATCATGATTGCAGATGACTGGGGACAAAGTGTTGAAAGAATCTTAAATTGTCACTGCAGCTCTGGAAGGTGCTTCTGCCAGCTTTGGGATCTGACTGCCTCTTCCCAGAACCCTCACTTCTTCATTGGCACTTGCTTATTAATGGCTGCAAATTGCCTCCAAGCACCTATGTGTGAAAAGGGTCTCTTGAGTTTAAGAGAGATGCCAGGTAGGAAAGAGAGCCTCAGCCACATCCACATCTTTGATTTCCCCTCCCACTGACATTTCAGTATTCTTATATCACCCTGCAGGTGTTCCCACTGGCACAGTCTCTGGCTGCTGTCCTAGAGCAATCTGGGCATCAGTGTGGTTTTACCTTTCCAGGAACAAAGCCCTCTTGCATAACTGTGGTGTGCCCTTATTCTGCTAGGTCTCCTGCTGCCTTGGAGTTTTGCCTGATTGGAATTGGGTCCTTCATGGACAGAAGCGTTCCTGCTCAGAGCTTTCACCCAGCAGTGCTGTGAGGCCTGTGCAAGAATAATCTTTCTCATTTTCTGGAATCCCAACTTCTAAACAAGTCCTTAACAAAAATGAGCACAGCAGAGCACTCTGATAGAAGCTAAAGCTAGAGAAAATGAAGATAGCTGGGTGGTATTACTAGTGCTATTGTTTTCTGGGTTCAGTTTAATTTATTCTTTTATATGCCCTGAACATTTGTAGATTTGATTTAAGCTCACTGTAAGGCAAGCTATAGCACAAGTACAGATTTAGGATGGGAAGGATGATGTCTCTTACTCATTCATTCCCTTGGTATAATCTGCGCAGTCAGATATGCTCATGTCAAATTAGAATATGAGGCTTATGTTGCCCCGTGTGCTTATCTAACACATGGATGGGCCACTAGAAAATTCATTGATTTTGTGTGCATCTGTCTTTAACAGTTTTTTGGAGGGGAATCCTTCTGTGTCAAAGTCTGATTGTTCCCACTGCCCAATGCATTTTTGTATCATAGAAATAAATGAAATCAAGTTTCTGTAGCCCTTCAAATTGCACCCCCACCCCAAACTTTGTTGCTGTGATAAATGCTGCTTCCTTTTTTTTTCTTTTGCTGAATCTGTATTCTTTAACAAAAGATTCTGAGCCAATACCACCAAAATACCCCCCAAGGTAATTTGATTTAACTTCTAAAAATCTAATTTTCTTAAAGATAAGTTTGTTTAAAATACGATAACCAACATTTCTACTGCTGATTGTTATGAAGTCTGAATCCACAATAAAAAACATCCAGAGGTATATGGTTTGTGTGAGAAAAGAAATGGGGGCAAAAGTAAAATTTCTAACAGCCCAAGTGAGGGGCAGGGTCTAGGTTGTGTTGTGGTCTTCCCTCAGCACCCTGGCTTTGTTCTGTAACTTGGGGCTGTTAGATCTGAGTGGTTATAGAGCCTTAGTGCTGTGCCTTGTTCCTGAGTGCAGACAATTCTTGTCCTGTCTCAGAGTCATTTGTTGATGTGGAAGTCATCTAGGTCACATGGAGGAAGTTGAGCAAACTCTTCTCTGAGTGGTATTTCAGAATTTCACCATCTACCTCAAGACTGGGAAGATATATAGTGTGCATATCAATTTCCCCTCTCATACTTTTATCCATTAGGGATGATATATCGTGGAGTCCCTAGGAAGGACCTTCAGAAAGATCTTTCATAGCATGTGTGCATACCTACACCCACTCACAGAAAAGACCTGTGTTTTGTATATCTGCACTGAGGATGAAGGTGGCATTTTGGTGTGCTGTCATTCAGTTTATCTAAAACATCTAACTGAAAGGCATTTCTTTCAGTTGTGATTCTTAGCTCAGTGAACTAAGGCACTCTCTGAAGGTGGTTGTCCATCTCCAACTATTAGAGAAGGAACCCACTGCAAGTGGGCCCCTAAAGTTTGGATGGTGGTATGAATCCAGGCTTGCTTTCTTTCTCAAAACAGTGTCATAAGCATTAAGAAATTAGTATTCTGAAGCAGGTGTAATGTGATTTATCTGGTTTTCTGGGAAGTTATCTCTGATGTCATGTATTCCTCCTGGTTGCTTAGAAGAGTGATGGCTGTTTGTGTGAAGTTAAATAGGATGGAACCATATATAGATAACCAAAGTAGCACGAGAAATCTCAGATCTGACATTCTGTTCAGGGGGAAAACCCTGAATAAATGTTGTCTCACTTTTTTCCCTGCTTTTTGTTCTTCCAGTTACAAGTGTGTGACTTCCATTGGACTGTTTTAATTTGGTTTTAGAGAGCAGAACTATGGCAGCGGTATCTTTCCAAACCTTTTTTCCTCTTCCAAATAAGGTGAGTGAATTTTATTATCATTATTAATCAATTTCTGCAGTTTCAGTCACAAGCTTGCAAATATTTACCCAGAAAGCTTTTCCCCATTTGATTTTCAGCTTATTCTTTCTGAAAAGAAGTACTCAGTACTTCCACATTTTTCTAACTGAACTACCTGCAACCCACATTAAAGGCAGTGTTGATGCTGAACTGACATATTTCAAAAGAATTCCTATCAGCATCAGAATGCTTCTTCTCCATTTTATTGTCAGCGTGGTTAGCATATCCAGGCTGACACTAGTGATTAGAGTTTACCTAATGTATAGTAACTGTGGAATCTACCAGTATATATTGGCCTGTTGACATGCCTATGGGAAAACCTGCTGTGAAACTGTTAAGGAAGATGGAAAATACAACTGTGTCTTGCCACAAGCAGGTTAATTTGGGTTATATTTGGAGTATTGGAAACTTACAGCAACAATTTTGGATATGTGCACGTAAATTATCCCTCTTTCTTAACACCACCAACAAAAAAAAAATCCCAGAAGACTGTAGGCAAAATAAAACACAAAGATAGGAAAGAGTCTGAAATAAACAGGGAATTTTCATAAGGAACTTTTGAAAGGATGTGCGCTCAACCTGGCTACAGCAGCTTGTCATCTTGAGAGAGATCTAATTCTTATTTGTTCTGACTGAGAAATATCTCATCTTATTTAGCTGAAGAGAATGCAAGATAGAAATTCTTTCTCAAGAGCAGAATCAAGCTAAAAAAGGGAGAAAATTAACCCAGCTTGTCTGCAGCTGTCATGAATCAGAGCTTGCAATCATTTTATAGAAGCATGGACCACTCTCAGTGATACACAAGTGCCCCTTTAAGATTATTCTGTGGCTGCATGACTTCCAGGTGACCTGGCTAAAATAGTTAATGCTGAGTTTTTGGCAACATGCATTTACTTTCCACAGATGTGAGCAAAGTGACTAGAAAAGCACTGCGATTGAGGAACCAATTGAAGAACCCTTCTAGTAAGCAATTATTGATACTTAAATCCAAGAGACTTTTAAAACACATCTCAGTCAAAAGGAATCATGTAAATGAGCCTTGTAAAACAAGCAAAAGACAATGGTAAAGGTAATAGCTTCATGTTGTTTTGAGCATGGATCAGCTACTTTTAGGATGCCTTTCGCCTTGAAGCAGGTTTGAATAGAGGTGTATTGGAATGACCCTAAGATAAAATTGTACAATTTGGAATGATCCAGTTCTCACTGTTCAAAAGAACCATCTGTTTGAAGTTTTAGACACGTAAACCCTACCTATTCAATAAATAAATCAGGTTTCATTTTTTGAAACACCTGTATTCAGACAACTCTAAGGGAAAGAGTAGTCAGTCACTTTCCTCCTTTTCCTCCAGGACTACCTTTAAGCACAAACACACACACACACACACACACACACAGAGAGAAGTTATTTCAGTAGTTTATTAATCAATTCCCTCCTGTGATGGCCCAGTGGGATGTGAGGAGGCTGGAAGATGAGATTTCATGAGAGTGTAAGGCAAGATATATGCACCCAACCTCTTCTTGGGATAGGACACAAGGAGGAAATCTGTGGGTCCGCCTTACTCAACACTACCTGGTCTGATCCACGTAAATTAATACCTGCCAAGAATGACGCATAATACTGCTTAGTCTGTGGAGTCAGAGCCAGAGGCTGAGCAGCTCAAACCACCCAAGAAGTTCAGTAATAATCCCTAAAGACTATTGCATCTGAAATGTCTTATTGATGTTATGAAACCAAAATCATAACAGTAAAATGCTGGAGTCAGAGGATGTGTTTTGCTGCGTATAGGGAGTGCAGCAGCCTGTTGGCACTTTCATTTGTACCTGAATTACTGTAGCCTGTTCCTGAGTCAGGAAATAAGCCAGAAATTTAAAAAGCTGAATGAAAGACTTACGTGTTTAAAGATCCCGGATAACCTTGCTGTAACTCTAAAGCCTGTAAGAAAATACGGCCCTGCATAACGTAGTGTATCTTCCAAGTCGTATAGCAATAGGAGTGTATTTCTACTTTTTCACCTCAGTATGAATACTTGGATCACACCATGCCAAAAAGATGGGTTGTGTTCATATGTAAAAGCAAAAGCTGGTCAAGATCCATGCACCAAAAGGCCATGCATTCTGCAGAGTATGTTTTATCATGCTGTACCACTTACCACGTTTTGTATTCTATTCAACAACCATCTGTGTTAGAAATATCTATAAATATATGTTTTCTGATTTTAAATGAGCAAGAAAAACAACTGTACCTTTAAGTTATGACATTTGTATTACATAGGAGTAGGACTTTTTAAGTCAACTTTTGGTCTGTTTGAACAGTTCCTCAGTTCAGACTTTCATGGAATGATGATAAATTAAACTGGATTATTGTTTACAAAGGATAAAATCCCCATCGTATAAACATTTGATGGCTTGGTCTGTTAATTTCTGAGTTAAAAAAATAGCAGGTAAGATGGATTTGATTTTTTAAAAGCCTATTTGGAAGTAACAAAACCAACTTGCTTGAACAATAATTTCTATGGGTAACTAGGCAAGCATTCATTATTAATGGTTGTGCCAGACATGCCATGCAATTAAAGTTACAAAATAGTTTTCATCTAAACCCTAATCCTGTGTTTATATACGGTGGCTCAAGCTTCTGTATTTCTGGAAAGTTCATTTGATTTCAACTTGTCACTAAATGATGTGTGGACAGTTTGGGCACAATTGGGAAGCCACATGCAGACTAAAGCAGTAAAACTGCAAAGAATCATAGAATGCTTTGGGTTGGAAGGCACCTCAAAGATCATCTAGTTCCAACTCCCCTACCACAGACAGGGACACCCTCCACTAGATCAGGTTGCCCAAAGCCCCATCCAACCTGGCCTTAAAGACTTTTGGGGATGGATCTTCCACGACCTCTTTGGGCAGCCTGTGCCAGGGCATCACCACCCTCATAGTAAAGAATTTCTTCCTAATGTCTAAACTAACTGTGCCCTCTTGCAGCTTGAAGCCATTACCCATCGTCCTGTCACTGCACTCTCTGTTGAATGGTCCCTTTCCCACTTTTCTGTAGGACCTCTTTAAGTGTTGGTAGGCTGCAAGTAGGTCTCCCCAGAGCCTTCTCTTCTCTAGGCTGAACAAGCCCAAGTCTCACAGCCTGTCTTCACAGGAGAGGTGTTCCAGCCCTCTGATCATCTTGGTGGCCCTCCTCTGGACTGGCTTCAACAGCTCCATGTCTTTCCTGTACTGGGGACTTCAGAGCTGGATGCAGCACTCCAGGTGGGGTCTCATGAGAGCAGAGTGAAGGGGCAGAATCACCTCCCTTGATCTGCTGGCCACACTGTTCTTGATGTTCTTGATGGCTGGCCTTCTGAGCTGCTGAGGAAGAGGGTGCTGAACCAAAGACATGGTGGGGCATGCACAGCTACAAGTGCGAGACTGGGGAGACGCAAAACTGTCAAATTCTCAGGCATAGACAATTTGACAGTCATACTTCCTTTTTTTTTTTTTTCCCATGGCCACTTATGCAAATAAATGCAAATATTTATATAGCTGGGTGAGGCGAAAAGGAGACCTTAGCAGCTGAAGTGCTCACAGCCTGGGGTACTTTGGAAGTGAGATCAGTAGGGACTGTGGGCTCCAGATAGTAGGTGATATTGAGTGAAAATAATAGTTAGCTAACTTCAAAGTGATGGGGAGGAGAATGAGCAGACGTGATGGACTCTGTGGAAGGATATGATGAAACAAAACGGTAATATAATTAGACCTTTGGGTAAGAAGTCTAGATGTTTGAATTTGATCTAGGATCTGTGACTGCAGACTTCACAGGTAGATCAGTGAACATTTGCGTGAAAGATATTGCCCTGGGTAAAATCTACTACCCTTTGCGTTGCTTTGTGACACGTAGTCTCACAGGGTGCAGTCTGATCCCTGGTCACGAAAAGTCAAAATTCAGATAATGACACAGATTATAATGATGTATCTGGTACAAAAAGGTAAGGAGAAAAATCCCCACGGCCTGGTTACCTTCTGCCACTGCTTTTGGTCAGTGGGTGGATGGGTATTAATTTTCACCGCACGTAGATCCATTGCTGAGTTACGAAGCTGCTATCCCCTTAATTGTCCATTTGATCATTATCGAGAGCTTGGCTCATCCAAACGTTCAGAGAAGCCAAAGGATCATTCCAGTAAGAAGCCTGGATTTTCTGTTTTCATGCTCATTTTGGGAGAACGTCTTTCTGGGGGCTGTTCCCTCTGCTTCCTTCCTGTTCTAACTTTGATCAGCTCTGCGTCCTTGACAATCATCCCTTCTAATGACAGTAGAGGTTTAGGAATTGTTGCTGTCATCTCACAGAGGACTGTTAAATAAGGAAATAGCATTACAAATAATTGTAGTCATTCAGATGATGTAAGTTATGACAACACTAGCAACCTTCAGGTATTGCCAGAAGATTAGAGAGCTCTGCAGGCACATTCTTTGACTGGAAGAAGTGTTCAGGTTAATTTTTAAACTGATGGCAACAAATGAATTGAGAAGGCTGGGGTTAATTTGAGAAAAATACGACGTTGAAAGTTCAACATTAAACTTTAATGTTTCTCCATTTTATTTAATATTTTTTATGTGTAAAATACTGGTAGCTACTTTTCCTCCTTGAAGCCCCCTCAATTCCACTAATAACACTTTTAAACTGTAGAAGACATGTATATCTTTAAGTACAAAATTATTAACTGGTAATGCATTTTGGGAAAGTGGCTGGCATAACTAATGCAATTGCACTGCATGGAACCTGAAATACTGCCTGGAATCTGAAACACCCTGTGCTGGGGATTGTCTCTCTTTGAAAACTCCTGAGGCAGAGAGTAATAATACCAGCAGCTGTATTGTTATGTGTTCTGTACCATTTGGGCTGTGATTTTTCAGTGCTGTTGAACACTTTCATCTTCCTTTGAAATAATTGCTGACTTGTAGGATACCTTAAAATTTTTGGATTTGATTTTGGATTTTTTATGATTCAAAGGAGTGTTTCTTCTGGGTTTTTGGACAAGTTCCACTGTAGCATCTGTTGCATATATTCAGATAAGTATTTATACTGAGGTTACAGAGTTCCCTTAAGCTTTGATATTTGGGTCTGGGGAACTGGCTTGCATCCATGTGTCAGAGAGCATTTCTTTGCTACTTCCACCAGCAAACCTTGTTTGCAGGACCATAATTGTAAACTTCAGGAGTCTTCAATTTATAATCCAAATCCAGGTACGTATTTCCATATAAACCATTATACCTAGATAGTCAGAGAAAAACACAAACCCTGATTTACTTTTGTAAAAACCTCTGGATCATTTCAAAGTAATTTACATTGCCATTTACAAGACTGTCTTAGTAATTGCAATTCAGATTCTCTACACACCGTGGAGTTTAGAGGACACACCATAAGGACACTCTTAAGTTCAGAGGAAATATTCAGACTTTCACAGAGTCCAGGATGATGGAACTTAAGAAACTTCTGTTCAGCTGTAAAACTCCATATGTGTTGCTTCCAGATGTAAAATTTAAAGATTAAATGAGCTGTGGTATTGGTTGAAGTTCAATGTAGAAAGAGATTGAAGGTTTTGGGGTATTATTTTTTTCCTTAGCTGTCAAGTGTATTGAACTTGATGCACAGAAAGCCTGAATCAAGACATACTTGGTGTTCCCAGATTTTGGAATCTGAGTAAGATCCATTAGATGACCTAGTCTACAATCCTGAGGAGATAATACAAGATGTTAAGTTTTTTTCACTTTTGCTTTCAGTTGATCCCAAAAGTCTCAGCTGGTAGAACTTCTATTGCATAGCTGAAGATCTTTCTGTGAAAAAAAAACCCAAATGCCTCTTGCAAGGCACTTAAAGTGTGGAGCCCCCGCCTTATTCTGTTATTTTGAATTTCCTGGATAGACAAGAAATGTGAGGCAGGGAAAGGGGGATATCTTGGTCTGGCCAAGTCACCACAGCTCCTAGTGTAAGATGTCTCTACCCCAACTGTCTGTGTGACCCTGATAGAAATGCAGCTGCAACAGTGGGGGTTGCCAGCCAGGGGGAAATTATGAATCCTGAAGTGAAACCAGGTGGAAAGCAGTCTGTTAGAAAGCTTGGAAACTGCTGCCAGAAATTATGAGTGTGCTCTGAACACTATGATTTTTAACAGCAATTAAAAGAACAGCAAGGTTGCAATAACACTCTTGCCCACTTTATGAGAAGTAGTAGGGTGAGTAACACCATGTGAATGAACAACAAGCAGAACTGTGATGTTGTTGATGTCTGAATTATGACAAATGTAAAACTTGACTTTTTTTCCCAAAGTACAATAATAGTGCAGTTTTGTAACAGAATGTCAGAAATGAGCAAAGTTTTGTGCTTTTCAAATTTGTTTGTAAGCTTTTCTGAAACGTTGTGAAATCCTGGCGCAAGTTTGCTTCCATTAGTACTTGGATGGATGAATATGAGAGCAAGGGGAATGTTTTGGATTTGAAAACAGCACTAGGAAAGAAGGGCACTACACAACTGATTTATTCTGGATAACTGACAGTCTGTGGTGGTGTGTCATTGTACTGAGTGAACATCTCAGCAAGAGTTCCGCCTCCTCTCTGTAAACCTGGTAGTTAAGCCAATTAAAAGTGCACAGAATCAGCTGTAGCATGTGCTTCTAATATATACCTTTAAATTGAATCATTATCCTTCAAGCATACTGGAGCAGCACATACTTTGTTAATCAGGCACCAAGTAGCTGTGGCCAGCTTGCTTTCTTTTCCCATGTCATTTGCAAGTGGAAAAGAAAAGCTTTCCCTTTGGGCAACACACATGAGGAAGCTTTCAGATGCCATAGGATGTGTCTGCAAAATTCACAGGTACTTTTGCAGTGATTTTTAACAGTGTGATGTCTAGGAGACAGGACTGCTGAGAAATCATCAGAATAGATCAAATATTATCATAGAAGAAATGTACCCATACCCATGCAGGTGTACTCTGCAAATAAACAGTGGCAGCTACTGGTTTCCAGGGAGGATAGATGCCGTTGCAAGGGCTGTAAAACTTTGGGCCAATGAACATGAGTGGCTGGATTAACTAAATATTAAGAAAAATAATTTAACCTAGCTCTTTTCTACAGCTGCCAGTTTGCAGGGTCGGTATTTTTCATTTGCAGTAAGCCACTGTGTGCCAGAGTGGTGAGGAAATGAAGCAGGAGAAACTGAGCTGAGATTTGTGAAACGGACACATATTTAAATTAGTAAAGGCAAAGACTTCAGCAGCGTACTCTGAAATATTATATATGTAGGGAAGTATTAGGCCAGTGGCAAATCTGCTCCTGGGATGTGTAACATACTGCCAGACTCAGAAAATGAGAAAATCAATCTAGTGTCAATTGTTGCCTGGTTCTGCTCTCTCTCTCTCCGGGTTCGTATTCAGGTATGAAAGTATGGATCCTCAGGTTGGTTGTGAATAAACATCAATTCATTGCTTTCAGTGTGTTTCCACCAATTTATCCCGAGTGAGAGATTGGCCTGGATTTAGTGGAGGTAGCAATATCAGTGATTTGTCCTCCATTCTCTTTCCGAAGAAAAGCATTCTAACAGCTGAAGAAACTGACAAGTCATTTGAAAAGACAAATAAAATATAGGTCTTGCCTCCAGAGCTTATTCACTGCAGCCATTATTGTTACCTCTGCCGCTTCCTGCTCAGTGGGAGGATGTGTGTAAATCCCCTGTGTAGATAAAGCCCAAGTGATCTCTGATCAGTAACATCCAGTATTGACAGTGTAGTCATATTTTCTTTACTTGAGAGAGAAAGAAATCAAGGTGACCTCACAAAATAAGGTTTTGCTTTCACCATTTGGGGCTTGTTTCATTGCTTTGGCGAATGAGGTTTTTTCCTTCTTTTTTTCAGGCAGCTCATGCCAGTCAAAGGCCAATTATTAAAAAAAAATGGGGGCAAACTGAGAATGTTCTTATTCTGCAACTGATGACAGAAATTGCCAGCCAGGGTTCCCAGGGACTCGAAAGCAGAGGTAAATCTACATGGGATCCTTGAAACACTGCTTTGTTCTAGCAGAAGTTTGTATCACCCCTCTTATTGCAAATAAAATAGGGTCAAAAATTTGGCATTTTTCAGGATTTCTAGATAGATTTGCTTTGATGTGATACTGTCAAAAGGACTAAGCTATCATTTTGTCAGAGATACTTATTTTCCAAATGCCTGTTTAAAATAGTGGCATACATGTCTCAGTGTTTTAAAGCAGGATGCCGTTTAACTTTGCCATGTTCTCTTGATGTTCATACCCATAATATTGTTAATGATTTTGAATAAACAAACAAGTGAAAAAAAAACCTGCAAGGTTTTTTGTATGCCCTACATGCACACATGGCAGGATTTTGTTGCATTCCTTGCTTGACAAGAAAGCCTTTGAAAAGAGGAAACTGGAGATGTAGGCATGGGAATGTTTGGAGACTGATCCCTTCCTTGTTCCCTCCCACGTGCCATGTCCTGGGCCCACCTTTAAAGGTTGTCAGCTAGGCTGCAGCAGGAGGGAGAAGGACAAGCACCTGGAAAGCCAAATGGTGCAGCTCCTTCATCAAAGTAGGCTTGAAGACTGGTCAAAGGAACCTGAGAAGAATTTTATGCAACAGACCAGTTCATGCTATTGGCAAGAGGACCGAGCCCTACTGACTAGGGTCAGGTAGACAGGGAACCTTGTCTTTAAATTGTAAAGGACAAAGAGAGAGAAGCTACTTTGCCTTTGCTTCATGGAGTGATACCTTGTCTCAAAGCTTCTCTTTGTTGGATATTTAGGAGGCAGGACACAAACTATGTCCAGTGTAGCCCTGTCCTGCAGAGACCCTTCTATAGCCATATGGGAAAAAAGAGGCAATATTCTTTTTCCTTGCCACTAACACTTTCATCAACCTGTTTTGGGTCTCTTGTGAGGCAGCGGCACCACCAAAGAGTGCTGGTGTGTAAATGCTAATGATGATCTAGCCCTGTGCAACATTGTCTTCTGATTTCAGGCACCAGAGCCTAAAATAAACGTGATTTTTTTTCTCAGATAACAGAAATGTGATTTGTTCCTGTGTTTTTGGTTTGATTTGCAATCTACTCCAACCTCTTCTCTCTGTTTTCCCTGGGTGTAGATGGAGCACCAGGATTAATTAATTGTATGATAAATTTCAAGTTACCTAGTTCACATTCTACTTGAAAATGCTTGCAGCCAAGGTGGTATTTTAGTTGAGCTGGGATTGTGCATACTATGGGTGTAATTCTCTGCTTTGCTCATTTTTTGCCATTTTTGTTTTGTCAGAATTTTGGGTTTATGCTGTTGAGTAATAATACAGTTGACGCCAACTTTAAAAGGAAAAAACCCAAACTTCTCAAGTTTCTCAGTTTTTGAAGGTGATTTTCTATCCATTCCTGTGTAAAACAGGGTATAGTATTTGACAAAACCCCAGATGTCAGCTTCATAGCCTGGATACCTCATCACCAAATTAAAGGCATATCACTTCCCCACTTTCTCATACAAGGATAGAAATGTTACTTCAAGATCTAATTCAGGCTTCGAACTTCAGCCAGAGATCAGGCCAGCAGCCTTCCTGATCTGATCAGTGTAGTTTTCCAGCCACAGATGGGCTCTGATCATGACCAGTCAGGCTGCGTCCTAGCATCATTTCTGATATCCAATAAATGAACTCCAGTGGGGCAAAACACCATAGGGTACAGCATGGCTTTTGGTACTTTCTCCACACCTCTAGGTGCAATTATTTGGCTTTGAGGAGGAGACTTCTGTGGCCTCTGTGCTGAATTGGGGTGGCAAATTGCATTATTAGTATTAAAAAGGAGGTGATTGGTGACAGCAAACATGGCCTCACTAAGGGCAAGTCATGCCTAATGAATTTTGTGGCTGGCTATGACAGGGTTATAGCATTGGTGGATAAGGGAATTGCAATTGATGTCATTTATCTGGATTTGTGCAAAGCATTTGACATCCTGCACCACATCCTTGTCTCTAAATTGCAGAGATACAGACTTGATGAACAGACTGCTTGGTGGATAAGGAATTGGCTGGATGGTCGCACTCCAAAGAGTCACAGGCAACACTTCACTGGTAAAATGGAGATCAGTTCAGGGGTCATTACTGGGACTGGTGTTGTTTAGCATCTTTGTTGGGGACATCAACAGTGGCATTGAGTGCACCCTCAGCAAGTTTGCCAACGACATGATTCTGCATGGTTGCAGTTGACATACTGGAGGGAAAAAGATGCCATCCAGAGGGACCTTGATGGATTTGAGAGGTGGGCCCATGCAAACTACATGAAATTCAATAAGGCAAAGTGCAAGGTCCCACATAATTCAGAGCAATCCCAAGCACAACTACAGGCTGGGCAGAGAATACATTGTTGGTTGATGAAAAGCTCAGTGTGACCCATCAAGAAAGCCAATCATATCCTGGACTGCATCAAAAACAGTGTGACAAGGAGGTTGAGGGAGGTGATTCTGCCCCTCCATTACACCCTTGTGAGACCTCATCTGGAGCACTGTTTCCAGCTCTGTAGCCACCAGCTGTGAGGCTGTTGGAGGGAGTCCAGAGGAGGGCCACAAAGATGATCAGGGGGCTGGAGCACCTCTCCAGTTGGGCTTGTTCAGCCTGGAGAAGAGAAGGCTCAGGGGAGATCATACAGAAATCTTCCAGTACGTGTAGGACGTCTACAAAAACGTTGGAGAGGGACTGTTTACAAGGGCATGTAGTGATAGGATAAAGGGTAATGGTTTTAAACTGAAGGAGGGCAGATTTAGATTCAATATAAGGAAGAAATTCTTCCCTGTGAGGACAGTGAGGCCCTGGCACAGGCTGCCCAGAGAAGCTGTGGCTGCCCCCTCCCTGGCAGTGCTCAAGGCCAGGCTGGATGGGGCTTTGGGCAACCTGGGATAGTGTAGGGTGTCCCTGCCCATGGCAGAGGGGTTGGGACTAGATGGGCTTTGAGGTTCTTTCCAGCCCAGAGCATTCTGTGATTATATGAAAAATAGTAATGATATCATAACAATACAGGTCAACTCAGACTGTGACGGAAATCTACTAAAGCATCAAAAAAGCTCTTAATATGGACTGAAAGCTTGCAGAGAGGTGTTTTTTGAAGGTTAGAAACCACGGCAAAGGGTTCGTAGTTTTTAAATTCATCAACCTGATGTCTGTTCTTTTGACATCATGCTTCTCACAAAGCAGTGGGCACCCTCCCATTGTTTCTTTCCAGTTGGCAGATCTCTTCCCCTCTTGACCTCAGCCCTCTTTCTTTTCTTAAGTGTTTAAATGCTTGAGGTAATTTCTTACACATTAATGTAACTGATGTCTGAATAAAATAAACCATCCAGGTAGTTGTAACGTTGTTTATGTTGTCCCTCAATATTCATAGTAAAGAGGATTTTGAATTCAGCTGAATGGGAGCTTCCATTAATGTAAAAGCCTTGCAGCTCAAAATCATTTGGTAATACTAGGAGCAAGGAAGGGCAAAAGAAAAAAAAAGGAGATGCAATAGCACTTTGCACATAAGTGCATCCATACACTTGAAATGCATTTATTTTTGAATAATGTTCAGAAGCTCTGGCAAAGGGGAAAAAATAAGAGAAGAGAAGCTGTTACCCATTTACCAACTGGAGACCTCATTTTAGCACATTTAGGAACCATTGTTGCACCTGCATTTCCTCCACATTAGAAAGTCATTCTCTAAGGGAAAAAAAAAGGTGTACGTATTATTTTTTGAAAAGGAGAACATATTCTACTCCTAGTCCAAGTTATAGAAAATCTAGATGTATTCATGGCTGCTCCATGTTGCTTGTCCTGGAAGTTGATCCAGCAGTACTGTGGTGAGGTTCTGCTTTTTTACTTCATCTGCTTTCTCTGCTGTAGCAGTTAATTTTAAAGTTATTTTTGTGCACATCCTCATTTTCTTCAACTCACTTCACCCTCTCCAATAGATAGGAATGAGAAACCCTATAGAAATTAAAGATTTCGGGTTGCCCTTCTTTGTTTTCCTTGATGCTGTCTTCCACCAGTACTTTTTTCTTCTTTTTTTAAACCAGTGTCTAAGATTTGGACCACAGAAGCCATATAAAGTCCTTTTTGCTTCACTATATTCTGCATTGGAAAAGAAAGCATTTGCGTCTAGATTTCTAGAAAACAACATTAAAGTCCTTGCTGTATACATGGATACATGCAGGTATTATCCAGCTAAACGAAGGCAACTTTTGCTGCTTTTATTTGACCTAAGAACTCATGTACCAGAACCAAAATCTTAAAACAAAAATAGTTCCACCTGCTGAGTACAGATGCTATTGAACTCCCCTTGATGCTCCAGAGTGGCTTTTCAAAACAAAGGCACAAATGTAGATTTTGGCAGAGTAGTGGTGACGTGTTTTTGTAAGTTCCTCTGTGCCTACTTTGAAGACAAAATTAATCTGTTATAGCCCTCATTAGTTTAAGCATCCCGTGCTTGGGTCTGTAAGTCCCCACTTCATTCCTTGGCCAAGGTGGCAGCTACTCCAAGAGTTTTCTGTGAGGATATTATGTGAGGAAACTTTTTGTTTCTTCTTTCATTTATTTCTGTTGATTTCAGGTTCTTTGCTCCAAGGATTATTTTTGCTGTTGTGAAGTGCAGTATGTAGTACAATATGGTCTCTGTCAGCTGCTGCAGTCGGTTTCTGTTATAATGTTTTTGCTTAAATGAGTACACTTGAAGACACAGAGATCAGGAACAGAATGGAAAGAAGAGCTTGCCAGGAGTGTGAACAGTGGCCCCCATGAGGAATGTTTAAATGCAATGTAAATCTCAGGGTATTCACCCTGGAAAAGCCTTGGAAGCAAGAAGGAGAAGAGAGACCAGTCTTCTCCCATCTGACTGTTAAAGTAAGCTTGTTTGAAAAGATGTTCAGTAAAGGGCTTTCTCCCTCATAACTCTGCTTTTTCTATTTCGTGAGCCTGGAGCAAAATTGTAATCCTTTCAGAATGCCTCCTTTAGCAAGGCTGCCTACAGGAGGGAGGATAAAGCCCAGTAGCATTTGCAGCAGGAGTTCTGGTCTCGCGCAGTGTTTCTGCAAAGGCGCTATTAACATCTGTTTATCTGCTGCTCATGGTGTAAGTCTCAGTGGGAACTCCTCTGCCAGGGGGGAAAGGGTTTCAAGTAAGGTCAAGTGAGAAATATGCTGTGGCCAACTCCAGGTCATGGAGGGTTTATTTTCACTGTGTCTTTGTTGTTTTTCCTCAAGCTACAGTACAAAGTCATCTGGACTGACAAACACGTGTTGATCATTGTGTGTGAAAGATGGGTATTCCATGTGTGGGAGGCAGCACTACCATTCACCTTTTTTCTCCTTCCAGATAGTAGTACTACTTGCAATGAATCCCTCTCTGAACAGAAAGGTTATGCTGATATATATTAGGCATTGATGGGTCTTTTATTCTTCCTGCCATCTCCCAAATACAGCCAATTATCTTTGCCTGTATTGGTGATTTCTCTGTACTCATGATTAATCATTTCTGCTGAGCTGCAATGGGCTTTCCTGTTAAAAGAGGAAACAAATAGACAAGCAAACTGTGGTTATGGGTTCAAATGATATAAAGTTGGCCAGGTGGCAACTTCAATTAGACCAAAACATTTTGTAATTTGGGAGCTGAGGTTTCCTTTGCCCAGGGTGGAAAGGTTTGAAGTCTTTGCACCGTCTCCAGGGAAGGACAGAGTGGTATTTATTTTAATGTTATTATTTCTAAACATCAGGAAGTGTCTGTTTGTTCTAAGGTAGCTGAAATGGAGCTAAGCACTACTGTTAATATTTGCCTTTCAGGAGGCTTGACGGTGACCTTCCTCCCCCCAGTTCACCCAAATGAAATTAAAAGATGGAAGGAAAAAAGTTGTAAGTTCTTGAAAAGGACTGTCTTCAAAAGTCATGCAATAATGCTGTGGATGGATTTTAAAATAGGGCTTGTTAAATTTATGATCACTAATAACATTTGTAGTTACAGTATGCAAGCAAAGATAAGGCCACTCTAATTTCATGCTTCAGGAGCTGAGATGATTGCCCACAGGGGGTCAAGAAGGATATTCTCCCTCCATGCATATACAGCACCGCACAACTGATTGGGACCCATAATCACCAACACACCCAAAGTACATGCCTAGCTTTAAGCACATGCTTAAGTGATATGCCGAGCTGGGGCTGTCAAGCTTTCCTATTACCATGGGTAATATTAAGTGCTCATGTAGCATTCTTCAGTTTCCAAATTCTCTAGACATACCAAGTGAAATTCTGCTCATTCTGATAACAACTTCCTCCAGTTCAGCCTGGTATCTCCAGGATTGCCAAAGTCTGACTGTATTGTTATCTAACACGCTTAGTTCTGTAAGCTTCCACACAAGGAGTACATATACAGAGCATGAGTAAGACACCTAGAAGACTTCGGAGTACTCCACTAGAATCAGTAGCTTTCTCTAATCTTAGGTTTGTGATAGCTTCTGAATTTCTGAGATAATGAACCATTGTCATCAAAATATAGGGAGCGTGTGTATATGATCTATACGTTTACCATTCCTCTGCGTGAACGGTAAACAACCAGCATATTAAAATGATCATCCATATCTAAATTTAAAATGTTCATGAGAAAAAGTAGTGGAAATGGTAGTAGAAACTAACCTTTGATTTCAAAAAGGTTGTGTAGATATATCTGGAATGGAATATAATGCTGAACTTTTAAAATACATTTATGAGAGCCTTACAGTAAGTATTTCACTATTCCCATGTAACATGGAAAAAATAAGGCAAAGCAATTAAGCAAATTGGTCAAAACCTTAGAGTGTTTTGGTGAGATTATGTCATTTGCCAGAAAAAGAACATAATATTTCATCATTCTTAAATGCCTCATCCTGGCTGTTCACATGGGAAGAAAAAAAAATTGAAAAAAATGTGTATCTATTAATATGTCTATTAATTTCATATGAATATAGGTATTTTCAAATCTATTTATTTTACACGAAGAGGCTGTACTATACTGTCGGGTAGTAAATATTTTACAACATAAGGATATATTTTAGCCATTCTGGCCCAGTTGGATTTGTGATAGATATTATGAAGCTTAGAAATGTTGACATGTTAAATAATGGTCCTTCGGCCAAGTATCTGCAGCCTCCACTTCTCAGACAGCTGGCAAAGAGCAGTATTTGCCTACTCATGTCAATCAGTCTTTGGATGGAAAAAGCACCAATTTCAACATTGCATCCAGGAGAGGGATGCACTTTGTATAGGGTTTTGTTTGATAGGAATCTATTTATCTCATGTTGGATTGCTTGACGTTACATCACTTTAATTTTTTTCTTACCTCATGTGCTCCTGTTGCTATTCTCTTGGACTACTCCCAGGAGCAAGAGAACAGGTTAGGACTTCCTCATTCTGAGCATTTTACCCTCATTAAAATCCAGTGTTTACTTGTTTCAAGAGGTGAAGATTCACAAATTCAAGGCATTTGGGTCAGACTGGCAAGCTAGCCAGATGTCATAGACAGAAACAGGACACATCTCTACTCTGTCCCCGAGCAACAGCAGGGGACTAATGTGGAAGACATTTGTCTGCCCTCAACCTTTGATTAATTGCTGGATATAGCGTTTCCCTGCACCATGTGATGTCAACTAGATGATTCGGACAATACAGGTAAGGCTTGCATCAATAATAATCTGAAAATCACGCCTTTGGAACTGCACGCAGTAGGAACCAGACTGGTCCAAAACTACTTTTGCTACTCTGTGGCATTTTATTTGGTCAAATATATGATCTGTGGCAGGTTAAGAAATGAGTTTGTTTCCACAAAGTGTGGTGTCAATGCAGTATCAGCAAAGCAGCATGTCAGCCGGCATGTTTTAGCAGGGGTAAGGGTAGAGGGCTTGGTAAGCATACAGGGGCTGCCCTTACAGCTTACTAAATACCTACCTTCCCTCTGCATTCGGAGTCTCTGAGTCTTCAGTGAGATTGACAGGTCTCCAGCTGAGACACAACCCATTCCAGAATTTCCTGTGTGAAAACCACAGGTACCATGTTTTCAATGAACTGTAGGTGACAGCCTTATATTAACCCATACAAAGAAATTAGTGAAACTAAAGCTCAGTGTCTCCCCAAATTTGTTGATTCAGGCTGGTCCAATTTTGAGCAATTTTCTTAGCGAGGGGCAGTGTTTATTCTCAGTAGCAGCCATTCATTTATTCCCATTAGGACAACATGGGTTTTTGGAACTAAAATGTAGGAATGTGACAGAAGCCAATTACCCACTGCATGCTTGGCTACATGGGTATTGGGGAACACACGCCACCCATCTCAGCAGGGATTCTGCCCACCGATTAACCCCTAGGGAGGAAGATTATAAAAGGCCCAATGGGAATTTCTGTATAGTAAGACCTATTTTAAAAGTGGTTTAATTGCCAATGGCCAACTGGGAGTCCAGGATTTGGGTTGTTGTTGTTATCTTAGAATTTTGCAGCTCTTTTTTTTTTTTTTAGCTGTGACTTTCATTTTTGTATAGCTTAATATCCTGCTTTTTTATATCACCTTATAGTTAAACATTTATAAACAATTGGAGATTTTGAACAAAGGAGAAAGGAATATTCAGAATAAAAGTAGTTGCAGTAGTCTGTGAAAAGTGGGTCTTAAAGCTTCAACTTGAAATGTGGTGGGAGTAGATGTCCCACATCTGTAATCACAAGTCTGATTATGCCTTTGTTAGAGATACTGAAATTGGATACTATGCAGAAATAGCAGGCTAGGCAGGGAAAAGAGACTGTATTTTCTCTTCGGAATAGAATGTATTAAAATGTAAAGGAAGTTCAGGAAATCCGTATCAAAAAGCTTTGTATTTAAAGCTGTCAACCATCTTTATAACTTCTGTCCTGTCCATCACTCTTTTTTCTTTTTTTTTGTGTAACCTTTTCTGGGTTAAGTTGAAATCAGTACTTTCTGATTTTTATGATTTTGTCATAACATGTGTTTCAGAAACTTAAATATTGGCAGTAGCGTGCCTCAAAATGCAGCATCTCGGGGGAAGTGAGAATTTACCCTGTGTTATATTGCACCATAATACAACATAACACAGCTTGAATTGCATACTCCGTCTCTATGCCCTAAAGTCAAGTGTGATTACCTAAATGAGCATACAAAGAAAATAGGGAGGTTTCAGAAAGTTAGAATTAATTAGCTCCTTGGGGCCAAACTGATTTTCCCATCATGCACCCCTCCTCAGCACAGAATCTGGGTAAATAAGACACTCCTGGCTGGAGATATGATGTATTGTGCTCTGTGTGTCAGTGCAGCTGGGACACGTGGAGTTATGGTGAGAAGGACACAAAGTCTGGACACGGAACCCTATTTTCAAAACTTTCTGGCTTGATGTTGAACCCTGTCCCTACTCATAAGCTTGTGGGAAGCTGCAGGAGGAGAGGAGGGTATGCTTCCACATGGTGTTCCCCTATTCAAGAAGTAAGTACCTCTAACATCTACCCTTAATCCCTAATGGTAAGCAGAGAAATGATGGTCTAAGGGTCAGGATGAGAATTTGCAATTCTGGAGCTGTGAGTTGCTTATCTCCTCAATTCCTGTTTGTTCAAGGCAGGTAATAGTAGATTCCTGCTTCCCTGGAAATAAATAGGGTGTTTTAGAAACCAGAGGGGTAGGGAGAGGACCGAAATCTAGTTCTGGAAGTCCTTCGAGGAGCTGCTCTTGGTTTGCTGATACCTGGTGTTGGTAGCCTGGAATATTCCTGTTTCTTTGCTCTCTGCCTCAGATAGGCTCCCAGCAGAGGCTCAGAGCATAGCTTTGCTGCAGTAATTCCTGTGGTGACAGCAAAGAAGGAGGATTAATGGCAAGTTGCTGGGGGAGGGAGAGCTCATTTATTCGAGCTCCCTGATAGACATCCCTATTGCTGAGCAGTTCTTCAGAGCATCTCAGCAGACACTCTGTGTTTGTTTCAAGCCAGACCTGACGTGTTTGACATTGGGCTAGCAAGAGAATATGAAGCTGACACGTATTTCTCTCTCTACAGCATGACCGTGATCCAAGGTTCCTTTGTCTGTTTTTCTGCAAAAAGTTGATCTGATGTTTCTGCAGTGCTTTCCTATCCCAAAGGACAGTATTTCTCAGAATTTCTGTATGCCCACCATAAGTGAAAAGCAGCTAGTTTTCTGGCAGCAGTTAGCAACCTACCAACTCCAAATGTCACCACCCTTAATGAAAAGACTTTTGATCTGCCATTTGCCCAAGGACATTTAGAGGAAACCCCTGATGTTATCAAGAGTGCCTTGGGACCATTCATCACCAAGGCTCAGAACAAAATGTTTGTGTATTGTTCAAAGAAGTATATGTCAGTAAGAAAAATATTTCTTTCTCTGATTTTCCTGAGAAGTACTCAGACGTACTTTAAAAAAACAGAGTAGCAAGAGGGAGATTCTCTCAAAATTGAATGTCCACCCCCTGACTTCCTGAATGAATGAATCACAGGTAAATCCCCCCCAAGGGCTACAAAATGTTAAGCCTAGAGATTTTCCACAATTTTGTTAGGACAGTCTGTAAAAAATGGATGAATAACCTTGCCAGAAAGAATGGCTTTGTATAGAATGGTCATCAATCAATGACCATTCCTTAGTTATAAGCATTTGCAAAAGAGGTAATAGCTTGGAAAGGAGATTCTTAATGCGATTTATTTATTTATTTGAAAAATAACAATGTCTCTTCATTTCTTTAGGCATCCCAATATGATTAATCATGCAAGAAATAAGATGAAATTATATGTCAGTATTACTAAAACCCATTCCAACTGTCCATCTGATCTTTTCTTGCCTTCGCTGTCTAAGATGCACACACTCTGTCTTCAGTTGAGGCCCTCAGAGGGAGTTTGGTCTTAAGACAAAGTTAGCTGTGAGAAGTATTAACTTTTAGTGCACAAACAGGTACTATTAGGAGGAAAAAGAGCAAACAGAAACCTGGCTGACATGGGAGGGAGGAAGGAAAATTTTATTATCTACCATAATTCCTATTTCAGACCTGAAGAAAGACTTGAGTACCTGGAAGCTTCTTTTGTTTTGCTAATCACAGTCAGAATATTTCAGAAAGTTACCTATACTAGGCTATTTTGAAGAGCATGTTGGAAAGGATTTTTTATAGGGAACTCCTTGTCAATTGTCCCTTCCTACTTGGAAAAAGAAAGGAGATTTCAGGTGTATTGTCCCTGGTGGGCTTGCTGGAGCAAAATATTTCTGTAAGAGTAATAATCTTGTTGACAAGTTGCAGTCCGAAACTGTAAGAACAGAAGAGCTTTATTATTTGTATTATATCAGTTCCTGCAGCCCCAGGCAAAACTGAGGTCTCTGGTGTTCAAGGCATTGTAGAATTGGAGCAGGTATATCTGGCTTAGGTGCTTAAGCTTAGTAGATCAGAAGGTCAAAATCTAGTGCCTTGGCTCCCTGTCCATTGCAGCCAGGTCTGTCAGATGAATGATCTGCAGGTCCTGCTTAGCAGCTGCCTGGCGATAGTGGCAAAGGCTCAGCAGGGGGGTGGCAGCCCCTTCTGGTGAGAGGGAAAGCAGGGAGGCACCTTGGTGGTCCCTGGTTTCTTGGAAGACATTTACTCATAGAAAGGAAAGTGTGAGAAATGCAACCTTTCCTAAAACAAGTAATTAAGAACAAAAAGCATCAAATAAATAAACCAGCCCTCCATGTCTCTTCCTTTTCTATCACTTCTTGTCTTCTTCTTGGGAGACAAACCTAATGCTAGGTGATAAATGCAGCAGACAGGAGGAGAGGGCTTGCAGCTGGTATGTGACAAAGTGCATTTCTGGCCCCGTGGAAGAAGATTGTTCCTCTGAAGCTGTTCTAAACACTCTCCCGTGACATACTGCTCTTCCTTTGTCATCCAAAATAAAGGCTTGTGCTGACACCAGCACCCCCAGTGTCTTCCCAGCAGCTTCAGTCAATTGAGTGAAAGTTCTGTCAGTGTGATTGTTTCTCTGGCAGGTGCAACAGATGTAGCTGGACCATATAGGGTTTATTTGGCTGGTAAATTTCCCACCTGCCACTCATTTGCATTATTGAACTTTAGACTTCAGATGCCACACCACCTTCCTTTAGCTTACTGTCAGAAGTAGCTGTGCTCCTTATGGTAAAGATGTCTAAGGTCAACACCAGCAAGAAGCACCAGCACATTTAATTGCATAGTGGGCTGCCATGCAGTGGGGAAAAGGTAAAGTCAGTCTTAAAAAGCACAGTCTTAAAAAGTGGGGAGGGCCAAGAAGGAATTGTTCCTTTCTTACACTGGCTCTATTCTATATAACCACTTTACTGCATTTATTCCAGCTTTACATAAATAGAGGTAATACCAGGATTAGGTGCAACTAAGGGTGTCTAAATAAGTAGATGTCCGACTCTCACTCAAAAAGGGTTGCAGTGCTGTAATCCTAATCTTCAAATAAAACCTATGCACACTGCTAGATTTTTGCAAGGTATTTTAAGAAGAAAAGAGCTACTTTAATGCTTTTGAGCTGGAAACTTTGGAGTTGCCTCTGCTGTTTCTTTGTCTAGCATTTTCCTTATTATGGTAGACAGTAAAGAGTTAGCTAGTAATAAAGAGAGATTTGAGGTTAAATCTGTGATAGCTCTAAAATCAGGAACAATTGTGAGGTATAATTAAGTTGAAAAGGCCACAAAGGAAGAGTTTCTAATTTTAACATAAAATACACAGCTTCAATTTAAAAAAAAAAAAAAAGGCACCAAAAAAATCCCTTGGCAAATTTTACAGAGAGCAATTGTAGAAACCACATAAGACTCATAACTAATACATATCAATTTTCAGAAGTCATAAAGTTTGATTTTATTTTTTTTTAAGGACTAGTTAAAAGACTGTTTTACTTTGAGTAAGTTTTCTTCTGTGTTACAAGAACTCTTAACTTTTTAGTACATGTAACTTATTTTCTAATAGCATTAACTCAGAACAGGAAATGTAACACACTGGTTGCTGACTTCAGGTAATTATAGATTTAGGCACTGATGTTTAAACCCAAATTGACTAACACTAATGTAGATAATTTTCATGAATACATCAGAATTGTGTGCATGGGGAAAGCTTTGTATGCTTGCTTAGCTGTAAGATTAGGGCTTAGGTCTTCTTCTGACTTGTGGAACTACTCAGCTGTCCATTGTATCTGTAAGCTGTTCAGTGTGCTGCTGTTCAGTATGCATGCAGCAGTAATGATCAATAAACAAACAAACACAAATATATAGGCATTCACATTCAGTTAAACTTTGTGTGCTATACTGAAAGCAAATTAATTTATGTACATGATGGGTAGTTACAGTTTTCAGTGTTTACTGTCAACAAAGATAGCTACAAAGCAAAAATCTGTGATTGCTTTGGACACCTTATTGTCAGAGGCTGGGAGGGGGCAAAATAAATTTGAGTGCAGTATGAAACATATCTTTTTGTCCATGTTAAGGCAATAGTTTTAATTCTTACATTGCTTTAGAATTTTTCTGTACACGAGACGAGAGGAAAGGAAATATATATTTGGAAATTTTTCTAAAGTATAATTTAGACTGCAGCAAAGTAGTAACAACTGTGGTAATATGGTCGCATCATTAAAAATCCAGTAATCAACACTTACTGCACTAGACATGAAAAATTCTTTTCCTTAAAATACAGTGGCAAATTTAGCTACTGTAAAGGTGAATATTGATTTAGTGAGTAGGGTTTTTTCAGCAATGGTGTCTAGTTTTACATGATTTTGTATATTTTATGTGACTTGTACACAGTAAACAGGCTCTGTCTATAAACTGAAAATACAGAATTCTTCTCAAAGAAGAGAAGTATAGCCAC
Source organism: Gallinula chloropus (assembly GCF_964237585.1). Taxonomy (NCBI): domain Eukaryota; kingdom Metazoa; phylum Chordata; class Aves; order Gruiformes; family Rallidae; genus Gallinula; species Gallinula chloropus. The sequence continues at coordinate 94,205,744 of NC_140085.1, forward strand.
GTGATTCAGACCAAAGCTCAGTCCAGTCTAGGACCCTGTGACTGGCAGTGATTAACTGGATAACTAAGAAAAAATTGAATATTTGGACAAACATATTGTACTACCTCACTGGTAGACAGTCCAGTTATCAGCTATCTCTAGGCCAGGCATTCTTGTGCAGAAGTATTTCTTTCTGTATTGAATAGCACTTGCTGGATTTTCATTCTATGAATTTGTCTGATTGCTTTTTTTGAAATCAGGTGAACTTTATGGAATGCACAATATCCTGTGACAGTGACATGTTTTCTCCATGGATAAATAGTTATGTTCATACACGGTTTCTGTTTTGCTTCTCTGAATTAAATAATGATGTGCCAAATGGTTAGCAACTCTGGATTTAAAAGACCTTCCCACTGAAACATCATTCAGTACGTTTTATATTAAATCATAGCAATTACTTCTGTGCAAGTCCTAGTTAGTCTTCAGCTATCTGAGTAAAGTAGTTGAGAAGTTTCATATGAGGTCTCCCAGAAATACATATATGTAAGCATCATCAATGCTTTAAGAAAGAGGCAGGGCAATTTGTAGTGTGGATAATTGTGTTTCACTTGTCGACAGTTCTTTTTTGCAAATTCACATGCGGTAGCTTTGAAGACTATTTTATTTAAATTTTTCTGAATACAGAATAACCACTGTGGTGTTTCATAGGTGCCACAGAGACCCAATTTGATCCAATATAATTTTTTGTTTCCTGATTCTGTCTATAGTTGTCTTATATAAGTGACTGACATGTTTCATCACAGTAATGGGTGATGTTATTCCTGCATAGCATGAGAGATACACAGCACTGAAAAGAATATATTATTATACTTCTCAGGGAAACAATGCTTGGGCACCATTGGTTTCTCAGCATGGATGTAGTTGTGCAGTGAAACAGGGACTTCAGACTTGTGCAAGGTTGCAAGACCCTGTCCTCTTAAGTAACTCTTTTTTTTTTTTTTTTCAGGTGGAAATATGCTCAGTTGTGTCTTTACCAAGTCACTAAAACCTCTGAAGCATTCCCAGTTAACAGCTAGTCCTAAAATCCGTGTCATAAGTTAAGAGAAGCTATGTAGCTCCCTCTCCCTCTTCCTTCTATTTTTTTTTTATTTTTTCCCCTTCTTCTTGAGAAGGAAACACATCTCCATTCATGGGTTTCCATCAGTGTATTGATGTCTTACTGACAAGGCATCAATTTTTTTTTTTTCATGCCATATTGGCATTCCTAGTGCATAACAGCAAGAATGGAGTAAAAATCTCAGAATATTTTCAAGAGAACCTGAAGGCTGGTTCTATAATCTCCTGGATGACTTTAATTCATATGGCCAACATTAACTGTGAGTGACAGATTAAAATGCCCATGCCTGTACTGATGTTAGCAACATCTCAGCAATAACTCTCTTTCATGACTTAGTTGTTCCTAAGCAATTTTTGCCTCTCTATTATTTTAGACAAAAAACACTCCCTTTCTGTTGTTGCCAGAGGCATCACCCACCTTAAATTCCTTAGCTATGCCTATGTCTGCTGATGGAAGCAGAAGAAAGACTGGTCCTATTTATAGATGAGTCTCTTCAACCCAGTCCAGCCCATGCATTATTCTAGGCTACTGATAGAAACCCAATAGAAACTTCCCCCCTGCAGAGTCCCTCTTGTGTGCTGTCAGTCAGTCGCTGTTTTAAATCTGCTCCTTCTTCTTTATGCATTTTTGTTCTCTTTCCTTCTGTAGTAATCAGCAAGTTCAGAAGTCTTGCATTTCAGTGACTGTTGCCTAAAATCTGTACACTAAATAATAATAGACATTCTTGTAAATGTGCAACAACTGGAGTAGCCTCAGGGCTGCTCTTACTTTCTGCCAATTGAAGAGGAGGCGTGAGTAAAGATGACTGATGCTTGGCTGGCCTGGATATGGTGAGTTACTCCTCTTGACCGTTCCGTCTTTCCTTTCTCTCTGTGCCTGTCTGTCAGGCTTCAGGGGCTGGGAGATCGCAGGGGATGTACGCTATGATCAGCCCGACCCAAATGCAAATAGTTATGCACTTCAGTTTCCCTTCCTCGTGGCTGACATCCACCTGTGTGGCTGAAAGTCTCTGGAGAGCAATTGAGTCTTGTGTGGTCACAGCTATTTGGTAATGTGGAGTAATGCAGTGTGGCAGGAACATGTTCTCCACTCTCCTGTCCCCTGCAGGTTTGCAATTCAGCAATACTAATTGTTCAATTAACAATATAAATGAGCTGGAGGCCTGTATTAGAACAGTGGGCAGAGTTCACACATTTTTTGTGTGTTTTCTTCTCCTAATTAACCAAACATTTTACTTTATTATGGTATGGAAACATTGCTTGTTGACCATTGGCACCACTAATTACTGCATGCAGAGAATAAATTTGGTCCTCCTATAAACATTAAAATTATGTCTTTTTCCCCACGTATATTTGCCTAAGACAGCCTAAGATCACTGTACAAGAAAACAGTAAGCTTTCATTCCTTTTCTGCAGCTATAATGCCTGACCTTAAGTGAGAAATACTAGAAGAATAAGTAGGCAAAAATTGATAAGAAGGGACACAACAGCCTTTATCGTTCCCACAAAGTCAGGTTGCTCTGTCCTTCAGCAGCTATCATAATAGTGTTTGCCATGAGACCTGCAGTTAATCAAAGAAAGTGTCCTTTCTATTTGGTATGCCCTTAACTCTGGGAAAGGCTTTATCTGTAGAGAGAAGGACTTGTATTTGGGAAGCTACCTGCCACAGACATTTACTGTTCTGCAGTAGGAGTTAGAAAGAGGCAAATGTAAAGTAGGAAAGAGGGAATTGGTAAAGAAAGGGTACACCTTGAGGACAGAGAGAAACAACTTGAATCCTTTGACCCTTGTCTGTTGCCTACCTAGAAGAGAATGTGAGAGGAAAGTGAAGTGTTCAAAATGTCTAGAAACAAGTTCTCTGGGTCTGTTCTCTAAGGCTCTGTCATGTTATTGGCAACAGAGGGAGTGATCTATACCCACAGAACAACCCAGTTGTGGTACTTGGGTTTTCTGTTGGATTTTTTTCTTAAATCTGGAGCAATAACCGTGATGGCATTGGTGTGATCAGGCTAAAATGAGAAAAGTTATTTCTTCCTGTCTGCTATAAAATATTAATGTCTTTGAACTCCATGTTAATAAATATAAATTAATAATACTGTAGAAACCAACTGTCAGTCTGGCTCGTGTTCTGGCAAGATAAATGAACTTCAAATGCCATTTTTGTCCCATCTGAGCTTACATGGGTGGGATCTTTACAGGCAAATAATTAAGAGAGTCTGGGCTTTTTGAGTGCTGTAAAAACATATTCTTTTCAATTTTAAATTCCTGGGTAATGGATTTTAAAAGCTATCTTGGGAGTTCTGACTGCAGTTCCCCAAGGGTAATAGTGGAAGTCATGAGAATGAAAAATTGCCTAGATTCTGATGGAAATGACAGTGCTCATGCCGCTTAGGACTTTGCATAATATTTGGTTAAAGTGGCCTAGCAAAGGTTAGTCTTCCTCAGAAATAAAGAAGAAAAAAGTTATCCTCAAAACCTTTAACCTGATGTTTGTTTAAAAGAGTAGTGGTTTTCCCCTGACTGCTTGCACTCAATGGACACGGTTTACAGCACTGCTTCTTGGATATTAGGAAGAAATACTTTACTATGAGGGTGGTGAGGCCTTTGAACAGGTTGCCCAGAGATGTTGTGGGAGCCCCCTTCCTGGAAGTGGTTAAGGCCAGGTTGGATGGGGCTTTGGGCAACCTGATCTAGTGGAGGGTGTCCCTGCCTGTGGCAGGAGGGGTGGAACTTGATGATCTTTGAGGTCCCTTCCAACCTAAAGCATTTTATGATTCTATGATTCTGCAATGCAAGCAGTGTGTGCTGCCACTTCTACTCTACATTATGTCGGCTGCAATTCTACTGTCATCAGGCTAGAAGGCCACAACCTCTCCTTTTGGATTGGGTCCTGAGTGCTGTGGTCCCTGCTTCAGTCATTTTAAGATTGAATTTTCGCACCATCCTTTGCAAATGAGCTATAGCTTTAAATCAATTGGAAATCACAGTTAGTGAGAAATGCAGCTTTTGATTATGGGAAATATTTTGTATGAGAAGTGTGTTCCCAGTGCTCTAGAAAATGGGAAATTGAAGTTGTTGGCTCAGATATGGAACTTGATACATGGGGAAATTTCTCCTCTGGGCCATGCTGTCGCAGCTGTAGTCCTTAAACTAGAGCTTTCCCATCATGAAAGAGGGAAGCAGTTCTGATGGCTCTGAAAAAACTGAAATTTCCTCCTATGCTGGGGTCAAAAATTGGCTTTCTGTGGTGACTTTTCAGGCTGCTCTAAAAGCCAGCTGTTTGAAGAGTATTTGGAGAAAGCTGAGAGCAAATTTCTCACAGCAATCATGGGATAGGTAGTCATTTCTGTATATTGTTTCATTCCCAACTGAAATGATTAGATTAATGCTGCTGGATTCCATTGTATTGTATAAATTAATGCTATAGGAGCCTAGAGTCATAGATATACCTTTTTATTGTTTTAATTCTAAATTAATTCCATAGGTGCTGCAGTACTCTATGAATGGCAGTGGAAGTGATGAAACTTAATGAGACTGCCTCCTTGCCCCAAAATGACAGCTACAGGCATATGAGGGTTAGTAACAGATTTCCAAGCACTGCTTTTCTATGATCTCAGCATCAAGACAAATACTCTTTTGTCAAATACACGTTTTGATTTCTGTGGAGTGACAAGTTACTATTACCTCAGCCTAGCTTAATTTTAATTAACTGCAATTTACTTCTACCTTCACAAAAGTTCACATCAGCCATCACCACAGAGATGGGGCTCCCATGTTTTGAAGAAAGCCCCGTAATGCACAGTGCCTCCTAGCAGGGTGTTGCCTCTGTGAGGTGGGCTCACAGCACTGTGTTCAGAACAAGGTAGCCCTTTGGGGATGTCAGAGAAAGTAGCAGTAGAGAGATCACCATGTTGGGGCAGTTGGTTGCTTTGGCAACGTTTGTCAGGGCTGGGGTCCTTTGCTCTGTGAGTAAGGATCGGGTTCTCATGGAAGTTGCACAGAGAGATCTTTTTGGCAGAGCTGGCTGGATTTCCATTAATCACAAGCAGTGGCCAAAGGGCTGGATTTCTGTGACTCAGCTGGTGGTTCATCTCAGCTCAGCAGCCCTACCCTGAGGGAAGCTTGAGAAAACAAAAGCATGCAAGCAGGCAGGCACACTTCCTGTAGGTAGGCAGGGTAACATCTCAGTTGTAGTCATACACTCTTATGAAGCATCATAGATTACTTTAAGTAAAAATAATAGGTTTTGTTTAGTATAAACGTTACTACAATTCTAGACTTGTCGAACTCCTTGCTTTGCCCACTCTGTGTATTCAAATACATGCTGGAGTATAAAGTCGAGTTGGCAGCAGTGTTTATGAGTGTTTAAGGCAAGGGATAAAAGCCAGAAGCCATTGAAGATCACCACTCTGGAAACACTTGGTACCTCCTGCTGTTTATTTGTTGGTCAAATGGTTGGAGAGTTCTTGTTACAGCTTCTGTATGTGCACAGTAATCCTTGTTCTTTCCAAAATTTCCTAGTGGATTATTAACAAATTATTGTTCAAGGGGAAAACAGTGCTTTGGCAGGGGGGTTGGACCCGATGATCTCTCGAGGTCCCTTCCAACCCCTACAATTCTATGATTCTATGGTTCTATGACTCTATGATTTCAGCTATCCACCTGAAGATACTTTAGATACAGTTAACAGCAACTAGTCTATAGTACTTTTGGCTGATAATTAATAGTCTTCTAGCAAAAGAACAATTCTTTTGTACTCCTAAGTGGAAAAAAAGAGTAACCTAATCAAAATATTTCCACTGAACAGTGGAACTGATGCCCAGATAGGTGGTGGATCCCTCCTTGGAGATTTCCAAAATCCAACTGTGAGTAACCAGGTCTGGCTGGCCCTGCTTGAGCAGGGGGAGCTGGACAGGATGATCGCCAAGGACCTCATCCAACTTAAACGATTCTTTGATTCTGTAATAAAGTAAACATAGCATCCCACAGTACAAGGCAATGCCAGCTTTTGCATTGCATGTTAATTACTGATATTTGCAGGCTTAAATGCTAAAGAAATTTGAACTCTACATTAGTCTAAATTTAGAATACTGAATCTGAGTCAAAAGAATATAGGAGTATATAGAACTGTAGACTTCACTCAGGAGAAGGACTTGCAAACATTTCAAAGAGGAGCTGAAGCACTCCTTACATCGGTGAAAAAGAAATAACTGTAGAGGACAGAGTCTGCTCTTCAGTGTCTTATGATAAGCAAGTAAATTATTTATCACCTTTTTTGAGAAAGAAACATTCAATACCAAGAATGTCAGTGGAGGGAAAAAAGAAGTATTCTCAGCCCCTGTGCAGGGAAACTAGCTCTTCTTATTTCCACATTTCACTCCATGATTACATGGACAAGACAGAGTTAAGAGGTTTGCCGTGCATGCAACTCCAAGAAGAACAGATTGGCGCAACATATCTATTTTCTCAGCAGATAAACATGATTTTTTTCCTGGCGGGTGGTTTCGCAAATGTATTTGGGCAGTCAGCTTTGCATATGGATGCCAGAACACCTGCCACTCAAGAATATATTTATAGAAACTGTAAACTAATTAATTCCCTTAAACATCCCAGTGGTTTTTAATGACATATTATGATAGTCTATCCAGTGGGGATTACATCATTGCTTTTCTGGAGCTAATTTGCTTACCTGTTTCTCTCTTTCATTTTACCTTCCCTTTCCTGCCAACTGCCTCTAAAGCAAAAGTAACAAAACTCTGTTCTTGAAAAGCCGTGTGTCCAACCTCACTCTTTCCTCAGAGTGAGGGGCTTTCTCTGCCCAGAGGCAGGTGCCTCCCTTCACCCAGAGCCCCCAGCAAGAGTAAGACCCAGGCAAGAGCTGAGCCTTTCCATGAAATAAAGAGTTGCAGAAGGTGCAGCACTAGCAGCACGCTCCCCCCAGCTTGGGGTCTTCTGGCCAGAGACTCTGATATTAAATAGTATTCAAGCTCCTTTGCCACTTGTCTTACAGTGGAGTCTTTGGTAACCTCTCTCTGTATGGGTGCTCTGGTATCCAACAAGAACGAGCTCAAACTGCTGTCCCTTCCTCAGTGAGAAGGGCATATGTGCTGCTGCTTATCTTCATGAAACCTGTCAGGACTTTATACCTTTGAGACTACTTTCACCCTGTCAAATTTGGTAGATATTGCCCACATTCAGGCAGTTCTGAAGAGGTAAATGGACAAGGAAGCACACCATTATGACTGTATGCAATCATTTTCACAGGCATAACATGTCAGGCTAAAATCTGCGTATGATCTGGAATTTTCTTCCAAAGATGGGAAAGTATTGTGTTCCTCCTCTGCAATTGCTTCAGTCATCCAACAGCTCTATGGCTCCATGCCTATATTGTTCCATCGTTTCCTGACCCAGTGTTCAAGAACATATTTCATTCCTAGTTGGAGACCACCCACCCTAACTCAGCTTACAAACATGTTGTGAAGGGGCCTCAAACTTTCTTTTTGGAGCTATTTCACATTGCTTGATATAACTGTGAGTTTGCTAGGCTAATGTGACAGTCAGCATCAACTCTTCAGTCTAGTGATTATGAAATTTTCCCAGGAATGAGAGTATCTTGGATCTAGTCCCATTTCTAGTTTATATTACTACAAAAGAGGATGTGTGAGGAGGGGGAGAAGGAAAAAGTGGGAATGGGAAGCTTTTGAGTAGTACATGTTCTTTAGGTTATGGAACAGAAGCAACTATGCTTTTTGTCTACCTATTTTAATTTCTATCTCCAGTCTTCCAACACTTACTTACAAGTACATGATAGCTGCATCCACAAGTAAATGCTCATCCTGGATGAGTGCTTACACCTCATATGTACAAAGTTTAGTTCTTAAGGACTTGGATTCAACGTCCTCCTCTGCTGCAGAATTTCTATGTACTTTTGCTATGCTGCAACTTGGGACAGGTCGTCGACATTGATGGTAAAGAGGGAATGTAAGGAGACTAAATTAACTGGCCAAGACTGATACCTTGAAACTAGTTTTTGGAAGTGGTTTCTTCATGTTCCCTGTGACTTTACTTTCCTGCCTAGGAAATGGGGATAATGATTCATGAATGAAAACATTACAGGTTATAAGTTGTTCATATAGTCCTACTAAAGTAGGCTTCCACTTTTTCCACACATTATGGTTGGGCACTGTATAAGCAGCTTCTATGAGCATTCTAGAATAATCTCTGTTGTGAGCTGTTTGGATAGTTGTAAATTGCAATGAATAAATTAGGACGATGTGCTGACTGAGCAGGTAGCAATAACATCAAGCCCTTTACTCACATAATAATGCTAAAATGTCTGAGACTTTAATCAGACATTATCCTATTATGTATGACTCTGGTTTAATTACATAATTATTTATTTCATGAATATGTTTACTTTTTTTTCAGCAGATACACTATTCAAGCTATAGGATTTAACAAGCTTTAGTGAACGTGGTCCCATTAGATGCATCATCTAATGGGAATGTGCCAGTTTCACCTCATTTTCACGAACTAGCAAAGGCAATTCATTGTCTTAATAACAAAACTGACATTAGTAACAATGGATTTGGCACCAAAATGCATACAGAGTCACTTCTGGGTGGAAAAGAAAGTATTAAGCTGGATAGCTAATACCATTTTTGGAGGGAAAGATGTATTAGTGAGTAAACTAGGATTAAGATACTTGGTCTTGTTTCTCATCTCTGCCTTAGATTCTCTGCATGACTTTGGACAAGTGACCTGAAGATTTTGTGTTGCCATGTTGCTTAAACATTTACTTACACCTTGACATGGTGATGTGGTACACACAACTATTGACCACAGGAAGCCCCTTCAAAACCAGAAACAGAAATCAGAAGAATGCTCACTTACATATACCCTCACACCAGAATGGGTCATTTCATTAGACTATAAGAAACACAATTTACTCACCCACATTAACACCATCAGTCTAAAGCCAGTGCGCTTTAAAAGGCGAAAGACATACATTAGACATCCTTTTCCTCCTCAAGAGTTTCTGTGAGCAGTGATACTTATCTGAGCAGTAACACAGGTCTGCAGCTCTCATTCCTAGCTGGCATTCATCTTCATGCTGTCTGTGTTTGTAATGTCTTGACTACCAAGAAAATTAAATTAAAAACATGTATTGATTGATTTACTTTCTGTTGTCACTCCTTACTGTTTGAAACAGTGCACATGCTTAGCTTGCATCTGTTCTGCAACATTAGCAGGGAGGTATTTTCTCATAATTTTTCTATATGTAGCTCTCAGTGTTCAGCTGTTCTAGATACACCCTGGCTCGTCTGAGATAGGAAATTTGTTTGCTGGATTAGGTACTCAGAAAGTAGAGGGTTTTTTTCACAGACTACAACATACTTCTTCATTCTCTTCTCTTCCACTCTCCTTCAGTAGATTAATTTTTCTTCCTTTGATTTTTAACTGAGAGATTAATTCTCATTTCAAATGTATTCATCCTCTTTCCTGACTTTCTAAATAAATACAAGTTGTCATCTTCGTACTTGCCATCAGTGCACATCATAAGGTAAGGCTAATGTGCTGGTGATTGCTGAAGTATCTTTATAATCTGCTTCATTCTGTAGCTGCATTCACAAAAGAATATTGGCTGTTGATTCCATATTATCCTGTCACATCTTGCATCTCAGGAGCAGCATTGTGGGTATCTCTCAGAAGAAGTCTGAAGTTATTATCAAAGCCTTGACCATAACTGTAAGCTGATCCTTCAAATTATCTGTAATATGACAGCAGAACACTGCATACTGGAATAAAGTTAAGTGGTCAGGTGTTTTCAGTCTGGTTCTGTATTAGCCAGGTTTAAACAGTTCGCACCAGGTTTAAAGGTGTAAATCAATGTTTGTGCCTCATGCTGAATTTCAGCATTTGAATGAAAAATGTGAATTCCTTTTATGGCCACCCATGCTAGAGGGTGAAATGCAGGCTTTTACACAGAATATTTAAAGGCATTTCCATCTGAAGTGCATATAGATTTCTCACCATTCCTTGTCCTGCCAGACATGAGGCTTTTAAGGGAGGGTATGGCAGGGGGGTTAATTTATTTTATTATTTTTTGTGGTGTGTGCCAGAGAATTTAATATAATTTGTTAATGCTGATATATACTTGTATGTATATGTAACTGTAATGTAACTTAAGCCTTTTTTGCTTTATTGCAAAAGCCTCTTCTGCTTCTGTCTGTATAGGAAGAGCCTTGTGAAAGACAATACATACAGTAGCTGCATCTGACTGGGTAGCTGGACGATTCCCTGAGTAACTCAGATCAATCAACAGAAGGTCATTTCTGTCAGCATACTGTGTCCACACCATACAACACAGATAGGACAGGACTGGGGAGGACATGCAAAACTTTTCATGGACTGAGCCAACATACGTACGTAAGTGGAACTTTGAATTGTAGACTTCTTTCCCGCTATACATTGTACATAGTAGTTCTTAATATTAATGTGGTTCTTCCAGATACCATTTTATATTCATGCCATTTGTTGTATACCATGGGAAGTAAAGATGCTGACTAAAATCTAAAATGCTACAGAGAAAATTAAAACCATCAAAGTATTCATTACAGTGCCCTTTCAACTTGATGAGTTGCCAAATGGAGCTAGCTTGCAAAATTATGACTAAACAACTTACACTGGAATTTTCTCACTCTCTGAAGTTAAAATATATCACAGATAAGATTTCATTGCAGCAAGGAGTAGTTTCTTGCCAGCTTCTCTGTCCTCCTCAGCAATCTGCTAAAAAAAAATTGCCATTGCATCGGCAATCTAGGGGCCGTTGAACAGCCAATAGGTTATTTGGCTTACTGACACAGAGTCAGGGCCCCCTTTCTTTTTGTGGATGGGGCTTGCTTCTGAAGTCAACCAGACTGAAAAATAAGAAAAATCTCTGAGAGAGGGTGTCCTTTTTTCACATAGTTCTATTGCCAAGGCAACCCAGCCACAAAGAGATTGGATGGTGCTGTTTATTTGAAGTAAAAGCATGATCAATAAGAATATCTAACAATGAAGTGGTAAGAATATGTTGCTTTATGATAAAGCAATTTTTACTTGATATATTGAGAAGCTAATGTAAAGTGAAACCCTTCAGGGTTAACATAATAAAATCTCTTAAAGCCAGTGAGATCATTAGGCTTGATCAGCTGTTTGACTGGCACTCACACATGCCACTTAAGAGATGAACAGATCATGTTAACATACTGGACTGCAAATACGGGTGAAACGACCTCATATTCCTTGACGATGAACAGCTAAGCTACTGCAGAGCTATCAGACAACAGGAAGGGATTTAAATAAAGACTCTTTTTACCTCAAAATGCATGTTTCAGCAGACAACAGATAAAAATGCTGATGGAAAAACTGTGAGTTATGGAAAAGACATGGAATTGTGCAAAGTTTTGTACGGGGGGCAGGTCCCAAGGGAATCAGTTTGTTCAGGTGGCTTGCTGACTCTAGGCAGATCAGCACATGCGTGCTCCATGGTGCATGGCATGAGAACTGCAGTGATTTTTTTTTCCAAAGGCAGAATTGCAGAACTACCAAGAGCAATTACTCTGTTTTCCATCTGTGTGATGAGATGACACTCATCCAGATTTTGGCTAAAAATGTCATATGTTGACCAGAAACTTTCCATAATTTTATTTATTCAGGAATCTGGCTGTCCCAACAACTAAATAGTGAATTATGGTTTCTCTACTCAGTGGGTCACTCCCTGACGTGAGGATGTTTGACTGAGAGACTTGTCTCAGGCTGCAACTCTTTGGCCAGAGAGGGTATCGCCTGAGTGGTAGCAAGCCAACCCTTGTCAGTGATGAGCAGCCTATTAATTCAATTTCTTTGAGGTCTTTTTTTTAGAGAAGGCAGGATGAAATCTAGAAAGAAAACAGCAATACAGCTGTCAGCATCTTGAATGAAAATTACATGAATGAACTTTTTCTGTATTTCAAGGAACCAGTCACTGAAACTGCAAAACTCACTTTGAGATGAAATGTTTGTGCCAAAAGCACAAGAATTATTTTTTGCAAGTGGATCTTTTGTTATCTGTCTCAGAAACTGCATACCCATCTTAAAGACTTTTAAATAACTGTTGAATACTTTTGTTCCACCAGCAAAGTAATGTTTCGCTTTTGATTGTCAAAAGTGCTTAGATAATGAACACCCATTGATTCCCCCATAAAGGAATATAGGGGAAGAGTCCTGATTTCCAAATCCTTCCACTTAAATCATAGCAATAAAAAGAGCATTCGCAAACTGCACGTTGGAGACAGCTCAGTTTATACATTTTGTATTGCTTTTATTTTGACTTAATGGGCATGCTGTTAAGGCCAAAGTCTCGGTGGGATACAAGCTAAATGGATGCAGAGAATCTCCTCGGCGGGAGCTGGAGAGAAACCAAGTGGAAGGCAGGCAGGTGAGCAGGCAGCATCCTGACTGGTCCCCTGCTCTCACAAAAGAGCATGTACTCAGCACTATAGATCAAAACTCTTCGCATCCAAGTGGAAGCTTTCCATTAAGCTCCAGGGGCACTGTAGCAGGCCTTGTGTTCAAAATCGTGACCAAATTATGGACCCAGTGCATTCAGTCTGTTAACAGCAGTATGCTCTCGTCAAAGAATAGCCACAAGAATGACTGAAGCACTCAAAAACACGCGTTGTAGTGAAAAACTCTGGTGGGCACAATCTGTTTATCTTAACAAAGACAAGGCTAAGGGGGGGGTCTTAATCACAGTTTGTAAGTAACTGGATGGAGAACAGCAGTGCCATAATAAAAAGCTCATCAATCTAGCAGATGTGAATATATAACAAGGGCTGATGTCTGGGAATCGAAACAGGATACATTTAGAGTAAAAATCAGGTACAAATACGTAACAGTGAGGTTGTTTAACCTTTGGAAGTACTTAAACTTGCCAAGAAGTGTGGTGGATTTTTCATCCCTGCAATTTATTTTTTTTTTACCTAGTTCGAACATAATTCAGGGGATCTCTATTGACTGTGCTGTACAGGACATCAGGCTAATGAATAGAAATGTCCCTCCTGGCTGTATTATGTACAAATCCATTCTAGTGCAAGCAAGGAGCATTCTGTCTCTGCAAAACCAAGAAACGTATTTAAGCACCTGAACCTGGATTTTGGCTAGAGGTAGTTAGGAATTTTTCACCAAAATTATATTCCATTGTGAAGTGTAATTTCCAAGGGAGTGAAAAGAGCGTGACAGCATTATTTTTAATTGTCATATTTTTCTGATAGAGAATTAAAATTGCTATTCTATTTCATGTTAGTTGGCTGAATAAGAATATTGATTTTGTTTTGACACTGATCTAAATTATTTTGCTTCAGATCAATACTAAATAAATATAAAATAAAATAGAATTTTGCCATAGATAAATTCTACCTTTATAGAACTTCTACTTTCTTTTACAAGCTGGGGTTTTGGTTGAACATGTATTCTCTAATGCATTTTCTAGGATCATAAGACTCACCTAAGGTAATGTATGCTGTTGATTGCTTTATTTTGGTTCTGATATCTGTCTGCCTGCTATGGAGATGGGAGGCACAAGTTTGATTGAGAGAATAAGATGAAGTTAAAGGCTGAAATAGGACTGAATAACAAAACCACTTAATTCAGATGTTTAAAATCTATATGTCAAAATGGGACTATTTGACATTTTTGGATACATTTTATTTGGTGGAATTTGTTCAATGTTTATGCCCTCCAGTATTTCCCCTGTGAGGGAAGATCAGGTTTTCAGTACTAATTGTCTGTCTTGCAAATTAAAACACAAAGTAGTCCCAGCCCTCTTTTAAAATGCCTTCTTTTCACTGCCCTTGAAAATATTTTTGTTTGCTCAGGCAGGCTTGGCAGTCTCTCCAGACTTTAGGGTAGAGTTTATTGGGATTTAGGGAGCACAGATCTTTAAGTCTTGTTGGGCTTTCAGGAGGGACTTCTGGAAGTACAGAATGATACTAAGTGAGGTAAATATTTTGCAGTCTTGGGAGACTAATAGCGGATACTGGAAGGACAGGGAACTATTTGAAAGAGTCCAGTACAGGGCCACCAAGTTGATTAAGGGAGCAGAACAACTTCCTTATGAGGAAAGGCTGAGGAAGCTGGGCCTCTTTAACTTGGAGGAGACTGAGGGGTGACCTCATCGATGTCAATAAATATGTCAGGAAGTCAGAGCCAGGCTCTTCTCAGTGATGTCCAATGATAGGACAAGAGGCAGTGGGCGCAAGCTGGAGCATAGGAGGGTCCATGTGAACATAAGGGAAAACATTTTTCACTGTGAGGGTGATGGAGCACTGGCACAGGCTGCCCAGAGAGGCTGAGGAGTCTCCTTCTCTGGAGGCATTCAAAACCTGCCTGGATGTGAATCCTGTGTTACCTAATCTAGGTAACCCTGCTCTGGCCGGGATGGGGTTGACAAGATGATCTTTTGAGGTCCCTTCCAACCCCTAACGTTCTGAGATTCTGTGTTTCTGTAAAGGATTCTGAGAGGAAGAAAAATGTTGTAGAAGAACTGTGATAATATTACACCAGAGAGGAGTGACCATAGTGGAAGAAGTGGCATAAGGAACAGTTAGAAGTAGTTAAAAAAAAGGAACTGTGACTTTTGAACACAATTTTAAAATTAATTATCTTAATATTTTATTAATGATATTATTAATTTAATATTTCTTTCCTTACAATGGAATAAACCATCCGTTCTTCTTTTATTTATCCTTGTTTTTTCCACTAAAAGCAGGGAAATGTATTTAGTTAGGATTCTGGGATTTTTCTTATGAAGAAAACATGATAGGATAATTTAAAATGCCAACTTTATTTTAACTCAAGTGTTCATTAGTAAAGAAACACATTATTTTTCTTTTCTTGTGAAACATTTAGCAAAAATAAGGGTTGAATATTTCTTTTCAGTTGACCATTTGAATTACATTAAAAATACACAGTAACCCAGAAATTCTGTTTTCATCTAATGGAAAAATTATATAGCATTTTTGTTGATAATCTTGTAGTTAGAAATGACCATGCTAAGGATAGTTCTAAAATAAATTCTAAGCTTTCAGCTCTTTTTTCTTTTTCTTTTACCGTGATCAAAATGCCAGAATTTTGGAATATTTAATAAAGAAAAATGTTTGGAATATTTTTGGACTTGAAATTATTTTCCTTGTCATAAATAATTTCAATGTAAAATTTATTTAAAAAATAATTTAACTTTAGGAAAAGTCATAGATATGGAACATTTTGAAGAAATTGTCCCAAAAAAGTTCCTTCGTATTCCCAGAAACATCATCAGTCTTTTTTAAGACGGTTTTGAATTTTCATCAGCAAACAAAGCACAGAATGCAAATGTAAAAAAAAATAAAATAATATGGTGAAACAGTGTATCAATCAACTTGCTAGACAGATTACAATTCACAATATGTCTTTCCATATAGGTACCCTTATTTTCCCTGAAATACTGTGGAATATTATATAGTGTCCTGTGGTTACTTGGTAAGCAACTCAGCTCACTACTTTTCATTCAAATAGGGTTATTTTTTTTAGTTGAACTACTGAAGTAAAGAATATTAATTATGAATTCAGCTGTTTCTTCTGTTTGTGAATCATTCATGAATTAGTGCTGATTTCTGTGAATGCCATTTTTATTTGTCAGTAGTCTCTGAATATTTTCAATGAATAACTTAAAGCTTAAGGGCTTTTTGAGCACTGTTTGCCTTGAGATTATTTATTATTTATGTTGAACTATTAGACATATGACACAGTTTAAGCAACTTATCTGGAAGACCATCATATTTTAATTATGGAAAAAACAAACACAAAAAAATAATAAAAATTGGGTCTGGTAAAATGCTTCAGTCCTTTATACTTATTTGCAGAATAGTTAACAGTGCATGCATCTGGCCTCAGAACATTTTCCATGAGGATTTTGTAACTTTCTCACAAACAAAATCTCAGCTCATTGATCAAATAAATTGTTATAAATCAGCTGTCCATACATGGTAGATTTTATTTAATAGGAGCATGTAAAATATGTAAATATATGTTTGGAATTGTATTCATGCACCCTCTTTTGTCTGATAGTGTTGATTTAGTACTCCACCGAGGTACCCTTTGGTGTTTACATTTGCTTTCTCCTGTTGTTTTGTGCCTAATTATTCATTCAAAATGTGCATTATTCAAATGATGGCCTATTGCTTTTATTTCTGCTTTACTTTCTTCCTTCACAGTTAATAGCACCATGACAGTTTTGCCAATGAAAAAGTTAGACATGTTTAATTCCCCTACATCAGAACTCCACTTCCCCGTCCTCAGCCCACCCCTCCAAATGCAAGACAAAATCAACAGCTGTTTAGACCCAAACTTTATTTTCTGAAATGCAACAAATAATGTGACTTTGAAATTAATCTACCCATCAGAGAAAAGGTTGGGGTTATTTCCTGTTAGCTCATTTCAAATGCTGAGACTATTAAAAAGAAAAAAGCCCAGTTGCAACTTCATGTATAGTTCTAGTTTCCAAACCTGTTGCATATGGTGACTTCTTCATTGTATTGCACAGCCTGCTGAGCTGTGACCCAGTGATTTTTATAAACTCGAGTGCTGTAGCAAGTTCAGGCTGCACATTATTATCTGGCAAGACCTGCCAAGATACACACACACAGAGATTGTGTCCAAGAACAAATCTTTGACTGGCTGACATTAAAAAACAACTCTCCAAAACATTAAAAAAAAACAGGCACTTTCAAGACATGCAAAGCATTTGCCAGGTATCAAATGTTTTGAAGGATGTTCTTTGTGTGATTTATTATTTATTGGAAAATTTTATCAGAAATACCTATTGAGGGAAATAAATAACTTTCAAGTAATATGAAAAAGGGTGGTATTTTTTTGTAAGGATTGGATCACAGTGGGTATGGATTTTTCAAAAGTCCTGATCATTTACAGTTCCACCAGAAATCAATGGAAACTGCAGTTGCTCAGTACCTCTGTAAAATCAGACTCTCTAGGAATCAGAATAGTAATGGCAATTACGCTATCAAGGGCAAAATTACCAGACCTATAAATTATTTAGCTTCACTGTTATTCTCAGAAAGGCGATTTACAAAAAATGGTGTCTTGGGGATTTTCATTTTAATGCAACTTAGTGACTTTGTAGCTCACTTGTTCCATTTGAAGGGAAGGTGCACTGCTGTTACAACAGATCTAAAAGTTAAGCCTTTCTTTTACCTCCTTTTCTCACAGGAGCTGTCAGTAAAAGTTTTGGGGGTCAAATTCTGTCTCTTAATTGTGCCAACTCTCAGTGTCCTGTTACAAAGGAAAAGAAATGTAGGGGTGTAGTTAATGGTGCAGTGAGGATGCCAACAATCTCATGCTGTCAGGGAAAATTAACTGAGCACCGTAGTGGAGTCATAGTCGTAAGGCACGTGGTGCCATTCTCGCATTCTATTCAGAATGAGGCAATGGCTAAAACAGCCTAAGTACTGCAGTTGGGCAGGAGAGAATCTAGAGAAAAGTGAAGAAAAACATCAATTGGGACATACTGAAGGAAATTGTTGGTTTAGTTGTGGCAGGTTGGGAGTAGGCTGTCAGCAAGACCATGCAAGTAGACTGGACCCTACATGGAGAAAGGGGTTTTACCAGATCACTTTTTTAGGTCTTTCCCAGCCCTGTGTTCATTGACTGCATGGTTACTCTAGAAGAGCTTTCCATGGATCTCATTGGCTTGAACCTAAATACTTGGAAAGGAGATTCAATGCAGCAAGGAGGGGCAGAATCTCTTCCTTATCTGAGCCTGGCTTCTCTCCTTGTCCAGTCTTGGTGCCTTAACTGCTGACATGCTTGCCACACCTGAGGAAGACTATGTTCTCTTTTTGCTTCATTTCTATCTCATAAGAGTTTTAAAAGGCCCTGACTGTGCCCTTGATAGGGAAATCCCCCAAATCTGGACAAGAAACCTTAATTTATATTCTGTTCTGAAATGATAAGAGCAGCTCTGGTGAGTTGGCCCTGTTTCAAAACCACTTCTGAGAGAGCTGTCTCCTGTTGATGATCAGTGTGGGCAAACATCTCACAGACAGTGAAGGCAAACAACCGTGTGTGGCGACAGACTCTCTGGCAACAGTGGAAGGTCCTTAGTAAAACATAATAAAAGTTGGGTTTCCTATCTCAAAAAGGTTTCAGAGTTGTTCCTATTCTGAACAGGGGTGTAACAACGAAGGTCTAAAAAAAGTTTCTAAATTAAAAATCTAGGCTGTAGGCAGAAAGGATTGGGTCAGCAGAATGTTGTCATTAATTTCCTAGCAACTCAGAGCGTGGTGTCCTTTCCAGCCCAACCTTGCCAATGATTCAGTGGTTTAGAGCAATCTTTTTGAACTAGAATACCTCAACAATAAAAAATAAAAAAAGCAAGCCCCAACACCTTTTATAAGTGGGGATCCTTGTAGAAACTCAATCCTTTGCCTGCAAAGAGTTTCAGTTTTGATGAGCCAACAAAAAAGTTTCACTGCTGAACTCTTTGACTTTGTTTCTAACCCTGGAAGCTTGTTTCAGTAAAATAGTAGACTATAACACCAGCTGATGTACAGGCGCCCTCTTGACAGTGCATGTATTTGTCACCTCATTCACTTCAATGGATGCCTTGCCAGCAGGGTTTTGATTTCCAGATTTTTGTTGCAAATTACAGCTCACCAATGTCAGCTTTAACCCTGCCTCTGTCCTTTTGTATTATCTGTATTCTTTTTAATTAGGTGGTGTAATTTATTCCCCTTGAATCTGTGTGATGTGGTAAAAGGTCCCTATTCAATGCCAAAATTTTGTTTGTAAAACGGTATCTTATTCCCAATAAATTGTGTCGTCCTTTCTTTGTCATGGTGCAGCCCGTGATAGTATAGACAACATCTTTGCTGACTTCATGCTTTGTTATGACAGCTTGTTTGTCCCTTCCAGAGACAGATATCAACCTTTTCCTCATCTGTAGGTTTTCTCTGGCATTTCAGAATTTAGACAGCAGCTGTGTTAAACAGGCGCAGAACCTCTCTGTGCCATTATTGGAGACGCCTCCCTCTATGCAATAGTACTTGTTAAATCAGGATCATTTAGCTTTTTCTGGGCTTGGCCTGCAATTCCCTGCATATTTGGTTCCTTTCAGGGAGTGTGCAAATGTTACAGGAAATCTCTTTCCAAAGTAGCATTAATACAGAACATTGTTGTAGTGCCCTGTGTAAAGGACTCTCATATTTCTGACTGAATCAACTGATAAGAAGGAAGGGAATGGAAGAAAGAAAACATAATGCATGCACATTCTTTCACCATAAAGAGCACATTAAGCAAAAAAACCCAGCAACAGATGGCTCAGAAATTGTATGGGGATCTGACAGTGGGCTATTTGTTTTGGGGAGGGCTATCTTGGTGAAGCCAGAATTATTTCTATACGCTGCCCAAACTTAACTTGGAATTAGTATCCAGCTCCATCAGCAAGTTCCCAACCTGAGAGAAATAAAATTTTTGAAAATGTTTTCCAATATTTCCCACCCCTTTGTATTAGGTGATGACAGGTTATGTGGTTCATTGGGTTGCTTAATATCATGTTGAATATAAAGTCAATATTATTTAACGCAGAGTGACTTGGGAGGAGTGGAGAAAATGGGAGAACTATGTTGTAAGTCCTAAACAAAGCCTTTTTTTTATTGTTACTCAGAAACAGGGAAGACTTCCTTTTGGTGCCATGTTAAATAGATACCACGAAGCTACTAGCAGTAGTTCCCTGAAAGCAAAAACATTTAAGCACTTGTTGGATCCAGGCTTCACAGGTTGCTAGCTTGGGAATGCGCATAAAATTATTTACATGCAACCAGTATACTTCTGCCAGTTTGATTAGAACACTGGATATGATACCCCTAATTATAAAGTGAGATTACTAAAAGAAAATCCTGCTGAGATCCCATTATGATGGATATTGAGATAGTGAAACAATTACAATGGTAGCCTATATGAATGTCAAAATAAATGAATAAACTCTCGCCAGTGGAAGTTATAATGCTGTTAAACAAATGAGATTAAATTCTGAAAGCTACCAGCACATAAAAATGTGTCAGTTCTGCAGTCCTGACCAAACTAAGGAAACAGGACTGAAACAGTTGGAACAGTCTGCAAATTCTCTTAGTGGGTATCAAAGCCACAGCTTATTCTAGTCCTGCTTGTGAATTGTTCCAAAATGGACCATCTGGTACAATCTCGTTTCATTGTTCTGCACCTTTCATTTCTATAGTTGTTATAATAGAGCCGATCTAGACTGATGAAGCGTAAGGTGATCTGTTATTTGTACTTGTAGCAGCCTGGCAAAGAAGTTGGGTGGGACTATCCAAAATAACTTTCATTGATTAGCCTTTATCATCTTCAGTATAGACTTTCCAGAAAAGTAAATCACTGTGGACTAAATCATCAATGCCTTCATTTAGCAGAAGAAAAACAGCTGTATGTGTATCGTGATGAGAAGATTCCTGGTTAATGGTGTGTGTTGAATAAGGTTGCATCCATGTTTTAGAAACCTGTTCCCACAAGTTTTAGCCAAGTGTGTATAGAGGGCACATCGCTTTCTAAGATGTTTCCATTTTTTTCCCAACGCATTCGTCTGTTATCGTGGGATGGGATGTGTTGGATTCAGGTGTTATAGATATTTGGGAAGAGGGCCAAACACATCAGTCTTACCCTGATGCAACTCTTATCTAAAAAAACAGTTCCAGATTTACTTTGCAAGTGAGGGAGAATCGGGAACCAAAAAGATTTAATTTCCAACAAGCCACTAACTGGTGTAACTACAATGAAGTTGTAAACATTTAGAAGTCTTACTACAAATGGGACACGAAGCATCCACACTTGTTTTCTCTATCATTTGCTTGAATCTCGGGAGTCTTCTCACAAGATACATGCTAATTTTTCATCAGAATTCCACTATGGGCTAGCTTCTGATTAGGACAAAATGCTGTGATTTTCAGGCATGGTGTATTTTAAGTCAATCATTGAAAAACCTCTCTGGATAACCACAGCTACCTAGGTTCCAGTGAGGTGCTCAAGCAAATGCCTAACTGGAAAAAGGCAAGCAGTGACCCTGATGGTGCTGGGAGTAGGCCTGTGTTGTGTCAATGTTTGGCCAGTCTTGCAGACTTCATCTAGCATCTGGGCTGCTTTGACAACTCTGGTTTGCAAAACCTGGTTAGGCAACCCTCCAGACATTATCAGTTCAGAGAAAATGTGAATAGTTTTTGGCAAGGAGTCTTTTAGCACTGATGTATTCGGAAAGAGAAACCTGGATGATCTGGAAATTCTTGTATTAAAAAATCCTTGGGCATCTGAGATTTTAGGACTTAAGCAGGAGCTTTCAGAATTCCTTTTGTACTTGAGTTACAATGTAGGTACCTCAGTTATATTTCTAGAAATGGCTTATATTCAAGTATTTAACTGGCTTAGACTTTAATTAGTTGAAAAACTGAGAAGTATAAATGCATTAAGGGTTAATGTTACAGCAACTTCAATTAACAATCCAAGACAATTCTGCTTAGTTACAAACCATTATAAAGAAGATGCAAAACAGACGTTATATGCAGTCACATATAGTAGTGTTATTTAACATGTGACCCAGCGGCTTATATTATCTAGTGCAGATGTTTTCAATTGAAATAAGCACATAAAACTTGCTATCTCCTGGCACAACTGGTAGAATGTTATTTGTGCAAGAAAAATAAATTCTTCGCTGCACAGACATTTCATCTGTCACAGCCATGATCCATAAAACTGGAAAACCTTTCTCTACTGAAAGCCCACCTAACTGAAAAGGAATGAAAACAAAGCATACTTTGTACCTTTATTTCTTATTTCTAAATGTCTCTGACATATTAACATATACAGGTGTTGGATTTCTTATACAGTAAGAGATCAAATACTGTGAATTTTGTTACAATGAGTTTAAAATAAGATTTCCTATGAAAAATAATGTGAATATAAATACTAGACCACCTTTCCCCACCCATGTGAACCAACTTGATGTGTAATTAGTCTAATGCTATATAAAAGGCAAGCAATTAATTACACTACTAATAACAAAGTGAAACATTGTAGTTTTTCATCTCCTTTAGGGTTTTAGGTCCAGTGTCTTGAAAAGACTCAAGCTTAGAGAATGAATATGAGCATCGTACTTTCTCTCCATCTGCCTGTTCCAGAGCATGACCCATTATGGAGTGGATCTTTCATAGAAGTGGCTGCATTTCTGAGTGGGTCAAGTTAAATATAAGTGTTCTGCAACAAAATGGTTTTTCATAGCATTTTGAGATCCTTCTGAAATTGTTCAAATGTTGAAAAATCATTTTTAATTATAGGTAGGAATAATACTGTTTACTAGAAATGACTGCTTGTATTTCAGTAAACAGTTTCTTTACTATAAAATAACAATAGTGAGTTTTTGAGATACCAGGCATCCTTTCTCTTAATTATTTTGTCTTATCCCACTAGAACAGTCAGCAGCTGGTTACAAACCAGCCAGCTCCTCTTTAATAATAAAGATGCTTCAGTGTGCTGTTAAATTCCTGGTTTTGTGGGGACTTAAATGAGGATGTCTGAGAGAACAGGAGACAATCATGTGAACATGATGTTGGAACTGATGAACTTTCAACAGAAACACAAGCTAGTTTGACAAAAAGCCAAACTTTTCTTAGCTTTTTCTGCACCTTACAAAGTCCATCTGCTTAAGAAATGATGGCTTGCCCATCTCCCAGTGGGATTTAGTGGTGAATCTTGTCTTTGGAGAACAAAAGAGAATTTATAATTTATGTGTATGAAGGGGGTTTACCGCCCACTTCTGCCTACGTGGAATTTGTAGAATTCCCTTTTCAATACATTGAAGATTACATTTGCCTAAAATACAAAAAAGGGTTTTTTTATTCCCTTTTTTTTTAATTACAAAATAAAACACAGAGCCAGGTGCTAACTAGAGGGTGCAGTTCCTTGAAGCAGAAGTCACTTTTTGCTTTCTGTTTCTGTGTGGTACCTAGCCTAACGGGATCATGACACATGCTTAGTAAAATCACAGTAATAATAATCTAGAGTCCTCATAGGCTTTATAAGACCATAACATGATGACAAGATATAGGTGACCCGGTGACCCAATATAGATTGGACTAGGTGAAAGGTCTGAATAGCCCAATATCCTGTGCCCGACAGAGGCCATTAGAAAAAATACTTATAGTACAAAAAGACAGAGTTCATAAGGAAGTATATTCGTGTCTTTGACTTGGAGTTGGTGCCCTCTTGCCTATACTTGATTTTCATGTCCTGTCTGCTCCATAACACAGTTGGAAGAAAGAAAGAGAAGCAGGTGAAATAATTGTTTGGTTTTAACCATGTGCTTCATATTATCTCCTTAGCCTTCTGTTGTCCTCTTCCTCCAGAGCTATGTAATCAGGTGTGGAGTATTTGTACTCCTACATTTTCCTTGAGACTTTAGCCCAACTATTACATGATTTGGTGGTTTACTGGAAGCTCTGGTTTCTGCACTCAGATGAATAGGTAAGGAAATCTATGCTTTCTAGAAATTTTCTTCGGCCTGGGATTGTGGAAAGAAAACCTCTGAATTCTAACCTAGATGTATTTTTAAGATGCAGAGACCAAAATTCAAATAAAAAGGCAAGATGTATCTTTTGGTTTTGCCCACCTTATACATTTTGGGGGCAAACTAAATTTTAGGGGTTTTTGTTGTTTTGTTTTTTTTTTCCCGGAGTAGTAGATTATTTTTTTTTTGGAATCTGCCTTTACCCTCTCATGCATCTGCATTAGTAGAGTGGGTTTGCAAAAAAATGGTGAAGGATGGTGGGAACAACTTTTAGAAAATCCAAGATGAAGAGTGAAAGGTAAAAAGTAGAAGAAAAACTTTTAGAGTAGAGATTTTAATGACAGAATAGCTAGATACCTGCATTTGTGAAAACTAAGGCAAGTAATGTTTGTACATTACAATGGAGTGTAATGTGGAAGGATGTAAAGCTATTTAAAACAATCTAGCTTGCAATTAACACTGCATACCCCATAGCATGGTATAATTTTCCTGATAGGAAGTTAAATGAGTGAGCTAAGGTTGGGTGTGGTATTTAAGCACTGCTCTGCACACAGGCATTCAGTTAGGAGGCTGTTACTTGTAGAAATCACACCTCATTTTATGCATGTCTCTTGCTGGCGTTGCTGGCCCCAGCCTGAATTGTCAGACTGTAATGGTGGCACGAAAATTTCAGCACTCTGCCTGATCCCTCCTTCCTCACGTTTTGTCTGAAGACTTGTTTGGCTAGTGGTCACTGAAGGAAATCTACAGCAGACTTTAATAAGAATTTGCAGTTCAGAGGTTGTTCTGATGTTGCAGTGTAACTTTCCTACCTTGCTAAGTTATCAGTTAGATCTTGCTCTGGACTGGCATAAAACTGAATATTAGTGTTCTGGTGGCGTTATATGGGAGTTTAGGAAGAACTGAGATGGTTTCTGCTTGAAATTCTTACGTGAGGTTTGGAAGTGTGAAACGTGTCAGGGCTTGCAGGGGAAAGCAACTTGAATGGTTATTTGTATTTCAGGTACAATATGGCTTGTCTGTCTGAGCTTGTGCTGTAGCTCCGTGCTTCAGGTCAGGGATAGGCACTAAAGAAAGCAGTGTTAGAAGCCCTTATGCACATCAGTGTTACATAAATATGAGTGAGTAAGGACTGCAGATCAAGCTGAAAATTCCCATGGGTCTGTATGTGCCATTGTGCTCACCTCAACATCTGTGACAGGAATTCAGAAACGACATGTCCTTGCAAGGAGAAAAAAAAAAATTGTGGTGAGTGTGAAGAGAGGCAAATGTAGAGGCAGCTACAAAAATAAAATTCTTACCCGGTTGGTTGCTTGAGACTGGGTGTTAAATCCAAAGATCCTTAGTTTTGGAGTTTTTCCTTTTTGTTATTTTAGCTTGTTGGGCAATGGGTTGTTGATGGATATAGATCTGCATTCAAACTTCCCTGAGTTAAAGAGAAAGCATAAACGAAAAACCCTTTTGGGATAAGCTCTGAGGATGATGAATGCTCCCTTTCCCTCCATTATACTAAAACAGAGAGGTTTGTGATGAAAGTATTGCAAAAAGCAAGACTCAAACCTCTACCCTGGCAGTACTAGTGAGCTTCATATATGTTGGTTTTCAAGGAGAAATTTGTAGCGTGCAGGTTCTTTTCTTTGCAGTGGGAATAACAGTATGTATTTGGATAATTGCATTGAATGCTGAGATGCCACAGTGATGTGGCACCTCAGAGAAATCATTACAAATAATTTAAAAGGCCTGAAGATACATTATTCCTAACTGAGAAATAGCAATTATTTTAAAAAATATTAGGGCTTATCAGTTCAATGACATGTAAAAATTCTGTGTTTCCCTGTTAGAGGCATATACAGAAGGTATTTTTTCATAAGGTATTTGCAATAATAGCCATTGAAGAGCAAAGCTGCTCTTCTCTGGCAGGCTTGAGTAGCCAAGATTGTCATACAAATTTCTTCCCTATCCTAACCATCTTCTGTGAGATGCAACATTTTGCCAAGGGTACATCAAGAACATTTGGTCATTTGCAGTTTTCCAGATCAATTGGGCTACCAGTGACAGAGGAGCTGTTGACTTCTAGCATCAAGATTTTGAAATAATTTCCATTCCCTTTGAGTTAGCTTCGGCAAATAAACCATTGTTTAATGGAATGTTGTCAAGATAGATGCGGTTTTCCAGCTCAACATGAGGGGAAACCATAAGTTAAATCACTTACCACCCTGATAGTTTCTATGTCCATATCTAGATTGATGGGTAGAAAGCTGATCTGGATGTTCTAAAGAAATGGGCTGTCCTTCATATACGCTTGCTGGGGTGGGTTTTTTGGAGGAGTTTTTATGGGAGACAGGGATAATTACTTCAATTTTTGGTTTAACCACTTCAGTTTACTTGCATCTGGGGCACTGATAAGAAGAGGAAGAGCAGCAGCATGTCCTATGCTTGGATATTGAGAGCTTGTACTGCAGGTGAGATTCAACATTGTGGCTTACTTCTGTAGTTGCTTGGCCACCACAGCATTGACAGTGCCCTATAGTTGCATACAACTTCGTTTGCTGTCCCCACTTCCATGTCTCCTGCATCCTGTAGGTCCATCCAAGGTACAGATTTATTTGGGACAAAGAAGAAACTGCCAGTGTATCTGGAGCTGAACTGGGCTTCATCTTATGTGGGTGTTGGGGCAAGGACATGCTGCAGGGAACGTCTGGGTTTTTTTTAATCTGCTTGGCAAGAGTTTCCACCCTGATGGAAAAGTGCCCATAATGGTGTTATTCTTCTCTGAGAGGGAATGTATCCTGTTCCAGGCTACTGGCTGCTTCACAACAGTGCTGTCATCATCAGGGGAGAATAAGGTCTGCTGCTTATAGATGATGGAAGCTTATGCCAGGGCAACCTCTCGGTGCATTAAGTTCAGCATTTCAGAGATTTACTATTGAAATACCATTGTAGGCCCAGGCCTCCTTTTTGGACAAGAAGGATGAAGTAAGACAAACTCCAGAATGTGGCTTCTTTTGGTGAGGATCATCCTTTGTTCATCTCCTGGACTTCCAACATGGATCCTCTGGATTTTTCTCTGGAGGTTTTCAGTTACTTGAAATATTCAAGTAGTATGTGGGCTCCCTGGGAAGGGAGGGAAAAAAAAAGACACCGTGGTGTCTGAGGGAGCATAATGAGAGGCTTAAACTTTCTCTCAGGTTGGACACAGAGGTCCTGTAGGCTACTTCTTTTTTGACTTTTGTGTTTTTGTTGGGTTTTTTTAAAGCGGTTGATTTGAGGTTTTGGTTGGGTTGTTTGGGTTTTTTTGGGACTAGTGTTTATTTTCCTTTTGGTGTTTCCCACTACTCTACTCTCCTGTTCCCAATCTCTTTTGTTGTTTCATGATTAAATGATTATCAAATGAGCAGAGGATTATTCAGCACTTTTGTTGCCATGGTGACTAGATGTGAGGACCAGAGAAGGAATAGCATTTGAGCATCAGAAATAAAATTGAATCAAACAACTTCGGCTATTAGAGAACTTTGCCCATAGTTCACTTCTCTCTAATGAAGCTATTTTATACAAAGGAAAACCAATTCTTGTAGGGAGGAAAAGGAGCAGAAGAAAATTTTTTTTCTTCTTTCCTACATCTGTTTTGGTTTGGGTTTTTTTAAGGATGCTACTTTGAGACCATGTTTATAGTCAGTTTTTATTTGTTCAGGCTCTTGTGTACTTTTTAGCTTGGTGTTTGAAGGAGGCTTTCTTTGAGTTCTCTGACTTGTATATTGTACTGGGGAATTAAAAATTTGGGTCCTGGACTGTGACCTTTTTCTGTAAGCTAAACCCATGGCTACATGACCAGCAGTGTTTTCTCTCTTAAAAGAGGGGGTCTGGAGGAGAGGGAGGAGAAGTAGTAGGAAGAAAAGCACTATGAAATGGTCCTTGATGCTTCATATTACTTTCTATAGTACTCTTTTTTCCCCAATCCTTGCTTCCAGTTACATCTAGTTTGGAGATAGAAAAAGCGGCTGTGGAATGATTTTC
Organism: Gallinula chloropus; assembly: GCF_964237585.1. Lineage (NCBI taxonomy): Eukaryota > Metazoa > Chordata > Aves > Gruiformes > Rallidae > Gallinula > Gallinula chloropus. The sequence continues at coordinate 94,233,498 of NC_140085.1, forward strand.
TTGCTTCATTTTCTATACAGAAATGATAGGAGGAATCTCTTCAATGAGTTACTGCTCCACCTCAGCAGAAAGGGTGCTGATTCAGGTTGCAAAAAGACTCAGAGCAATTTTTGTGCTTTTCCAAAAATCCTTGGTAACGTGTAGTTTTTTGGAATGATCTACAGAGGACACAGCCCATGACCTCATCAAACCTTGAAGACCTGTATTCCTTTTTAGAGGTGTACTTAATGTCACTGTCCTTGCAGATGGTGCAGAATCAAATCCCCTGCCCATGTTTCTCCACATCCTCTTCCCAGGTAAGAGTTCTATAACGAACGAGCCAAGGCTTCGGCATGGGCAGGTTTGTAGGGCTCTGAGAAAGTGTGTCAATTCCAGCGTGAAGCTTCAGTGCCTTCTTTGGTAGACATGCAACTCTCTGCCAGGTGGCTGGGAGGAAGATGGTAATATTGTAGAGCAACTGCCTTATCCTCCCAAATAATCACTTATTATCCTTTTGGTATTTCCCGAATAAATAATAAAACCCTTTTGGTGGGGTTTTTTGCTTTGTTTTTTTTTTTTTCTTTTGGTTGGTTGGCTTTTTAAAAGAAATGTGCTTCAAAGGGTTAAACTGTTTACTGATGGTGGGTAATGTAAGCACCTGTTACTGTGCATAGTTCAGCATTTGCAAGTTTAATTCCAGAAGAATAGTTTGGGTTTCATTTTGTGATCAAAAATAATGATTTAGGTTTTGTGGAGTATTTTTGGGGGTAGGGTTCTGGAGTGGGTTTTTTTGGGGGGTGGGAGCAGGGGGAAGCATCTAAATGTTTTTTGTTCGTTTTTTTCTTAATACTGGTAGTTATACCACTCTCCCCCCTTATTTTTCACTGCTAATTACTATTCTTATGCATTATGGGTAGAAATGAATATACAGACAAAGGTTTTGGTAGAAGGCATGAAAAGATCAGGTTTTGGAGATTAAATAGAAATACAGATGGAAGCTCAGGACTGGACAATTATTTCCCCATTCACTTAGTGTGTTGATGTCTTCGTCAGGCATGCCATGGTGGAATAGTTGTGATGGGAACTAAATTAGCTGCTTACTCTTTCCAGCGTGAGGAATTGACATGTTGAATATCGCCCAAGGGAGTGGAATGGTTTTTAAGGATCAGGACCTGGCAGTTAATGTGATTTTTGGAGTATCTGATTGACAGGACTGAGGAATCATAGTATTTCTCTTCCCCTGGGAACCTTATATTTCTTCCTGCAGCTGAATTCTCTAGCTGATCAAATACTGAAAAATGTTGAACTTAAGGCAAAAGTAATCAGACATGTTATTGTTACTTGTCATTAAGTCATTCAAGCTTTTTTGAGAATGAGAATGTTTCCCTGATACAGGTAAATAATGCCTACTGCTTGCAGCTGGGTCAGTCTGCTGTTCCTGGGCAGATGTCTCATTCCTTTTTGAATGTCAGGCTATGGAACAAATTCTGTCTGGTCCCACGCCCCCAGCCGTTCCTGACCAAGTTTTCATTTCCTGGCCTGAACATGTAAGGTTTTCATTCTAACATTCAGGGCAGAAGGATTATGCTTCAGCAGGATACTTGACTTCAGCTGATGCTTTGCTTTGTATCTTCCAACAGTGAATTATTTCCTTTTTCTCCTTTTCTCTATGAGTCATATCATTGGCTTGCTGGGACATTTATAGTTAGATTCATCAGAAGTTGGAGGGGTTTTTTTTATTTTAATTTACTATTTTAAATAGATGAGGTCAAAGACAAAAAGGATTGTCTCCTATATTGCATTTATACCTAAAAGCCTCAGTGGGCATTGTTTTGGTTGAAGTGGTTTGCCTAAAATATGGGTGAGTTTGTTATGCTCTGTATGTCTGCGCTTTTCCACATCACCGGTTTCTCGTTGCTTCAATATTAATAGCAACTGTCATGTGAGAGACCAAAAAGCATCTTTAATGTATTCTGGTGAGCTCTCTTTGTGGCTGCATTGAGCTTTGAAATGGTTACACTCCTATTTCTGGAAGAAATGAGCAGTCTCATAAAAGAGCAAAGTAATAAGGAAATAGGCCCAAGTGCTCTTTCGCTTACTTGAGAATTTACTTTACTCTGGGTATGGCTGTTTAAAACACAATAATATTTTCTTGCCTACAGTTTCTTTCTCTCATTTTCTTTTCATGGCTTTACCCTGATCCATGCAAAGTCTGACTGACTTTGTATGAACGTGGAAATAAAAAGCTGCTGCATGACGCTCTGATCTGCTGCGGTGACTGGGCTGACATGATGATGGTTTGGATCCCAGTGGCTGCTCTTGAAAATGTGGTTGCCTTGCAGGCTGTCAGACCCTGAGTGTACAGATGGATGTCTGATGTTCGGTCTTGTTTCATTTCAGCTTGCATAGGCAAATATGTGCCTCCATTAAAACAGACACTGCCTGGTGGATGCAGAAGGTGAACGTGTCTCTGAGCTGTGCAGAATTTCTAACATTCTTCAAAACTCTGGATCCCTCGGTCTAGGAATTACCTATCCATCTATGTAACAGTCCCTAGCAGACTGGTGATTTTAATCATTGGCACAAGGGACAGAAACTTCTCCTTTTCCTCTGCCTTTCACTGAGGCATTGTCTTGAGCTGGAGTTTGCTAAAGAAATTCAGCACTGAAAGCATGTTGCCACAGGGCTTGACATACTAGATTTCAAAGAGCCACACTGCTCTACATCTTTATTGCCTCTCTTTTTACAGGTCAAGACAGCTACAGAACACTGCCTGAAGTGACAGTGATGAATTATGTGGTATTGCTGTTAGTGTGAAATGGAGTGGCTATAATGTAATATGTGAGCATCTTAAAAACATGAACCAATTCACCAATGACAGATGTGGTGATGAACGTGTGGAATTAAAGTAAATAGCATCGTGTGTAAGCAATCAATGATTTGCAACAATAAAACTTTGTGATGTGAATCCTTATATTCTCTATTGACTCACCCCCTGGATAATTACACTGTCTTACCTCCCACCCAAAAGCCTTGGGCCTGTTGATCTTTCTGCTGCTGCTGTAAGCCCTGTGCTTGCCAAACTATTTATACTTGGCACTTGATCTTTCTCAGCTGTTTTTAACATCTCCTACTTAGGAAAGGCCAAATTTTAAGTGCCTTGTTTTACCTACATAGATCAAATGTCCTTATTCCTCTCTAAAGGCACATGTTTCCTGATTTTCAGGAGCTTGCTAAATGGTGTGCAGGGTAACATCACGTTTGTCTTTGAAAGAGCTGATGATAAGGTAGATGGTAAACTGCAAGAAGTGCTGAGGGCTGAGAACAGTCTCTTGCTTGAGAACAGTTTGGGAGCAGTGATCTTGGTTTTTTTCCAGCCAACAGGTCTCAATCTGTGTCTTTGGAGTTGATTTTTGCTGTTAAACCATAACTAAACAAATTGACTAGGGCCTGTGATCCACCTTGTCCATTATCTTTCCTCCAACATTGCATCCTCCCTCTGAAACAATGGGCGAAAACCTGTGTTCGGTTGTTTGTGTATACTACTTACATTTGTTTTCATACTCTTCCCCCCCCCATCCCAAATATTAGTTAACTACCATGATTTTGACTTTTTTCTTATGAAGCTCCAGAATTCTTTGAACTAAGAATTACAAATCTTAATACATAGTTTTCTGATGGAACTTTGGTTTGCAAGGAAGAAACACTGATAGGCTCTTCTCAGTGATGTCCAATGATAGGACAAGGGGCAGTAGGCGCAAGCTGGAGCATAGGAGGGTCCATGTGAACATAAAGGAAAACATTTTCACTGTGAGGGTGATGGAGCACTGGCACAGGCTGCCCAGAGAGGTTGTGGAGCCTCCTTCTCTGGAGGCGTTCAAAACCTGTCTGGATGTGTTCCTGTGTGACTTAATCCAGGTGATCCTGCTCTGGCAGGGGAGTTGGGCTAGATGAACTTTCAAGGTCTCTTCTAAATCCTAACATTTGTGATTGTGAAGATGGAGGAAAAGAAATTTGAATAAATGAAAAGTAAAAATTGAAATACTTTTTGCAAGAACACTTTTTAAGCAGCATTCATTCTTATTCCCCCCCCTTCAGTTCCCTAATTGCCTCTCATTCGATCCGTCTCTTCTGCTCTACTTCAAATGCCACCGTCTTTTATTCTTTCATTGTCTAAACTTTCCTATTTTTTCTGTCTGTAATTTATCAAATGATATTGTCATTACATGGTTTACACCACCTGCACTGTGCAGACTGGAGACTGGCAGTACTACAGAAGAGGCAGATGCTCAGCAGAACTGTAGTGATGGATAAAAAGTAGGAGGAGCGGGGTATTTTCTTTCAGCCCAGAGGCAGAACAGTTCCCATTACGTTTATCACTGTTGTCTAGCCCAGACCGCTCTATTTTGTGTCATTGCTGCTAAGTCATTCTCTATTTTAGGCAGAGCATTCATGGGCACAACTGCTTTATTTGAAAAACAAACATCACAATAGCTGAGTGTCCCGGTGCAACCGTATTATTTGAAAAATAGGTTGTACTTTTATGTGTTGGTGAACACAGGGCTCTGAGGCAACTGCAGGAGCTGTAGCTGTTCACCCAGGGTTAGCTTGAGCCATGTGGATGTTTGCCACGGGCTGGAAGTGCAGCCTGTTACAGCCTGGCCGTATACATAATGCACAGTGGTTAGAGAGATGGGTTTGGGAACCAAACTGGGGGGAGGCCTGGGACAAAACCAGTCCTGAACAAACTGCTCCAGACCCCTGACACTGTTCCTTATTGGGAAGAAGAGTTTTATGGCTGAAAATGGATACTACAGAGAAACAGTGACAATAGGGGAGGCTCCTACGGCAGAGGTAGGGAAGGATGGTGGGAATGAAAGGTCACACAGACCCATGCAGAATAATGAAAGCTGGCACTTCCCAGTCACAGCCCATTCTCTCCTGGTCACTCAGTGACCTGAAAGTAATACAGATTCACAGTCCTTTCTCTCCTGTCAGCGTGGTCAGTGACCTTACAACAACATCCTGTAGTCCATTAAAAGAAACCTATTAAAAAAAACATTACCGGTCCCACCCCCTGAAATTAAAGCGGGGTGGGAGGGAGTCATAAATAAAGGCTCTTCTAAAGTGAATTAGCCATCTTGGTATTTGGATGAGAAGACAGGAAATAATGAGTGAAATACCCATCTATCAGAGGTATAAGCTAAATGAGATGCTGACGTGACAAAATGAACATAGCTGGTTACAGTGGGAATAGCTTTTTTCCCCTTTTTCCAAAACGTGCTTTTTTTTCCCCCCCTTTTTTCTTCTTTTTTTCCCAGGGCCCCTCAGGATAAAACCCAAACAATTCTCTATTGTTCATTACAGTTAGCTTCTCTGAAAAAATCTAAACTCTTGGGGACACTCTGGGCTTATTTACAGTTGACTGATTAATCTCTTGATGTTAACACTAAGGTCATTAAATAAACATTCCAGGGAGATGCTTAGATTTGATACGAAAAAGTATCCAAGTGTGTGCCTGGAGGAGGATTAATATGTATACTGTTAGAATTTGAACTAACTTGGGCTTATACCTTCTGAAATCCTGACTCTGTCAAGGCAAATCTTGCTTCACTACCAGAAAGCTGGACACAGCAGATGTATGGGGGGGAGGGTGTTCAGATGTACCTCTGGGTTCTGGCAGAGACTGCATTTGGGTTCCAAAGCTTTATCTGAATCTCTGACTGTGAACTTTGGTATTAGCAGGGTAACTTCAAATGAAAGGAAGAATTGATAGATAACTAATTAATAGTGATATATGTCATGGGGTTTCAAGGATAGCACAATTGGACTCAGACAATGAATGGAATGTTCTGTTAAAAATCAGGCAATCTGCTTTTGATTTGTTTTTCCTGTAAGAACTTTTTTTTCTGCCCTCTTTACAGCATCCAACATGGAGTTTTGTTTCATTATACTCTTTACTTCCCAAACCAGCCTTTGGCTGCCTTTGGCAAAGTGGAAAGTGCCTCTTATTGTGAAATTATTTTTTTGATGTGACTGGACTTGGAAGAGGTGGTCTGATAGTGGAGCCTTTCTAGAGATGTTTGTATGGAAACTTGCAACTTGTTACTAGACCAGTCCTTGAAAAAAATGAACAGCTGATTGAATTTTCCATTATTTCCTTGAATTTTTAGGATTTAAGAAAGGTCTAGTTTCTTCTGTCCCCCATATTTGACTGGTGTAGTTGTACTAAATTGGGTTCTTCCATTTTCCTCATAGAATTCTTGTACTAGTTAAATTATCAGACGTTTCAGGTTTACTGAATTGCAAGGGTTGTAGATAAGGTACCAAATCACTTTTTTACTGGAGTATCTTCATGCATTTAATTTCGTTCTGGCTCTTGTATGTATTTAAGCTGGCTAAAGCTTTGTGCTACTTGCACTCTTATGTGGCATACTGAACTCTGTTGGTGTGCATTAGCAGTGGAAAGGTATTTCTGGTGAAATGTAAAATAGAAAGTTCATGGGTTCTGGGCAAAGCAATCTTTCCGTTCAGACTGGACTTCTGTTTTAGGCTCAGACTTCAAAGTGAGTGTGTCTGTGTGCGTGGTTGGGATGTGGTTTTGAGATTACTTCAGCTATGGGTCAGGTAGCACAGTTTGCTCCTATCGGAAGCGTGCACAGAGCAGGCGTGAAATTGTAACGGTCGCTTTTCCCTCAGCGTAGGGAACATCAGAGAAGCCTGCAGTGGTAGAAGTGACATTCTGAACCTCTCAGTCTGAGCTCGGTCACATCAGTGGCGAGGAGTTCTGTATTTCACAGTACAAAAGTTACTGAGATAATTTGTGCCAGCAAATGGGCAGTGCAGAACTAGTAATAATGATAACACTAAAAAAAGAGAAGTAGTCGATCTGGCTTCTCGCTAACAGTTGCAAGTGCTAATAAATCTAATTATAATTATGAAACATACACAGAAGGGGAAAAATATGTCGGTTTGTTTTGGTTATTTTTGGACAAGAGTTAAACTCTGAAATCCTATGCTGTAATTGCAGACTGGTGCTTTGTTGAAAAGTACTGCAAACTGAAGGACATATAAACTTGTGGCACGCTAGAACCACAAAGCTATTAGAAAAGGAAGTAGTGAGAATGTTGAGGGGACTGGAGGGATTGCTTGACAATGAAACTTATGGTATGTAGCTGCAGTTTGCTTACACAATGGCAGATTTGCAAATGAGGAAGTCTACAGGCAGTAGAAGAGTGCAACATGAAGTAGAGAATTACTTGGCATCATAAAGGGAGGGATGGCGTGAACTCAAGTGGAAGTTTAGGTGGTGCATCTTGGAAAAACTTCCTGACATTGAAATTTATGAGCCTAATAATGTCCCAAGGGATGTGTTGGGAACTCTATCACTTAAAACATTTAAAATGAAACTTGAAGAGAACTATTAAACATACAGTATGTTTCCACAGAAAAATAAAATGTATGAGGTCTTTTCCACTAATAGACTGCGTGACTGTGAGTCTTGGGATGTATTCCTTTCAGGTAATGAAAGATAAGTGCACTTGAACCTTTCCAGAAGTTAAGTCAAACAGAAATTTGGAGTCCTGTGGGAGGTGAAGCAATAGGTAGGAGCAGCTTCCCAAAATGCTGTTTAACAGTGGGGGACAGAAGCACCATTGCAGTCCTATCCACCATAGAATTGTTAAGGTTGGAAAAGATCTCCAAGATCATCTAGTCCTACCATCCTCCTACCACCTACAGGTCCCTAAGAGCAGGCAGATGGACCTCGGCTCTCAGCCAGGGTAAAACCATGACAGTACCTCATCCAACCTTTCCTTAAACATCCCAAAGGACGGTGACTCTAACACCTCCCTGGGATTGTTATGAGCAAAGTCCAGGACTCAGCATTTTTCCATGTTGAACTTTATCCCATTGGCATCTGCCTATCGATTTAACTTGTCCAGGTCCCTCTGGGAAGGCCTTCCTACCCTCCAGCAGTTCAACACTTCCCCACAACTTGGTGTTTACCATCCTGAGTAAGATAACAGTGTCATCTTATTTGATACGATTTGGCTTTTTTTTTTTCCTCTCCATCCCGAATAACTTTTCCTGAATTTTGGGGAAAAAAGGACTTCTCCCTTTCTTTTCCTTCTACTTTAATTCCCTCAACCCTTTTCTTTCATTTGGATCAGAAGTGATGCAAAATATTTTATAAAAGCTTCTTGTTCCTTGCAGTATACCTGGATAAATTAGAAGCAAGAAAATTCCAATTTTTTTTCTTATACTTTCAAGAGTTCTATCTCTTATTTTTAGGTTCAAGAAGGACAAGCAAATCAGAAAAAAAGGAAACATTTTAACTTAACGGGTTTCTCTGAAAAACTAGAAGATTTTTTTAAAATTCCCCCATTTTCAAGAATTGAGCCTAATCCTGAAAGCAAGGAAACATTAACTGGCAACAGAATCTGAAGCTTAGTTTTAGGTAGGTAAAGGGTGTTCAGCTTATTTCAGACAGGACAGAGCTATATTGGGTCTCTCTGCTTGCTTATGAAGGGGCACTGTTGCTTAAGATACATCATAGACCCTAGCAGGCCCCTGACATCAGCAAGACCACCAGTGAGTGGTGTCAATCCTCAGAGACGTACTGGTTTGGCCATGACAGTGGATACATTTGCTAAGCCAGATGAGTCAAGTGCAGAAAGAAAGTAAATTGTACAAAATACTGGTGGATATCCTGTAATATGTATCCATATTTCTAAACTAAATGTTCCAGCTGGAATTTTTCTGACCAGAGGTAGTAGGGATGGAGGCTATGCTGGATGTACCTTAGCTCATGGTCTACTTGTGCTGTTAACTACAACTTTTATCGCATGAGCTCAGCCTGATACTGAGAACACAGCCTTAAAATAATCCTGTTTTAATGACGTTCCCATTTCCAGGCTGTCTGAGGAAGGTGTAATCAGCAGTCACACTATGTAGTCACTTGCCCCTTTAGGAACTCCTGCTAAGCTTTGATCCTGGCAGCTGGTAATGTACTGCTCGGTGTGTGAGAGCTGCTAAAAGATCCAGAGTGTTTCCTCTTTTCACTGATTTGGAAATAATTTTATCCCTTTCTTTTGAATCCTACTGAACGTGGGCACCCTAAAACATTAGAAGAACTTTCTGTGAACCTGTCCCACAGAGGTCTGGTTGCGAGGAAGGAAAATTACTGGGCAAAATCCTATCTTTTCTTTCAGAGCTTCTGGAGATTGAGAGTGGTTTATTTGTTGGTTGGATGGATTTTTGAAATCACATCAGGGATACAATGTCACTAGTTAATCAGTTATTCCTAAAATGGAACAAGAAAGTTATACGCTCTGTATGAACAGTTCATAAGGGAAACGGTCCGCAACCAGCAACTTCCTAATCGCTCCTTTGCCTTGCTCTGCCTGAATATTTCTGTGACAGCTAGCTTGAAATAAAACTGTGCCCACTGAAATACATCTTAGCTCTTGAATACTCCCCAAAAGTCAGGGAGGTACCTTTTGGGATAAGATACTGATTGTGGGAATAGGTTCCACATGCAAAGCATTGTATTACAGGCATGTTTTCCTTATATGTCTCTTTATTGCTTTCTATACTGGTGACTGTCTCTACTGAAGAATGTAACTTCTCCCATGTCAGGAACAGCCTGGGGTTTTGACTTACCCTGGGTCTTATGCTCCAGAAAGAAGTGTGCAAAACACGTTACATGTCTGTGCAGTCACAATGGCTTCTTTCTTAATCCATAAACTTGGTCATTGATCACGATGTGACCAATTTTTGTGTTTGGGTTTGGGTTTTTATTTTTTTATTTTTCTCCCTCAGCTTTTAGGCATATTGCATTGACAGGTTTGTTTTTTCCCTAAGTCACACAGTTTGTACATGTGTGTGTGGGTGTGAGAGAGAAAATGCAAACCACGCGGCAGACATTAGTCACTTTATGTCGTAGTGTGTTGGAAGGTACTCAAGTTCTAGGTTGTAAAAATGTTGTGCTGTACTCCATAGATTGGGGTCCTGTGTGCCTCAGTGCTGCAGCTGCTGTTTTGATAGTTGAGGCACTATTTCATTTCTGTCCACCTCTTCTCATTTTTGCTCTGAGCTTGTACTTGTACGTGCAACAGCAGAGACCACCTTTGTTGCAACAGGCAAGCCACAAGCCTTCAAGGCAACAGATAGGAATCCTGATCAATAGCATCAGCATTTTAGCCAGCATGCTCTTTAATTCACTGGGCATGGGAGTAAAAAGGAGAAGGATTCAGTAGAATTAAGGTCAGGCAGACAGGTCACACACATAAACACTCTCATGCAGGGAATGCTAGGGGATAAAGCAACAAAGAGATCAGGATCCTAGTCCCTCTGTTATAAACAGAATTGCTCCTGAATGTGAACACCAAAAAGAAGTAAACCTTTGCAGAGGACGTTTCGTCTCAGCACTCTCACTGATTATGCAGGTTTTAAGTGTTGTTAATTCTGATGGAATATGTCATGCAGTTCTGCAGCTGGATGGCTGACCCACTTAAAGCCCTTCTGTGCAACTCAACTACCCTTGTAACTCTCTCTCTTAGCCCTTTAGGTATGCTGTAGATGCCTCCCTGCCTCAAAAGCCGATATTGCAAAACCCCCGTAGCTAGCATCTGCAGCAGATGGAATGCTTATCCTGGGATGAATGTACAGATGGATACAGATCAGTCAGTCATCCCTACAAATTGCATTTTACCCCTTTGTGTGGTGTGTACATCTGTGAATTGTTGGTAAGACTCCTGTATGTCATGTAGGAACATTGCTGAGCTTATAAAATTCTATTTCCTGTATATCTCTCTCCTACACATTTATTGTTTAGGAGAGAGAGAGAGAGTGAGACCACGTATGAGAGTGAGAGGTGAAACAAATTCTGTTGGATTGCATTTAGGATGTTCTCGTTAAACGAAATAAATAATGAATGATGTCACCTGTGTCATCAACACCTTCATTCTTTATGCAGAATTGTCATGAGTGCTACATGTGCAACGTTTTATCAAATTTTACACTGCTTCCTTCTCTGTGTTTGCTTCTGTGCTCACCTTTTGCTGAAGGGTTATGATTATGTGTTTCATTAATAATAGCTGTCTGAGATTCTCAACACTTAGGATAATTCTTCATATTGAAACAGCATGCACTGTGATACATAGTTAAAACGCAACAGAAAGATGGTTCCTACACAGAGAATAATGTTATATGTTTGCACAGCACTTCACAAAAGCATTGTCCCTAAGCTGCCAGTAGTTAGCAAAGTTTAGAAGTGCGTGGATATAAATCACAATCTATTTATCTGTGCGTGACTCAGGGATCAAAAAAACATGGGATATTGGGAGTGATGATAACAACTTTAGAGGACTTATCTCAGCCAATTTTGTTCTACATGTTTTAAATTCTAGCCTGGTGATGTTAACTCAAGAGCATTGCCAGGGTGGAGTTGGGCGTCTGCCATTAAACATTGATTTTCCCAGTATCTCACAATTACAGCAACATCTGTGCTAAATAACTTTTGCTGATTGTCTGTGAAGAGTTCATGGTCAATGTATCTCACTCAAGGGTCTCCTTTCTTTGTTACCTGTGCAGGAGGGACTTGTAATGATTGTGTAGTAGGCTTTTCTGTGAGAGGGACAACGATTCAAGTTTTTCGAGGCATTCCTTTTTATCTTCTTTTAATGCTATCTTTGTAGCTACACCTTAATTTTCTTTGTTGTACCAGTGTAGTTAGCCTAGGTCTCTTACAATTTTTTCTTGACTCTAAGGTTGTAAGTTAAGTAATGTTTTTTCTACCTTCATAAAACCTCAGTACATTTAAAAAAATCAAACAAACAACAAAAGCATGAGTGCAAGATGAAGTTGTACAATATAGTCCTACTGCTTGAGCAAAGAGAAGTCATGTCTCATTATGAAGGGACTGCTAAACTGACAGTTCCCTATCTCAGAGCTTGTGTTTTGGGTATGTCTCCATGTAATAGTGAAGGGAAACAAAACTGAAATAGGCTGGCAAACAAAATAAATACCAACACCCCCCAATTTATCTTTACAGAGCGGGTTATATCCAAGCTTCCCAAAATGCTTTACAAGTGCTTATTCATTAATCAGCCTTTGCAGCACCCCTGTGAGTTGGATATATATTATAATCCGTGTCATTTCACACATGCAGAGAGCTGAGCTGGCTTGTAATGCAAGTGAGATGATACAATAACCTATTGGTACAGGTGAGGTGAGAATGTCACCAACCTAAATTTCTCTCTCTGTGCCGACCAGCTTTGTACCCCACTTCGCGATGCAGCCTGAGGCCTGGGCTGTGCTTCACAGTGCTGCAGTGCAGGCCCAACTGAACATTAATGAAAAAACAGGGATGGAGAGAAAAACATTTTTCCATCCCCAGGATGTATAACTCTTAGTGTAATGCTGGTTGCTCTGTGCTGTCAAGGATCCCCTGGATTTGAGGAGGAGGGGGAGAAGTAGGAAACTGCAGTTGTCTGTCTACACTGTCAGACTGCGTGCCAGTGCCCACTCCTGCAGTGCTGAGGATTCAGCCAAAGTACTTTCATAAAAGTTACCTGATGTGTTTATAAGAGGCCCAACAGGGATGGGAAGCTATAGGCATAAGAGTCTGAAGAAACAGTTCTGAAAACTGCAGAAGATAAATGCACACACTCACTGAGGAGGAATATCCTGGGCCTTTTTTCCCTTCGAATAATAGCTTTGGAGAACAGTACCAGGGCTTGTGTTCTTTTAAGATGTCTGCGATGCTTATTTCACTTACTACTTATTTTTTTAAAAACTTGCCTGCAAATCGCATTTCTAAATCTAAAAGAATAAGCTACCCGGGGAGCATTCTGCCTTGCCTGCGTAATCTATAATGCCAAAATCATCTGGAACTTTCTGTGCTACTTTGTTTTTCTCTAGTTATTAAGCTATACTGAGGAAACTTTCTTTCTGAAGTTCCTCAGAAATAGCACAAGAGAAAATGCAGGGGTTTAGCATATTCCTTTCATGCAGGCCCTGACAACTTCCTGAATTTTCATAAAAGACAAAGACTGATAAACCCCTGATATTTTTAAAGGCATCATCTCTGGTTTCTGTATATTCTGGTTTAAGAACCAGTGTTACCTTAACCAGGGATAGTTTTGTACTTTAATCTTGAAACACGTGGAATCAGGAATTTTGGTAAATTCCTTTAAAGTATCTGTTTACAAGGTTCCCACCCTGTTAATTTCTACTGACAGACAGGTTTATTTTGAAAGGAAACATCAAATGAATTTGTTCCTCTTGTAAGCAATGAAGTTTGCTTGTGAGAAGCTGACAATTCTGTAAATCATGGATCAGCTGTTTTTCAAACCCCCAACTGAGAACCACAGGATATTTATAGTGCTCAAAAAAGAGCTATTAAATGTATTTTAAAGTGTCTTTCCATTCATTGGTTTATAATATATTTATATTTAGCATTTCAGCTAGTATGTGGGCTCCCAAACAACTTACTTGATTGAAAATTTCCGGATGCTGTTATAACATTGAATATTATAAGCTAAGTGGAATATTATGGGATGATTCAATCAGGCTGACTAACATGCAGGAGATTAATTCTCTTGAAATCCACTGTTCAATCACTGTGCTTGATATGGTGTCTCCCTTCAAAACAAATATCATTATGATTATTTCAGCATTTTCTTTTCAGTTCAATACTTTGCATCTCTCCTTGCAAACCTTTCTTAAGCCCTTTATGATCATTAGATGATTTACTGTCACTATCTTTGGTGAAGGATGCCAAATAGCAGTGTTGATGATAAATGGCTCTTAGAGGTCATTCTACCCACCCATGAAAGAATATTGGCATAGAGCATAGTAACTGCATGCAGTTGAAAGTAAAGAGTTGCAGCATATACCTACAACTGCAGAGGGGCAAAAAGTACTTCACTGAACTGGGTGGGATCTGTCCAAGATGCTAGTTAATGACCACACATGATCATGTTGCATTATGAGAACTTTCATAACCAAGTGACGTTACTACATTAATGAGGTAGCTCCTTCAACCATGGCCAGAGGAAGGGATTTATATGTGGAGGATGTTGCTTCCTCAAATCAAAGGCTGGAAAGAAGCTGCGAGGCTGCACAGGAATCTTGTGAATCACCCATGTCCCATATCACAGTGAGGGTCCCTGTTTCTTCATCAGCATATAATTTGCCTGAGGTGGTCATTCCCTGCAGTGACCTGCATAAAGACACTGTTGGTGAATGTGATCAACCCTACCTGATTACTGCTGAGTTTGCACTGTCTTCCAATGTTCATACTGCAGTTTAAACCTGTGATTCTAGGTTATGGAGATACACCAAAGGGAGGTCAATGTAGTTGATGCATGTCTACTCGTGGTTCCCTACCTCAGCCCCCATCCTCCTGTCCTTTATCAGCAGCAGTTGATCCTGCCATTGTCTCTTGGATCTTAGCTCCATGGCACTTGACACAACTGGTATTTGCTCAACCTATTTAGTTAGCTGCTCAAATAGCACAGCTCCCTGTAGCTTCTAGTAGATGTTTCTTTCCTAGACTGCTTCTGTTATATTCAGCCAATTTCATCTGAGTCATGCTGCAGGTTCATTTCTTACCCAAGTTATTCTCTGTACCTTGGCATATTTACAGGCAGTTGTCTCTTCCCATATTCCCACCTGCTGCTGCATTCTTGTTAGCCCTTTGTTTGAGCTGTGCTGTTTGTGCATTTATTCTGCAGAACTCTGATAATATGTATTTGGGAAATCTGCCTCACAGTTAATCAAAAAATTTCATGAACAGTAACTATACCTCCCACTGTCACGGTTGTTTTTGTATGTGCAGTGTACTCATGGACTTTCATTACCAGTAGTACTTACAATGATTGTTGTCGCCCTTTGTCTTTTTAGCTTATCTAAACAGTCAAAACACAAGAAGGACAAAAAACAAACAAGTATCAGTTTAAAAAAAAAGTTGTTTAAAAAGGCTCTTTATTTGACAAATCTTCCTTCTTTGAGCCTGTGCTTCAGATTTTGCATATTATGTATGCTTGATAGAAAGGGAAAACAAGCTGTTCACTACCGTTTCATGTATCGACAACAAAACTGTGAGATAAATTCTGAATGCAGAATTTTTATTATTGATGACAGTGTAATTGAAAGAGCACAGCTGGATTTTCAGATCATGTTGTACAGATCTAAATGACTGTATAGATTATGAAGCAGTGGAGAGTCAGCTGCTATCTCCTTTTGCATTTCCTGTTGTATTTATGCATTGATCTAAGTTTCTCATTTTTCCCGTTTTATGTCCTGGGATTGAAGATGGTGGGGGAAGAAAGAAATGAGAGCAGGTATCAGTGACAACATCCATATACACAGCTTTCCAGGAGCAATCTGTGGGTGTCTTCTTTGTAAACACCATTTTCAAAGTTGCTTGGCAGTGTTGCAGACAACTCCATGATCAACTACAGATCATGGATCCGAGGAGAGGAAGAGAATAACCTATGGAAAAATAGTTCAATTCATTTTTTTTTCTGTTTAAACTTACTACAGACTTAATTTTTAGGTGCTTACATGGTATTCTTTAGATTGAGCTTAATATTTTCTTCCTCAGTAAAGACTAATATTTGGGCTTTTGATTTCAACTTTAATTCTTGTTGAGGCTTTTCAGAACATATGTCCTTTTCTCTCACACCCACATTCATGTGACTCAAAGACAGCTAAGCACAGTTTTCAAGTTACTAAGAGTTTACTCACGTATTATGGGTGTTTATCTGCTTTGGAAGTCTAGTCTGCCATGGAAAGGAGAACATTGCTTAACTAATGCTTTTGTTTCTTCTTGAAAGATAAGAAGTAGGCCGTAATGTGCAGGAGCATCTGCAGGGTAAATTCCACCTGACCCCACCTGCAAACCTATTTCTCAATCATTTTGTTGATTTGAGTCTGTATAATTGAGGTTGTACAATTGTCTAATTCATTTGTTTCTTATAGTCTTTATATATTAAAAGCAATAGAAAAAAATACTGTGGGTTGTTTTTTGTTTTTTGTTTTTTCCTGAAGAGCTCAAAGCTCTTTTCTCCTCTGTGTTATGCCATTCATCTCCTTAGACTCAATGTGTAGGTTTTTCGTTGGTTCTTTTTAATTACTGTTTAGATTTAATTTCAGCATTAGATTGTTTCTAAGTGGTTTCTTTAGAATTTTGTTCCTGGGGCCACTCTTTAAGGTTGTTATTACAAAGAAGTGGCTTTTGTGAGCTGGAAGTTTACTTTATTGCTTTGATCTTTGGCCACGTTGGTTTCTGGAAGAAGGCAATTTTGTGGCTCTGGTCCTGCAATTTAAGGTGGGGAGAAGGAAGACGTGACTCTAGATGCTGCAGCCCTGTGTTTACTGGCTGTTACTAGATTCTTTTTTTTCATTCCTACAAAGCATCTAAAAAAAAGAGTGGTTTTCAGAGGATAGCCAGTATGTTAGGAGTAGAACTGAGCCTCTCATTCAGACTAGGCTTACCTGCTGCTCAATGCTACAACACCCTTCATGGCTTGGCTGCGGGCAGCCACTGTGTGTAAACGGGCGTAAAGTGGAACATCCTTGTTCACTTCCATTCCTGAAAACCTTCTGGTGGCATGGACCACCTCACCACCTCCAGCAGATCACAGCATAGCATCCATGTTAAGACAAACTAAATAAATAGGCAGGGAATTATGTGGGTGTCCCCTTTCAGGGAGGAGATGATGTTTTTTTGTTAACGATGCAGCGAAGTAATTTCTGAAAAAGGAATCCTGGCTTGGAAGTCTTCTTTGTTACATTGGCAATTGCTTGCCACTTCAGCTATCCCTGTCAGTTGTCAATGCAGTGCACAACCTCTGATTTTGTGTTTTCTTAGTGTGGCACAGTGTAAGATACTGTGAAGCAGGAGCTGTAACATAAGCAGTTCTGGCATCTGTACAGTAAATATTAGGCTATTACGTGATGTGCCAACCCACGTACCCATTCCTGATTATCGACCAGAGCCCAGAGTTTACCTGAAACCGTCAGCTGTGTCAATGTAAATTTTGGCTTTTTCCAGACAAGGAGATAAAACCAGGGGGATGCAGGGAAAAGAGCTGATTGCCTGGCTAAAAATGTTACTCACACTACCTACTGTAGTGCTTTGTGGTCAGTCGTTCCTTGCTTGTTTTCTGTTGGTGTGAGTGGGATAGTACAGTGGAGAAATGTATCCTGCAGAGAAGATACGATGTACTTGAGAGACTGAAGGCAATGTGGCCAACCTGTTAATAAATCACAAGGCTTCCTAGAAGGCTGTACGCCAGGTAGCACTGGCCAAATGTATTCCCTGTGCCACCCTACTGACTTCGGTGTAGCTGCTCCAGAGATAGATTTGGCTCCTCTTCATTGGAAAGCTGGTGGAAGGGAATGTTTTTATTTAACTTTTGGCAAGGCTTGTGACTTCACTGTGGTGTGTTATATGTCCTTTCCCCTCTGACGTATATTTTTAATTATTCTTAATAAATTGAAATTGGAGCAAGTATCTTTAGAGTGTAGATAACTAAAATATGAGTTATAGCTTTGATCTATGCCAATCTTTGGAGGATTTGTCAATCTTGCATTGTAAGTAGGCTATGACAACCTGTGAAATGAAATTAACAGATATTTATCAAAAGTAAATGAATTATTCCTATGGATTTTAATATGTTTAGTGTGTTCCATAAATCATTCACCACGTTTTCTTCTGTGCAGTATACATTCTTGAACAGCTTTTCCATAGAGATACCCCCTTATATCTTCCCACTGAATATAGGTACAGATGACAGTATATTACCCTGAAGCAACTCTTTACAACTCTCTGCTCAGCAACTAATTGTCACTAGTAGTAATTGTACCTTTATTTATTGCACACTGCAGAACAGTTAACTTCTGGATTTCTTTTAGTACTTGTGCCTACTAATATATCAGTGAATATAATAATGATAGTATCTATTTCTTTTGATCAGCAACACCCAAGAAAGATAGGCAAGATGGACTCTGTCACACAACAATAAGCCAAAAATGAAGGCTACCCAGTAAGATGTACGACCCAGGAGACCTAGCTGCTGGCCTGGGGTTCTGTTCACTACGTTGGACTGTCCAGATCTGACAGTTTGATTCTGTTTTCAAGAGCCTTGCCCACTGCTTGCAGGGGAAAAAAAAAAAAAAATCAATCTAGCAGTGATGGCAGTACTGTAATGCCAATTTGCCAACATAGCACCGTCCTCAACTGGAAGGACCATCTCCAGAAACTCAGTCCCGAGGAGCGATTGGTAGGGTTGGTGGGGATAGCTTTTCATAAAGCCTGTCTATGAGAATGCTTTTCACATATCATGGTAAATGCTTCGTTACTGCTAAGTTGGAGCAGACCTGAACTGCTCTAATTCTGATTGGAATGCCAACTTCATCAAAGACAATTCACAGATGCAAGGTCAGTGCTGATAGCAGTGCGTGCATTGAACACATCTCAACCCTTCAGAACTATGGAGGGGATTTTAAAACTCCAGTAGAGTCATGGATGAAGATCCTTTCACTCCAGTCTTGTAATCAAGTTTGGTGCCTCTTCCGCAGCACAACCTGGCTCCTCACTGCCCAGCAGCCACGGGAACTTGAGTTGGCTCCCTGATTCTGATAGCCAGTAGTACTAGATAGAATAACCCTCAGTTTTGGGTTATTTTGGAGGGAGTGGGGTCAGAACAACATGGGTGTTTGCATTCTGTTACCCTCATATACCTTAGTTGGCTCAGCTCTGGGAGAACAGTAAGGGCGTTCTCTGTATCCGTTCCTCACCAGACAAGTATGAACAGTTTTGCCTGAACCAAGGCAGGCCACCTTTCTTTCTGCAGCACCAGCCACAGCTTGGCAGCAGTACAGCTGAAAGATTAGTGCAATCTAATTAACTCTTTTAAGATTTCTATTCTAGAAGATCACCACTTCTTTTACCTTGTGCAACTTCTGTGTGAAAGTAAGATGTGCCTGTGAGTATTACATGCCTTCAGAAATGCTGAAGCTAATAACGTCCACCCTCCAGCATCACTCCTGTTAAATTATGCTGTCATTCTAGTGTATTCACACCGATATCATTCTGCTCCATCGCGAGGAAATCCATTTATTATAAGCAAATCCGTCTCCTGTACACACCAATTATTTTACATAGGATGGATTGGAAGCAGGTCCCATAATTATACCCTAGTCAACCAGTCAAGTCTATAAACAAAATCTTTCACTCTCTTATTACCTATTTTCCTTCCATCTATTATTCTTCGAATGTTTATGGGAGTTGTGTGTGTGTGTTTTAATCCATCAACAGCTGTACATTTTTCAAGCCCAAATGCCCTAAAACTCTGGTTATTTTTCATAAGGTTTCCAAATGCCCTTCCTGTTTTCTTCTCCTGACAGCCAGAGCAGAATAAGCCATCATTAAAGGCAGCACAAATTATACTGCTAATTAACAATGTGGTTAGTGCTCTGGAAACCTGCATGTTATTTTTTTTTTCTTCTGCTGTTGTTATTGGGAAAGAAGTTCAGTGGTGAAATTCCCACCTCAGCCATTCCTTCTTATTCCCCTTACAGTTTGTCTGTCTGTCTTAGTATTTAATTTTCCCCTGTTCAAACAGCAGATTAATTTTGCAGAATCAATGCTATCTCTGTCAGTATAAGTTCTGGTATTATTTTTCCTGAAGCCTGCTCTCATGGTTTGCTTAGGGTTTTTTAATATTAGGGTTTTTTCATGCTGCTGTTAATGCCAGTATTTACACAAAGTCATGCTGTCTTTCTTACCAAATTTGGGTCATATTTGGAAATCTCTGAGATGTTCCATACAGAACTGTAAATTTTGCTACTTACCATTTTGGGAACGTTAGATCCTGAGGCTCTCAGCTGAATGACAAATGGTTTTGCAGCTCTTGGTTTGGAGAAACTACAAAGTCCGTCGGAGACTGGTATAGAATCATATTGACCTTCAAGGCTGCGAAGGGCATTGATGGGAGGAGTCGTATATTTTCTCATGTCAAACTGCAAGTAGATGTTCTGAGCTTTTAGCTAGTCTGGACAAAGAACTCCTTTCCTCTCCCATAAAACTTTTAGATATCTTAAAATAAAATTATTCCAATTGGACCTGGGAACTCAGATTCAAATTCTTGTTCTGCATGTTCCCTGTATCCTTTCTGTTCCCCTAATGTACTGACTGCTTTGAGGTGGATGTTTAGACTTTTTTTAGTTATGCTTGTACACATCAACTCACTAGATGAAGGATTTGAACATGAGTCTCCCACGAGCCCTTTGAGTGTCATGAATGATGGTATTAATTATTTTTTTTTCCCTAAAAAGAGAATAAAGAGGAAAAATGAGATGGAAATCTTAGTGTTCTCACTTATTCCTTGTATAGTATTGTTTGTATGTAGGCCAGTTCCTGTCTGAATTGAGTAAGAGCATCAACAATGTTTACACATCCAGAATATTCTTGGAGGGTCAGTGCCAGAATTGTTTCTTGTTGGTGTTCAGACCAACCTCCTCCCCTGTATTTCCATCTCCCAGTCTCAACCCCTTGCTTTTATCTTCAGCCAAGATACAAATTGGCACAAAAGCTGTGTAGAAAGCAAGTTGTGGGGTTTTTTGTATCATAGAATGCTTTGGGTTGGAAGGGACCTTAAAGATCATCTAGTCCCAACCCCCCTGCCATGGGCAGGGACACCCTCCACTAGCCCAGGTTGCCCAAGGGATGGGGCTTCCATAACCGTCTGGGTAACCTGTTTTATCCAGTTCCAGCACTGTGGAGACCAATCCATGGAACCACTTGCAAGCAGTGGTGTAGGAAGCATCTGGAACAGTGGGGGGGCTAAACTTAAGCAGAGTAAGTTAATGGCATGGGCTGATGCTGAGACCTGTGAACCTGGAAGGCTGTAGATAGGACTCAAAATTTTACGTGCCCAAGATAAGAGTCCTGAGCTCCTAGGCTGCCTGTGATCTTAAGTAGAAAGAAGTCAGTTTCTCCAAAAGGCAAAGCATCATTTTATAAAGCCTGGAAACAGGAGTTATGCAAGTTTGGCATACAGAAACGTTCAAATTTGGCATCTTGCAACCTGTCAATTGCTCTTGCCTACTCTTGTTTTTCTGCCTTTAAACACTGAGCTATTAACCTGTTGGTGAGGCAGGTACTATTGTAGCTTTTCATCTTGAATATTTATTTCAATAAAGCTTTTATTTAATGTATTGCCACACTTGGATGGTTCTGCTAACACCCTTCTTGAAATAATTCTCACTCTGCATTTTTCAAGGCAACTTGGGCCATGCTAGGAAGAGCCAGGCTTATAAATAGCAGAAACTAGAACATTTACTCAGGTAGTGAAGATAGAGTCCATAAGAAATAAAATTCCTCTTTTCTGTGGCCTCAGGAAGTCTTTGAACATGTCTCTTTCCCAAGAGAAGAAAGTCCCCGTGCGCATGCAGAATTTCTGAATGGCAAGCTGTCACACATCCTTTAGAAAACATCCACAAAATCTACTTCATGTTCTAGTGCAAGTAGTCAATTAAAAGCGTAGCAACCAGAAACTGCCACGTCCTGATAATCAGTGCTGTGTCCTTTCTTGACTTGCTATGGAAAATCCTCATCCCTTCTTTTGTCTTTCACTAACCTGAATATACTAACTGTAGTGGTCATGCTTTCCAACACGATGTTTAGGAACAGATGCATCTGCTCAAGAGAAGCATCAGTGGGCCTTTGTGCTGAAAACCAGAATACCAGTCTGGTATTAAGTTTCAGCATCATGTACTATATCTCACCCGTATCTAGCATTCAGTCTAGGTTGCCTGCACATCTGATTACCTGTTTGGGTTTTTTTCCCCAAAAAGGGGGAATAGGTTTTTGCACTTTATAAGATGGTAACAGTGGGATTAAAACATAGGTCACTGTACATACAGAGTTAGAGAATGCAGTGGGTGCGATGCTGTGAGCAGTGTGTTTGGCACTGTACCCTTCTTTAACCTACACCCCTCCATGTTCTGCCTCATGTTCTATAAATGTTCTGGTATGTTTGCATATTTGTACTTCCTGGGTACAGATGCCCATTGCCTGTAACTGAAGGAAGCAGCCACAGCTAGGTCAGCAGTGGCATTGATGTGGGTTTCTGTCCTGACCAAAGCAATGCACATACTTATGATACAGTCAGGAAGTATTACTAGCTGGTGAAAGAAAGGAAATGTTGGTAATTTTGCTTAGAAATTGATGCATTCTCAAGGGAGGTTAGCAGCAGCTAAATAAACTAAAGAAAATGAGATGCCGTGTTTATATTGTCAGGGTAACTATTTTTTTTTCTTCCTTTTAATTCTGCTGAAACAAATATTCTTTTCTTTCTGCCTCTGAAACAATGTGAAAGCACACTTGTGCAGGCATTGCTTGGCTAGGGTAACTTTCAGATGTGTATACTGCAGAGGTAATGAGCTGGGTATGCTGGCTCCCCACAGTGGGAGCTCCCTCCTCTGTGGAGCTCTGCAGTGGAACGTCAGCCTTTGTGTTCAGTTGGGCTGTGGTAATCTCATGTGCTGACTTGTTTTGGTGGGCATCCACACAATGAGTGTGGACACCAGTAGCAGCAGCTGTGGTGATTCAACGGTTTTCAATAAATACAGAATTCAAAGTATGAATGGTTGCACTGAAGTCACGGTTCTGGGGAGGAGATGGTAGGGTTTGGTGTAATATGTATGTGGTTTCCACTAGTGTCTGGTCATGTTTTGGAAACTCTGCTGCTTGTTCTCCTGCAGTGTGGTGGATGGGCATAAAATCCCATAAATTATTTTCAAGACACAGCACTTAAATGCAACATGGTAGGAACGGGTGATACCTCCCAAACAAGTCTGATAATTGCAGCTCAGCAACAACAGAAAGGTACTATATATCATAAAAACATTTAGGTTGGAAAAGACCTCCAAGATCATCTAGTCCTACCATCCCCCTACCCCCTCCCCATATTACTAACTAAACCCTACTCCCTAAGTACATCATTCAACCTTTCCTTAAACACCCTGAGGGTCTGTGCCTCTACCACCTCCCTGAGCAACCCGTTCCAGTGCCTAACCACTCTTCATGAAAAGAAATTTATCCTCATTTCTAACCTGAACCTCCTCTGGCACAACTTGCAGCCATTCCTTCTTATTCTGTTGCTGCTTATCTGTGAGAAGAGGCTGACCCCCAGTTCACCACAACCTCTTTCATGTAGCTGTAAAGCGATAAGGTCTCCCATGAGCCTTCTCAGGGACAGTCTGAACAGTCCTAGTTTCCTCAGCCGCTTCTCATGAGACTTGTGTTCCAGACCCTTCACCAGCTTCGTTGCCCTTCTCTGGACATGCTCCAGGGCCTCAATGTCTTTCTGGTAGTGAGGGGCTCAAACCTGAACACAGTACTCGAGGTCCAGCCTCACCAGAGCTGAGAACAGGGGGATGATCACCTTCCTGGTCCTACTGACTACATTATTCTTGATACAAACGAGCATGCTGTTGGCCTTCTTGTCCCCCTGGGCACACTGCTGGCTCATGTTCAGGCAAGTGTCAACCAGCACCCCCAGACCCTTTTCCACTGTCCAGCCACCCTGCCCCGAGCCTGTAGCATTGCCTGGGGTTGTTATGAGCAAAGTGCAGGACCTGGCACTTAGCCATGTTGAACTTTATCCCATTGGCCTTTGCCCATTGATTTAACTTGTCCAGGTCCCTCTGGAAGGCCTTCCTACACTCTGGCAGATTGACACTTCCCCCCCAACTTGGTGTCATCTGCAAATGAAACCTTCACAGGTCAGAGACTGCTGACTCCGGGTGGACAGTGTTAGAAACCTTGCATGTGTTTCCATACGTCCTTGCAGACCACTGAAACCCAGTTTAGGCTCACAAATATGCACATAGGCACCAGCGTTAAAATGCTTTGCTTTGCCACAGGTGCCAAGTTCCTCCTGTTAGCAGCAGTCCAATTTGTCCTTCCTTGGTATAACAGGGCATATATATATTTCAGGTTCCTAATGGGCGAGTAGATTTAGGAGACTGGGGTTGGAAGGCAATGCTTACTTTCTACAGGCCACCTGTACCAAGCATGATGTCGAACTGATCCAACAGCCACATGAGCAGATCTTCCCTGCTGTAACTGAGTGCTTCCTTACTGCTGGGGCTTTAAGCGTGTTCGTCTGAAGGCTAGTTCAGTTTGAAGCCTGAGCTGGTTAAAACCCTCAGCTGAAGTTAGTAAGGCAGCTCGATAAAAAAATTACATTTTGAAAAATCCTCTTTCAGCCCTAATTCAATAAAGAGCAGTGTTTGGTGCTTATCATGCTTGTGCCTTAAATTAATGTTTTAGGTTTCAAGAAAGCATTTTCTCACTAAGTCTTTGAGAATTAGAGGCCTGCCACTTTTCTGTTTCAGTGGCAAAAAGCAGCTACATTGCTTTGTGATTACGGAAAGGGGAAAATTTTCTAAGTGCAGGGCTCTACTTACTCGTTGATTTGTGTTGTCCCTCTTCATTGTCCTTGAAGTCTTTCACAGATCTGATTGTCTTTTAATTGGCGCTCTCTCTCCCTCTCTTGTATATTAGTGAAATATATATTACTTTGTTCATGCTAATTTCTTCCTTGTGAGTTTAGCATATATGAGGCATCAGGGTGAAGAGTTTTAAATACCTGAAAGAGTAATTAGAAGTGGATAAAGCGAGTTTGAAATTGTTCATTTTGCACCGGGTAATCTGCAGAATTATAATCCTCTAGTTTTGTGTTATTTCTCACTTACTGTTCATACAGCAGAAAGTGTGACATTTACCATCCTTTAGAACAAGATTTATAGGGATGAGTGATAAACCACAGTGCATGGAGAATACTGTCTTCACAATTTATTGGACTGCAAAATAAAAGGCAACTAAAATAAGAGCACGCTTTTTCAGCAAGGGTAGCTGGTAAGCTTAAAAAGAAGGAGCTGTATCCAGTCCCGTGCCATTTAGACTGCAGGGATTAATTAAACTGAAAATTAGCAGTAACATAGGAAAGAATCAGCTTTCTTTTGGATCCTAACAGCTTGTCTAGGTGATGTAAAGGGTGGCAACGTCGACTCTGCTGTCACTGGGGGCATCTAGTAAGGAACTAAGAGATTCTATAAGCAGAAAACAAAGACAACCTGGCATTCACCCTTTACCAGAGACTTTACTGTGCCTCTGTAATTTTTACATAGCAACAGAAACCAAGCTGAATAATGATTCAACAAATCACAGGTTATGCAGCACAGAAAATAAAGCAATCTCCTATCTCTGTAGATTCTTGGGATGGCCCGTTGCGCGCACACGCACCCCTCCCCAGTCAACACCTCTAATGAGTATGTTCATCTGTGCAGAGCAATTGACAGAAAGGAACTTCAGGATGATTTTCTCTGCCATTCCCCTTGAAACAATCTTCTTTCAGTGTGATTCCCCAGGGCTACACAGGAAAGTATAGCAATTAATCCCGCAAGTATTTTGATAGACACCATAGATTGATAGGAAATCTCTGGAGAATGCTGAGCCCAGGTGGTCACATCAGTGGCCTTCAGGAGAGGATGGCAGCACCAGCATTGCCCTCATTCAAATCCTCAGCCTTATTCTACACTGTGACATCAAGGTTTTTCTCTCAAAAACCAGTGTCACCAGGTGAACCTTCAGGCTCAGATGAACCTTCTGGCCAAGTCCTACCTGAGAATGAACTGTAACCACTTTTTTGAGTTCCTCTTTCCTTAAAGTCAGTCAGTCCCAACCATCCCATCCAGCATTCATGAAAGTCAAAGGACTGGGAGACAAATGATAATAAATCCCTGGCATAGGCTGTTCTTTTGACAATCAACAGTTTAATTTATGAGGAACTTTTGTTCTGGTTTTATAGCACTGCTTCATTGCTAAGTTAATCTTTACCAAAAGGTTTCATCAGTGTTCAGAAATTTTGGGTTTTCCAGAGATGCTATTCTAGCTGGCTGCAAAGGGATATACAGCAAGGAAGTGAGCGTTTGCGAAAGGCAGCAAAGGCAGCCATATACTCGTGCTCAGTGCACTACCTGGACTCCCTCCCTGTAATTCTTATGCTAAGCAATTATGTGACCAAGTAATAACTGTAATGCTGTATCCTGTCAGTTTGTGTTGAATTTGGTTATCTCAACACCTTGCATCACATGACAAGAGATCTGTCCATAGTCTTAGCATAAGAAAATGTATTGGTCTCCTCGTTGCATCTGGCTGCCTGTCCTTGCTTGTCCCGTGTGAGATCAGGTGCACGTTGAGGGTGAGATACACAGATATGAAGAGAAATCAGAAGACCACACAGAGAACAGCCATGAATTAGTTTAGCAGATAAAATCAACTCATTTAAAAACCAAATAAAAATGCCAAGAAAACGGTAACGGCAAGTTGGCATTTCAGTGAATGTTTTTCAAGAGTCAAGAAGAGGAGTTTGGAAGAGAAACTGTCAGTCTGCAGTGTTTCCACTGGCTCTTTCATATCACATCACATCTGAAGAAAAGAATGACGTTAATCTTTGGGACAGGAATGTACAAGTATACCTTTCCCAGCCAGTGTATGTATAACCAGAGAAATCAGACTGGGGCCATGCAGTCTTGAATGACTTAAGATATGACTGTTTAACAAAGCAAGTTCATCAGTTTTAGGTGAAGATGTGGCTGCATCAGGTAAAGCCTGGAGGTTTCCAGCTTTAGGATTGATACAGTGTCTGTCATTTCATTTTGACCTCATTGAATTGCTGAAATTACAGTAGATAATCCAAGCTAGCCCTGGTGAGATCAGGCTGGGAAGCCAAGGTGATAAAGGTAGTCTTGAACCAGTGCTCCCCAATGCCCTACACTGCTAAATTGTTAGCATGCTCACAGGCAGTTTTGGCCCATAACAAATAGTAATTTTCCAAACAATGCTTGGGTGTGATTCAGAGGATGCTGCAGGTCAGAAACTGTTTTAAACAGCTGACATGGATGAGGCAACACTGAGCTCGCAAGTCAAATACAGCTTAGCTCACTTTGGTCAAGACAATAGACCTTGGACAATTTTCTTTCTTAGTAAAGACATAGTCACTTCTGCTTCAGTTATCTTAATTGTTTCTACTGGGCAAGGAAAGTGAAATAAGTGAAACCAGTGCAAAGGCTGTAAGCTGGAAAATGGAATGTTATCTTTTTCTGGGCTTTAGTGCTGTTACAATCTAGTTTGGTTTTAAAAACTTTTGGTTTCAGAAGAAGACAATGAGTACTGAGGCTGTAACTATATTGCTCAATCTAAGTGCATTTGATCATTGTTTTCCTGAATAACAGGGGCAGTGTTTCCCATGAATGGAAAACAGATTTGGTCAGCATTTGTTCACAGGCATTGCCACGTACAGTTCACAGAATCACAGTTCCTCATCCATATCTTTTTTTTTTTTCTTTTCTTTTCTCTTTTTTCTTTTGGTCCTGAGGCACAGGGGGCTGTGTCCAACCAGACATGTACATTGTGGTTGACTTCAGCTGACCTGGTCATCCCACATTTTACTTTGTAGCCCATGGAGAAAAAGTGACTGGCCCAGAAGTTCACCTCAACCTAAGCAGGCACCTAGAGTAGTGGAATAAAAACAATGTTGTAAAAGCAGCCATGGTGGGCAGTCACTAACAAATACCTACACTGTAGACATATAAAATCAGATCAAATTATTCCACCCTAGAGTTCTTTAGTTCAATGTAGTCTCAAACTTTTGAAAGACTTGAATTTAATTAAAGAAACTAGGGGCTTTGCTGAACCCTTCATGTTGTACTCTCTGTTTGTGAAGGAGCTGAAGCCCCCACACCACTGAGTCTCTTTAGAAGCCTCAGATGGATTTTTCTTTGACTGACTTGACTTTGATTTACCCAAGTCAGATGTGCAGCACGTATCTTTCCAAATCACTATACAAGCATAAGTATTTGCTATAGAATCAGCTTTATTTTACATACCTCAAGTTGGAGGTCTCTGTTACTGGGGGCAGGTATCTATTTTTCTGTTTCATAACTAGAGATAAGCAACAACTGTGACCACTGGTAGGCTTATTCCAAATACCTATACCAAAGCCTGGGCGCTTGCTGAAATGGATTCAAAGTTCTGACTGAAGGATCAAGCTGTAAAGCTCAGACAAGTTGTCTATTTGCTACTATAGTTTTTTGTTTTAGACTTCCAGTGTTTTCTGATTTTGTTCAAAATGGAAGAATCTATGTCTTTTTACTGCATCAGCTTTTAGAAACGGACAAAAGCAGGAGCTAAAATAAAACTACCAGTACCATTGTTACTAATTGGTATCCTCGTTAGCAAGCTCAGCAGAGATGCCAGAAAATGAATGTACATATACGAAGACATAGTAGCAGACTTGAGCCCATAATTTACAATGAATAATTTATTCAATTAATTTAGCCGGCTTTTCTTCTCAGCAAAACAGATTACAATTTCCTTAAATTTATCCATTATTCACACATGTTCAATAAAAAATACTTTTTGTTTTCACTGTATAGACTGATTACAAATATTGTAGCATTGAACTGGGTTGTTAAGTTGTGATTGTTCAGAGAACTCAAATAGCACAATTTTTTTTCACTTTTTAATTATTTTTTTTTCCCCCCCTCCTCCCACTAATTGGATGGACAGGCAAGCACTGGGGGCTCATACGTTTGCCAGTGGGAATTTAAAATTTCCTGTCAGCAGATATTGGAGATGCACAACTTTTAAGGTTGCTTTCTAAGAACGCTTTCTCAGGACAGGAAAGGTTAAAAGCGGTGCAGTCCTGGCCCACTTATTCTAAGGCTATCTCTGCCTAAGTTTTAGAAGAGTAGCAGAAGCTAATTCTTTAGAAAACCATAACATCTGAGGACCTTATTTTATTTAGAGTCATAAGTGTGTGACTGATGTGGGAGTACAGTTGCTGGTGTTGCGCTTCTTTGTGGAGTGCTTTCACCATGGCTATACAGCTAGGAGATTTTTTTTCACACTCTCTTCTCAGGCTCTCCCCTGCCCCATCTTCTCTTTAAGCTTACAAATGTTTTCTTTCTTGAATTCTGCAAAGATTGGAGCTATTTTGTTATTTATTGGAAACTTAAGGCTGCAGCTTTAGCAAAATAGCTTCTGTCAAACTCTAGCTACAAGTTTCAGTTGCATGAAAAGGGAAGTGCTGTTTTGAAGGAGAAGAAAAAGAGAACAAAATGAAGAATTTGCCATAGTTTATCCTGAAATTCTTAAGCACAGCTGGATTTCACACCACAGTGCAGGCTGTACCGCAGTTGCATACCTCTGAAAAGAAAGAGTGTTACTGAAGTCCTTGAGGACCAAGACCTGCGAGCAGTGGCACAGCGCACGGTGCCAGGCCCCGGGCCCTCCGCCTCCCCCTTGCACACCGCTCCAGCCCACTCCTGCTGCGTTTTCCCATGCAGATTCCCAGTGACGAGAAAGGTCTCTACAGTGGGATTTGAGCAGGCCCCAATCCCTCCCAACGTACATGCCTTCCCGAAGAAGGATGCCTCTCCTCCTCCTACTGTGTTTGCAGCTCTGCTCTGGGGCCGGTGAGAGCCCGGCGGGGTGGGGGAGCCACGCACTGCTGTATGCCACATGCTCCTGGCCATGCCGATTAGCGGCAATATCAGGCTCTTGATATCCAACCGATACAACATCATTCTGCAGCCCAGCAGGCAAGCAGAATTTGCAGCCATGGCAATAATGACAGCTGGGTCATTACACACAAAACCAACAGTCTGTTAGTGTTTACTGTGATTTTTAAGCAAATTCTTTTTTTTTACTGTGTTGGTGCCTCTTTTTGTGTGCAGCTTGTGTTCTCTCTTTCAAAACAGGAATATTCTTCACAATAGCGGCTATCAAGTCTGTATTGCCATCTGACCATTGGAAGGTGGTGGTTTTTCTTGGAGGTTTTTTGTTTGTTCTGTCTTTACACTCACTGGTTAGGGTTTGCCCAGAGTGATTCTTTCACAGGCTACACTTGGCCAACCGAGAAACACTAGGACTTGTTTTTAGTAAAAGCATTTGGAAATTTGAATGAACTGTGCACAGGTAACGTGGCAGACAGGTGGTAAATCTCAGTGAATACTTGTGAATGATGAATACTTCTTTTTAGGAGACTTGTGGCTTCTCGGTGGATGTCCTGGTTCTGTCCAGGCCAGGTCCATGGACATCCCACAAGAATCATTGGACACATTGTTGAGAGCATTTTGCATGTGCCTAGAACTAAAAGTAGATTTTGACTTAAATAATGAAATCTTCAAGCAAATGCCTGTTTACTGGGAGTGCTGAAAAAAAAGAGATGAGCTTTCTGTCTTCCACCCTGTAGTTTTTAAAGTGAATATCAGACACAAAGCTGTAAAATAATATACAGATCAGATCAAATATCTGATCATCAAATATAGCAGCATTTTATAAATGAAGAGACAGAAAGTAAGAGCAAAGAGAAGGGCCCATAAGCTAAATGCTACCTGTAGTCACATTATAGTCTGGATTTACTTCTAAACTTTATTAAAGAGAACAAAACCATAAAATATAAATAAGGCGGTACAAATGAACTTTTAAGGATTACTTGGAACCTCTAAAAGAGCGAAAGAGAATTCTTAACAAGTCTCTGTTGAGCACAAGACTATTTAAAGATATTCTGCCCAAGGATAGCTTTAGTCTTCACCCCGTTTTCTTTCTTTCTTTCAATTTCTTAGTCTTTTAATAATGTTCTGAGTATTTGAAAACAGGCGTGTTTGGAAAAAATGGAAGCATTTTCTAAACAATAATTGATGGGGCTTGTCTTTTAGTGCTATAATTTTCTGTGGCCTGGATTCCTGGTTATACACTGTGGCTGCTTTTTGGAGGCAAGTAACTATCAAATCAGGTAGCAGAGCTTGCTTCACATATGGAAGAATCACTGGTCCCAGCTTTCCTTCCCTTTACCTTTCTATCTTTGATTCAAGATTGAAATGTATCAGACCATGAAGGAATGGTGTCATGTTCAACTTCACTTTGTTGTAATTTTTCTCTCAAGTGTGTTATGAGTTCTGTTCCTTATTAAAAAAAATAATAAAAAAATCTGAATCCATGCTGGTTCCATGTGAGTTCATGACAGATGTAAGGAGCAAAGAAAAATGTGACTGCAGGAGATAGTTGTATCATTTTACCTGTATGTTGTTGATTTAAATGTGACTTTTTTTTTTTTTGACTGTTCCTCCAGCAATACAAGATATCTCAGAAGAACGGGAATAACTCCTGATGATAGCAATACTTCTGAAAAAATCTAGTTCAGCTGGGTTGTGTGCAGCAGTTACAACAGTCATATACTTTGCCAAACCAGTGTAAGCGCCCACAGCATGTGGTGGGTAGTAAATGAAGGATTAAAGATTTGTCTGCAAGGAAGTTACTGCAGTTACTGAAAGTAAAGTAGCTAGCACAAAGATCTTCTAGCACTCTTGAAGTATTATGTTTTCCTAGGGAATTAGTGCAAAAGAACTCATTTGCTGAAAATTCCTATTGTTTCTTAATACCTTCCCCATGTTCATGGACTTGAGCTTGAAAAGGCTGTGCCAAAGTCCATTGAAATCTTTCCAAGGGTAGAATGGGAACACTAGGAACATTTCCAGGTTCACATGGGACATCTTTTTTCTCTTTCTTCTCAGTTTGCAGTTCATGAGTTTTCTGTGAGCCTCAGTTAAACTGTTAAAATAGGAGACTCTGATTGAAGAACAAAAACGATGCAACAGATTGGGGGTGGGCACCCTGTGAAGTCTGTGGGAGTTTTAGAGTGTGAGTACGAGTCCATCCTTATTAAATCACTTTATTGTGGATAATTTTCTTTTTTCAAAGGCTAGAATTTTGATTAATAATGCTTTGCACAAGTTAAAAAAAGTCTCTATTCATGCATTTGGTTTGGGTATTTTTTTTTTCTGTTTGTGCATTTACATTTCTGCTACAGGGAGTTCAAAGCGTTTATCCTGCAAGGTGCAGCTCGATCTTCACAAGTAGTAGTATTATCACTAGAGGATGTTTGAACAGTTTTGGTGTTGCTTCATTTCGCCTGCTCAAACGTAGTCACAAGAAAGGTCTATTTTTGCTTCAGTCTTCTCATTACAGCTTCCTTGCCAGTCACACATACATATGTAACAAAAATGCCTCCTTCATTTCCCCTGAGTGGTACCATATGCTGACAAAACCATATTAAATTCACAAGCCAGATTTCATTGGCTATTTGCCCTCAACTTTAAAAGTGATTTGTTAATAAATACCCCTCAATGCCACTTCTTTCAATCTGCTCCACCTCTCCCAAGGTAGCTAGTAAATACAAAATTTAGCTCTCAACCCAGAGGGCAGCCTCGGGTCAACTGCTTGCAACAATTGCATGATTCCTAAGTTAATTACCAGGCAAAATCTCACCGACTGCTGCAGAAATGTCTTTTCCTAGGCATGTTTTTCTTCTTTTCATTTGCCCCTGCTCACTTTCCTCCATAAACAGCATGCAATCACTCTTTGCAGTCCAGACCCTGCTGCTCTTTTAGGAGTTTTCAGGCACAAGTGCCCAGAGCCAGGAAGAGTTGACATTTAAAAGGTCTTGACATCGTTCAGGGGATTTTACCCAGTGTCAGACAAGCACAAGCAAACTCCATAATGGGGCCGTTGTACCCTGCCGTTCGGACGTTAGCTCTGCTTCACATTACTGCAGCCCCCCTGCCTGACAGCGTGGCTTAAAAGGTCACGGGTTCAGTGCTGGTATTATTTAGGCTGAGGCCTGCTATGACTTAATAGAGAAAAGAAATCTTCATCAATAGCACACAAATGCATGGGCTGAAGGGAAAATGATTTGAATTAAGCCTGGTCCCAGGTTCTGACTGTGTGCAGATTGCTTGTGCAGTGGGTACTTTCCTCAGTCTTTTCTCCAAAGTTTGTTTGGTCACACGTTCCTGTGGGCTGGTCACGTAGAACAGGGTGCAGCCAGAACTTGCTCCATCCTCTCTTTCCCCAGTTGTTCGGCAGCCCTCCCTTTCACACCAGTTTCCCTTCTCTTCCTATCTGACTACTTGCTTTGTCTCCTCATCCGGCCTTTCACGCTGCCCCTCCTGGCTGGAACAGCTTCTCCCTTCATACATGCCAAATTCCTTTCCTCACAAAATGCCTGAAGACGTGGCTGCCCAGAGCAGCATTCGGTGGGAGTGCTGTTAGCACCATGCCTGTCTCTGCCTGGCACCGTGTCTTGCTCTTTCCTTGCAGGTTCAGCAGGGAGAGCAGCTGTCATTTCTTCATCTTGCCCCACAAAAACATTTCTATACCTTATTGCACAGAGCATTCACAAAGTGTTTTCTCTTAAATCATGTGCTGAATAAGAGGATTACTTGGGTTATTGAATTTGTGATTAAGCAGCCCAGGATCTGTCCCTAATGCATGAAACAGCAATGACTGCACCCTGAAGGATAATTTCAAAAGTCTCACGCTAAAGAAACCCATACCTTTTACCTCCTGAAGCGCTCCGGGGCAGATGGGTTAGTGTTAGCTGTCTCTAGCAGTCTGACAGGCTAAGAAAGATCCCTTTCCATCTCTTCCAACCTGTTTTTTGTTTTAGGACTTCTTGATTTGTCATTTCTAAGATTAAAGTCTCATCATAGTCTTCAATCCCATCCCTGGTGCTTGCTAAGAACCCTATTTGTGAGAAACAGCATGGAAAAATAACTGGTACTTGTGGCAATGGATGCCTGGTAGTTACCCCACCTGCCATCGAGTGCTTCTTTATTCACAGCTTTGGCACCACAAAGCGTGCCCGCGACACCTAGGGTTGCATCAGCTCAGAACTAAAATCCGCAGGATATGAGAAAACAAGGAGGAGGCACGGTACATAAATCCAGGCTCAGAGGAATCAAAGCTGCTGCAGTTTGAGTAGGAGCATGACATTCAGTTACCTGCATTGCAACCTATGACAGAAATAGTGCAAATAGCCATGTTACAAGACAAACAGAAGGGAAACAAATAGTAAGCCCTGTAGTGGATTTGCATGCGCTGCTTGAGGAAAAAAAACAACACCCAACCAAAAAACCAGTAAAAACCCCGCCTTTACCACTTGTTTGTGTCTACCAGAGTTTTCTGAAGCCTTTTCCTGTGTTTTTTTTATGTCTCTAGTGATAACCACAGTAAATGTATGGGGTGAGTTGGACAGACGTAAGGTGTGTTGTAATGCCCTCCCTACAGTTGCAAACTCATGGTGCCATGGTAGACTGGCTAAAAGAGGCTTGCAACTGCTGACATTTTGGAAGTTGAGTCTAAAAGCTGCTGGAGGTTTCAACTAAGAGATGGGCATCCCCAGGGTTCACTGATTTGACCTGAGGATTCTTAAAATTTATGAGGCTCAGGTCTTTAGCTTGGCGTTTATGCGGTTTGTGCTTCTACCATTTGTAGCAGCTTGTGTTGGGGGATAAGAGAGGAGGCGGGAAATAGCAACATGGGAAAGGCCTGAAAAATGCATTAATTAATTCTGCATTTTCTTGACAGCAAGACCTTCTTTTGTGATTTAGGAAACAAAAATTAACATGGAAATTGTATAAAGTCTTTTGTGGGGATTTGTTCTGCGTCCTAGCATGTTCTCCAAAGGATAACACATTGCGTGCGGGCAAGCACCGCTGGATTGCATCCAGCTCTTTACTCCTCCTCACCACCCGCAGCTGGAGCTAGTAGGCAGGCTGTGCAGCAGGTGCACTGCGCTGGATCTCGGTTTGAATCAGGCTGCTTTCCTTTTTAATGAATCTTGTTAGTGAAGTGTTTTATTTTATTTTATCTTTTCATGAGGAGGAACACTTGACTTGTTGTTATGAAGCAACATGTCATTAATCCATCTGATTGCTGGAACCTGCTCAGTAAAATACACAGGAATAGTAAGAGTAACAGCAGTGTAGAGCCTGGTGTTTGAATGCATGTGCACACGTACAAAAGCTTTAATAGACCAGCTCCAGGAATCGAGTGGCATCTGAGCTACACGTCTCCATTTTTCTCAGGCTACTTTAACAGGTGTACTATGCGGGGAATTTCATTTGCGTGGCTGTGCGCCACTCCAAGGTGTAACAGCCACACTGTACTTAGGCTCTCTGTCACCTGAAGATAACTGAGCACGTTTAAATGTTAATTAAATTTTGCAGCACCTTTTGCAAGGTTGGATTATTGTCGGTGGTATAACTTTTCCTTTTTCAAAAAATACATAGGCTGAGATTAAGAAGTTTACTGTGAGGGGACATGTAAGGAATCACTGAAGTGATAAAAAACAAAAAGCTTGTCTTTGAACCTTTTCTATAACTACTAGGTATATCCCAGCAGCTATACAGGCAGGCTGGAGAGTGTCAGGCGTGACAAGCTACACAGTAATTTAAAACCACAGAAAAAGACAATAGAAAATTGGAAGAACGGGCAAGCCCCACCTGCCATAGATCCCCTTCTTTTGGTTCTTCTAAAGTTGAAGCTAAATCCATTTAGTCTAATTAATTAATGTAAGTAATTTAGCTTAATTAATTACTAACCTAAATATTGATTCCAGAATTTTAAAATCAGCTTGAGGGCAATTTTAACCTGATTAAGGTCTACATTTGTACAAACATTCCCTGCAATACTGTTCTGGAAAACTAGTTTAACCATTCCAGAAGTGTTTCTTGATGACCCTATTACAAGTACAGATTTTGAAACATTTTTGTAAAACGTTGTTTGGGGGAAAGAGTTTTCTCTGTTTTGTTTGGCAAAATTGCTTTAATAGGAATTTTGACCAAGTAAAGATTAGTGGAGATTACAGGATTTTGTGGCCATTGTTTGTAAAAGGTAAAAGTTTTTTCATCAGCACCAGTGATGCTCATGAGCTTTGGGTTCCTTTTTTTTCTATTTACTTTAAAACAACCCAAACAACAACCAACCACACAACACCCCCCACCCCCCCCCCCCCACCCCCTCCCCGCCCCAATCCAAATCCTTCTGGTATTCAAATGCTAGAATGAATCAGGACACTTCAAAAAGAAAATAATTCTTTAAATTGCAGTTGTCCTACCACAAGCATCCATGTCAGTATTGTTTTCCTTACCGTGAAGATCCTTGTCACACAGAGGACAAGTTACCCAAATGCTAGTTGGACTTAGCCATGAATTTCCATTGCTAGTGTTCTTGCAAATACAGTAGACCCAGTTCTGGGAAGGTCTGGGGAGTCACAGTTTCCTAAGCCAGGCAGGGAGTTGTGCTGAGTGCATTTCTCACTCACATAGGTTCGCAGTCGGCTCATTCTCTTCTGCTTGAGGTGGGATAAAACCTTCTTAGCCTGTGGGTCAAATGTGCTGCTGGCCAGCCTGCCTAGCAGTGCTTTTCTGTCTGGCAGCAAAACCCAGTCTTAACATTGCAGAGTTGTGTCCTAAAATCCCCTGTCTCCAAAGAAATTAGGTATTTTTTCCCATCAGAAATTAAATGCTTGCAGTGCCGCTCAGCAGAATGAAAGCAAACTTACATGAATATTATGACACATGGACTGTATTTTCATAAAATTAAGATCACAAGGTAATTTATGACTAGTTCCAACTAGAGCAGCTGCTTTTCTTTTCTTTTCTGTAACCTTTGATATGCAAATAAACATTTCAGGCACTGGAAATCTGCCTTATTATAAAAATTGACCTATACCTATTCATCCTGAAGTTTATGCTCATTTTTAGCTACCTCTGTAGATAAACTCTACACATAATTTGCAAGCTGAACTACTTCTGAAGTATGTGATTATAAATGTTGAACTCAAGAAAAGGGTACGTGTGCTTTTGGAGAGGGCACGTACCCTCGCAGACCCACCACACATGGTGTTTTAACTGCACGTGCCATACCTTCTCCCTTCAAAGCCCCTTCCCCAGTACCCATTATACAGCCATACATCACAGCTGCTTGCATCCAAAGGCACTGCACGATTATTGGAGTGCGTATGTATTTCCTGAGCTCTTCCGTGTTCGATGAGTGATAAGCAAACAGTGAAGCTGGTTTTTCTCAGAGGTGTCAGGACTGCACAAAATACTCTCCCCAGTCCACTGGGTATCCATCCTCCGAGTTTAAGAAGTAAGAAATTACAATAATAAAGAAATGAAGTGTTAGGTAGTGGCATGGCAACCTTCCAAGTAGTTATGATAAACCAGCATTGTTCACTGCTTGGGAAGTTAAACAGAATTATGCATTGTTCTAAAGCAGCTGGGGAGTGGTTCCCCAGGCTGTTTCTTACAACAGTATTTTAAGGAGGTATAATGCAATCTAGTATCACTTTTAAT
The DNA here is from genome assembly GCF_964237585.1 of Gallinula chloropus. Classification (NCBI taxonomy): domain Eukaryota; kingdom Metazoa; phylum Chordata; class Aves; order Gruiformes; family Rallidae; genus Gallinula; species Gallinula chloropus. The sequence continues at coordinate 94,270,770 of NC_140085.1, forward strand.
TAAATTAGCCTAAAAGGCAAAAGGCATGTGCTTGCTAATTCTGAGCCGCAGCTGAAAAGTAAACATTGCCAAGGTGAAGGCAAAATAGCAGCTTTTGGGGAACAGTGTTTTTGTAGGGGAGAAATCTTTTGTCTGAATATTTTTTTTCATTATAAACTAGACACAAAGCAATTTTTGCATTAAGTGCTTTAAATAAGCGGTTTACCGTTACGGCATATTAATTTCAGAGTCGTTGTTCACTGTCTTTGTCTCTCGTTGTGGGCACTGAATGGGAAATCTCAGATAAGGCACTTCTAGTCATAGCATTTCCTGGGAGGTCACAGGCATCTGGGTGGATTCTGGACATTTCAATATATACAAAGTATATGGGTACATTGTGTGTGTGCTGTTCAAGAAGTGACTTTTGGAAATGAAAGCATCTCATTCACCGCATCTCTCTTGTCCCCATCCTTCAGGTCCATCAGGATGCAAACTAGTTGCTATATTTGCTTGGAATGGAGGAAGGGATAAAACAAGGCAATGTAAAAACTGAAAGCTGGGGAGCTCTTTTTAGGTAGGAGGAACTCAGTGGCAGCCTGCTGAACAGTCCAAAACACTAGAGGAGGCCACTAACCTTTCTACATGTTGTGGAGCTTTCATCCTCCCTACCTGCTTTTAGAGGACATCCTGTGGCTCTGGGTTGTAGTGGCAAGAATTTCCCATCTGATGAACTGTAGTGAGGGAAGAAAGAATTTCCTCCTGCCTTCAGTCATGCCTTTGGCCAGTGGGGACGCTGATTGGTTTGCTGTGTGTAGAAAATACAGCATATTTTCAAGCTCTTAGCCACAAAAATGAGCAAAGGTACTAAGTGCCTTTTGAAAAAAGATAACTGCAGGGTGCAATTTCCTGCACCTTTAGCATCTGGATCCTCTTCTTAGCTAAGGCTACTGGGAAGATACAGATGCTTGAACCCTTGATATTTTCTGTGAGTCTTCTACAAACTGGAACTAACCTGAAGTCCTTCCAAGTTGATACAGACTATCCCAGTTGCAGTTTCAGTGGGCTTTAGGGTAGAGGTGTGTGTCTTTCTTAGATCGTTTGCTTACACTAGGGATTATTTTTCTCCTTAAGCTCTAATGTTCATTAATGAACATTAGTTAGTGTTCTGCTGGTGGTGGTGGGTTTCATTTCTATTTCAAAGATGTATTCAAGAGATATTTTCCAATTTTTGCGTGGAAATGGAGCCGATCTATTTTAATTTTTAAATGTATATTCTTATGAGTGAGGTTATGTCTTGAGGATCCTTTGTTTTCTTCCTCCCTCCTCCCTATTTTTCCAAGCACCTACAGGGTGCTTATAAATTTCTAACTTGATAATTACACCTTGAATTATTCCCACTCCAGCTTTTAGCTACATAAGGAATTAATATGATCATCATTGCAAAGTTTGCTTCTATTCTTCTCTCTTGCATATTTTGTTGTTCTAAGTCTAAGGATTCCTGTTTTCTCCACTGAAAGTTCTCTGGTGTGACAAGAATCATGTATCTGTGGCAGGGAGGAAAATTTTTGTCAAGGAGGGAGAGAGGGAGATGGTATTTCTAGACTTGTTCTCTAATTATATCTGTTGCAGAGAATCACTTAGTTTTTATTTCTGTCTGCAGAACTACATATTTATGGACTGGTGTACAAAACCACAGGGCTCATTTATACAGCACTTATGTTTTCCCTCAATAATAGGAACAGCATTATTATTGACTTGATGATTTTTGCTTTCAAGTGCTTTTATTTCTCTTATTGCTTAGCTGCCATTCATTGGTTTCCTGCTGGTCCCTGATGTGAAAAAAATAGAAGAGAAAATGCTAATTGGAGACCAATTTGGTATCCAAAGCTGCCCAATAGCACTTTCTCTAATAACACATGGGTATTATGGGTTGAATATTTCATATAGTAAGTCTGAATAGTAGAGATTAGTTTTCCCTGTTTTTCACTGTATCAGAGAATCAAGCTCAGAGATGACAGTGTAGTAAGTGATACCATGGGTGTTTGGATTGTGTATATGTACCTGCTGTCATCCTGGTATTGACACTTGGAAGTAAGTGAAAGACCTGCATGCAGTAATTAGTCCACAGATAAAGATGAGAACTAGTGCTCTCCAGCCATGAGGAAGGCAGGCATACGCAGGATGTGTTGGGAGGGTGTTCACAGTTGAGGTGAGGAATGTCTCACAGCTAATGTTCAAGGCATAACTCCGTGACAGAGCAATGCCTCTTATGTAGTAAGTATCTTACTCAAGAAGGTGAACTCAAGTTGGGGCATCTGAAATTGAAAAAAAAAGAATGTTCAGATCACTGAAAGATTGAAGGCTTGTCTTACAAGAAGAAAGAAAAGGCTTGGCTGTCTAGCAGAATGAAGAAGTATCTGGTTGCTCTTTATAATCATGAAGGAAAATGCAAGCCACAGAAGCAAAAGGACAATGTAGGTAGAAGATTAAGTGGTACAATGAGTCTGTGAATCATGGTTTGGGCCTAGAATCAGGTTTCCCTCCAATGTAGGAACTGGAGTACTGGAAGTCCAGGACTGAATGCACCTATGGGAGATCTCAGTGTGATGAATGGGATTGTATGACCTGTCTGACTGCAGTGGAGGGGAGACTTGCCTCAGGAATGGGCAACATGAGTCCTCTAGACCTGTTTACCAAACAGTAATTGCCTTAAAAAAAATTTCTTGTGTTCGCCTCAGCTTTGGCTAAGCTCTCCTCTGTTTCACATCATTGTGATGAACAGAAATAGGAAAGCATGTTGGGCAGGATTGTCTCAAAAAAACCCAGTAACAACAAAAACAAAACCACCTGATGGTTTTATTAACCACATCTCTAAATCAGTATGTCTTCAGTTTATGTACATTTATACATGGACATGCTTAAGCTATTTAGCAACTAGGTGGGTCCTCATTAAGTTATTGTGACTTTTATCAGGCTTGATGTGTTTCATTTTCTACCAAAATAACCGTATTTACTACTTTAATTGCTTTGTTTCCCATGTTCGCCTGTGGCTATAGTCCTAATAAAATAATATTTTCATTTTCTCTGTTAAAGAATTCTTTCTTTGTCTCTTGAATTACAGATATGAAATGCAAGAGGCAAATCCCTGACTCACTGTTAGAATTCACTATAAGGTTGTAAAGGTTTGCAGAAATGCAAACCCAGCATTGCAAAAGAATATATAGTTGGGTAGTCCACTGCCTTGAGTGCCAAATAAACTAAAGTTATTTTGGTTTTTCAGGTCTTTGTTGCCAATGTTTCTTTCATGCATAAAGCTCACCACATTCATTCATGCTTTTGTCACCTTCAGGCTTGTTAATGCAACCTTGTGGTTACATAAGACAGCGACTATGAAATTTCATCTGTTATTGAATGCATATAAATATTTCACATGTGGAGCATATTAAACTGATGTTTCAGGAGTTCTGCTGGCTTAGGAAATTTATGCTTGCATTTATTCATTTGTTCCTTTTCATGGATATTTTTGGGTGCTAGTTTTCATCCTTAGAAATGACTGAAGGTACTTGTTTGAGTCATCTCTAATTTTCTGGGGGAAAAAACCTCCTAAAATCTCCAAACCTTTTCACTCTGTACTCTGAAATCTCCAGTCTAAGACATTTTCTGAAGGATCTTATGTTCCTTCCCTCCCTTCTCTTTCTCTCTGTTGCCTCTTCCCTCCCACATCAGCAGACATAAAAGCCCTTAGAAGATTTTCAGCAGTCAGCAGAGCTTGCAACACATCCCAAAGCGTGCTGCCAGCTATCAGTAAGTTGTGTTGGACCTTCCAGATCATAGTAAATAGGGGTTGGTAACGGAGTTTAAGTAGGGAGGTTGGGTCACAATTAGGCTGGCAGCCCTACCAACAGAAGCCGCTGTTGCTTTTCTATAACCCAGTTGCACAAAATCCTGTATTTTGACATGCTGTCGTAAGGCTCCATATGAAGTCATTGGACCATGATTTCTGTCACACCAAGTCACTTAAATTCTCTCAATCTTAATTTTCCCACCTATAAAATGCAGCTAATAGCAAACCCTGGAGTGTTCTACCCATCAGGATAGCTGCAGGTGGCATTTGTGTTAGCATAACATGGACTTCATTGTACAGAAGAGAACATGGGAAGGGTAAATAATTCACTAGGGACGGAGGGGGGAAGGAGGATGTGGCTTGAGAAGTATAAGTTTTGGAGAGCTAGGGAAGGAGAGGGGAAAGGAAGACCCCTTCCCTTCACTTCCCTTCCCCATATCCCCCCTGAAAATTCTCATCAACAGCTGTCTAATGGTTTCTGAGTGGTATGAGGTGAAGGTAATGGCCTCTTGCCCCTCTTCTAGTTTCCAGGCAGTGATGGTGATTTCCATTTAATGAAATGTATTCCCTAGGGAATAAACAGCATGATAAGACAGCACCTGAGCTGGAGTGTTTTTGAAGACTGCTGGTTGTAGATGTTCAGAAATTGTCAATTTTTCAGGCAGAAATCTGTGCCCCAGTCTCTTCAGTTCTGTTGCATGCTGCAAATTTGGGTCCTGGTTCTTAGACCTTGTTGTGATGCTAGTGCATTCTTGCCCAATCTTCAATTGCATGTTTTCTGGTCTCCTGGCCTCCTGGTCTCCCTCCTCAACTGGACAGGGGAGAGAAGATATAACAAAAGCCTTGTGGGTCAAGATAAGGTGAGGATTGTTCATCAATTACTATCACTGGCAAAATGGACTCAACTTAGAAAAAAATTAATCTAATTTATTACCCAGCAAAACACAGTAGAGTAGTGAGAAAAATACCAAATCTTAAACCAAAACACATTCCCCCAGTTGTTTCTCTCACATCTTCTAACTCCTCTCTCTGGCTGCTGCTAGATTTTTTTTTTCTCCTTCTTAACTATGTTATCCCAGAGGTGCCACCACCGTTGCTGATGGGCTCAGCCTTGGCCAGTGGTGGGTCCATCTTGAAGCTGTCATGCATCAGATCTATCAGACAGAGGGGAAGCTTCTAGCAGCTTCTTGCAGGGACCACCCCTGTAGCACTCCCTGTTGAAAAAAATTTCCCATGCAAACCAATGCAACTAGACATCCAAGAGTCCACTAAGGAAGAAACCTATAGAGAAGCTACAGCTGCAAGGAAAACTTCAGGTGATTCTTTCGTATTCCCAACAGCCAAATCCAATTAGCCACAAGCCATAAATTTACAGGAAATGAGGTTCATTAATCTTTCTGTCTAGGAAGCTACTTCTTTTTCATGGATTAGCACTACAAAGACTAACCTGTGGCAGAAGTGTGTGTAGAATTAGGTTAAGGATGGATCTGTTGGAGAGCAGCACAGGGGAAATGGACCTGGAGGTCCCAGTGGACAGCAGGATGATCACGAGCCAGCAATGTGCCCTTATGGCCAAGAAAGCCAGTGGTATCCTGGTGTGTATTAGAAGGGGTGTGGTTAGTAGGTGGAGAGAGGTCCCTCTCCCCCTCTGCCCTGGTGAATCTGAATCTGGAATATTGTGTCCAGTGCTGGGTCCCTCAGTTCAAGGACAGGGAACTACTTGAAAGAGGCCAGTGCAGGGACACCAAGATGATTAAGGGAGTGGAACACCTTCCTTATGAGGAAAGGCTGAGGGAGCTGGGAGTCTTTAGCCTGCAGGAGACTGAGGAGTGACCTCATTAATGTTTATAAATATGTAAAGGGTGAGTATCAGGACAGAGCCAGGCTCTTCTCAGTGATGTCCAATAATAGGACAAGGACAGTGAGCACAAGCTGGAGCGTAGGAGGTTCCATGTGAACATAAGGGAAAACATTTTCATTGTGAGGGTGACAGAGCACTGGCACAGGCTGCCCAGAGAGGCTGAGGAGTCTCCTTCTCCCTAGGCATTCAAAACCTGCCTGGACGTGTTCCTGTGTGACCTAACCCGGTGATCCTGCTCTGGCAGGGGGGTTGGACTAGGTGATCTTTCGAGGTCTCTTCCACCCCTAACATTCTGTGTTTCTGCCCCTCTTTGAGCCTGTTTAAGTTAGAGATGCCTGAAAACCACAGTCACAGCAGAGATGCACGGTGAGATCAGCAGCTCAGCCTTTATAGAAAATACAGTTTTGACGTGGACCTAACATAGAGTTTTCAGAGACAACTATCAACTGTTTCACTGAAATCTTCATCCCTTTCTAAGAGAATCAAAGGCCACAGCGACAAGGTCACGGGAATTTCCTTTGTACAGCACTTCAGGTACCTACTTAGTGTCTAAATTAGATTATTTTGGTGATCGGTTTCCAATACACCTTTGGTCTAACTGTTGGTTAAAAACTAACCTTAGGATGCTTCTGGCAGCTTAAGACATGATTACATAAACATATACAACTTGCATAATGCAAGATGTGGCAGAGGCCCCTCATTTCCGACTGACTGGAGAATACCATCCTGAATTTTAAACCAATGTCAGGCTGCATTTCCCATCTGTGTAGAATGCATTTCCTTAAAATAAAATTGCATTTAGCTTATGCATGCACACTTGCAGCGGAAGGCTGGAAAATATCCCTGTGTCCCTAATATTATCCAGTAACAGAGCAGCCTAATTACTCTTTGGTACAGTCTCACCTTACAGAGTCTTCTTAATTGTTTTAAAATTGGTCAGCTTGCTTTTGAAATGCTCACCAGTGAAGAGGGTTAGCTCCCACCCTAGACCCCGCTCTGCTAAATTGGTTGAGCATGTGATGAAGTGCTTTTCTTCATTGGGCTTTTAATGCTCAAATATATAAACACAGGTCTGTTTCTAGAGGTGAATAAAATGTAATGCTGTGGCAGGTGATGAGACTAGTATCTACAGCTCTAAGATGAATATGATACTATTTAATTCATACTTAAGTCTGAAAGCATTTGGAACGATCGGTACATTAATGAAATGATAATTTCATGCAAAATGTCTGACCATTATTTTTCCTGAAAGAGGCCACAGTATTGGCCACATATCTTTATAGGGCTCTTTAAGAATGAATTATTGGCAACTCTCTTTATATTTGAATTACATTCCTCTGATCCCAAGTGAAAAACAAGCCTAGAGAATGATTACAATAAGCCATCACTTTCCATACCAGAACGCAATGTAACTTGTACTGAAACATCTAATATGCAGAGCCCCTTTCCAATGAACTTTACATACCAATTTCATTAGCAGGTGGAATAGGGCAACGATGCTAAATGAGTAAGGATTTATCCTTTCAATCTCTTCTCTATCTGATATTTTGCAACCTGAGTGCAACACTTTAACCTCATGATTCAACTGTAATGATGTTGTGCATTCCTCAGAGATATGTTTAATCTTTTTACTTAGATAAGTTCTTGGCTTAACATTACAGTATCAGACAGGTTGAACAGAAGGAGAATGCATTTAACCTAAATGGCATTATCAGAAGGAGTGTCTCTTTGGCCTAATATTAACGAAAATGGTTAGCACGATTAATCGCTTGTCTCTGCTAGCTAGCAGACTTTTGAAATATGCCGTTCAGATCAACACAAGCCTAACCCCTCTGTCTGATGAAGCCAGTGATATTTCAGGTAGAGGGGAATTAGGCCTATCGAGTACAGTCACCTTTCTTTTATTAAAAAAAAAAACGAACTTTTTTGACTTTTACATCCCTGTAATGGCATTGGGGAAGATGGTGGAGCATTATGGCACAGAGTCTTAGAAAATCAGATTTTAACTACTTATTTGGTCCTTGTTGGTCTCTGAGTGAATGCTCTGATTTTCAGAGGTACCAAATGCTCCCAGTTCCCTGCACAAGGGGTACCTTTTTGTATCACCGCTATTTTCTTGTGGTGGAATGGCTCTTAAGAGTATACAAATTAGACCAGAAGTCCTGACAGCCTAACTGGATCCTGTCCTTAAAAATGCCCAAGAATAGAGAAGTATATGAACAAAACACTCACAAAAATATGCTTCTTCCAGAACAGCCTCCTGTCTGCTACCTACTGTGACGCAACCTCTGCTTACACAGGCAAGGAATGGGTATCAGTGAAGGTGGAATAAATAGGTTTCTGGCACCTTTAATTTTAAGCTGGATTGCTTTCACAAAGAGGAACTTTGGTATTTCAGAGCCTGCACCAAAGTGGACTCATTAGAGCACACATTGAAACCAAAGGGCTGAAGACCTCAAATGCCTCTTATGGTAATCAGAATTGAGAGCACGCTGAAAAATTACCCCTCCTCCTCTTGTGGATTGCTGGGGGCGGGGGGCAGTAAGGAAGAAATCATTCTTATTTTTGGCCGAGTCTTATTTTCCTTAAAAGCATATTTTGGAAGGAGATGCTGCTGTGCTTTTTGTACAAGCTAAAGCTAAATGTAATGATAATGAAGAAAAAAAAATCATTGGCATAAAAATGTTTTGGCAGTGAAGAAAATCAGTCTCAAAAGTAGGAATATCATCAAGGGAAAGAATTTACGTGTTTAAGACTCTGTTTAATTACAGATTAAACAGATTAAATTAGTCATTTGGTGCAAGAAAAAAGGAGAGGAGGGGATGCTTCATGGGGTGGAAAAAGTACAGCAGTTTAATAAAATGGGAAGTATCATCAGTATTCTATTATAATTCAAAGCATTTATTCTGTTGAAACCAGTTGCAGTTTTGCTATTGAGTTTACAGAGATGAAGCACAAGTCACTCTTGTTTAAAATGAAGGTGGAAAGAGTGTAGATGAAAAGGAAGAGCAGCAAATAGGGCAGCTGCCTTAATCTGCAGGCATATTTTGCCTGTTTATGATTTCCATCAAGGGAAGGTTCTGTGGCAACATTTTTTTGAAAAATAATTACAAAAAGACAGAGCATTGGGCAGAATTATTGTAGTGAATCAGCTACTGCTTGGAAACTGGGAGTGAGAAGGAACACCCGGCTCAGTCGCTGATTTAGGTTTGGGCTTCAAGTTCTTTCTGCAGCTCTTGTCCTCTTGCTTCCTACATTCACATATGTAGAGTTGACCTTGTAGGAAGATGCACATAGCATATTCTTGGTAGGAATGCTATGTACTCCTGGAGGAGTTTGAGGAGGTAGAGTCAAGGTTTTGGAGACCTCAAAAAAGAAAAAAATCCTGCACAGTGCCCATGAAAGCTCTGAGGTAATAGTTTGCTGGGACATGAGTTCTTCTGAACCAATAAACATTTCAGGAAAGATGGAACTGAAAAGGTACCTTTCTGACATAGATCCTTCTGACATCCATCTTTCTCCCCTTGTAGCCTTTAAATTATGTCCACTTTTAGGTCCCTCCTTTCCTTCCTTTTTCCCTGCTGTAAACTCTGTTCCAGATTAACTTTTCACTGTAGGACTAGAAAAATGGAAGCTTTTCTTTTCTTTTCTCCTAGGAGAAAGCCTTCAAGAGAAATCAATATTATTCCTGCAGAGAGGAGCCCGTAGCAATGTGGTGTTCCAGTGCTAACTCAATAGGCAGGGTGCAGCAAGGGAATCTGGATGGTTCTATCCAAACAAACTTGCTCACCTGCTTGCATGACTGACTCAAATTGGGTGACCTGCAGAGCTGAAACAATAGGAATGATTTCTCAAAGTCTGCATTAATTCTCAGCCCTTCTCAGGCTTACATTGGAACAACAGACATACTAATATTTATATTAATATATTTAGAAGGAAATGCTAGCAGTTTCTTAAGGCATTCTTAGTGCAGAGGTTCAAAAGTGAATGGTGGTAAAAACCAAGAGATGGTTTGCTTAACCTAAATAGCTGCCCTGTAAGAAAGACCATACAATTTAAGAATTTTAGCTTTCGTATTTGGCAGCTTTTATTCACATTACTTTTACTGGCCACCTCAATGGAGTACTGCCTGCCCCTGGCTACGTTTTGTGAATACACCTCACTGGACTAGGTGCTCAGCTCAGTACAAATCAGGATGGCTCTATTGCTATCTGTAAATGACAGCAATTTATACCAACCTGAAGGTCTGGCCTCTTAACGGGTCAAGGAGGATATGAAAGCTAACTTCTATCTGAAAATGGAGAGCAAGTAATTTAAAAACTAAAGATACTTTAACCAAATCCTGGAACTATGCCTAAAATAATAATTTCCATCCTGTGTTTGAACTTACACATCGATGAGTTACTTTGTGTTACTCAAAGCTTTACTTACACTCATTGCTGTGAGAACCACTCCTATAATACACACACCAAGTGACATAGATCACAGTCACATCAAAGCGGGTTAGACTTCAGAGAGGGTAGACAAGAGGATAATTTGCACTTACATAGTTTCTTTCATCCAGAGAGTTCAAAAAGCTTGTATTCATTAGGTCTAAACACCACTCCTTATGGACAGGTAAGTGTAAGTACCAAAGCCACTTTACACACAGATAAATTAAAAGGTAAAAGAAAGTAGAGACAGCATAATGCAATATCAGAGTGACAGGAGGCACCCCAGTTGCCCAAACCATTGACTTCCATTAACCATTACAGTCTGTCCTATGTCCCAGCCCAAATTAATGCCCTTGAGGTGCCTCTGATATGTGACTGACACTGTATAGACCCTCCCACAGCAAATGCTGTGGGCAAGCCTTTTCATCCAAATTGGAGGTCTGCTTTAGGGGCAGGTTATTTGTCAAATTGTCCTTGCTCTGTTCTGTGCATGGGGCAGCCAGATATCAAACAGATAAAGTAGGCACTAAACAGTTATAAGGTAAATAGCTATCTTGGGCAGAAAGATGAGTGCTACATGATTATACTAGATCATTACCAAAGCCATAAAGGGCAACCTTAGAGCCAAGAGGTAACTGGAACCTCTGACATCACCAGTACACAAAACTTCGTTGGTGGTTTGTTGTGCATGGCTGAGCTAGAACAGTCTGCATTCCACACATCTTTTTTGGGAAGAAAACCAGGAACACGCTTCAGTCCATTGTTTTGGTAGTTTATAGGATCATATCTGTGCTGAGCAACGCATGAACTCACAAACTGTTCAGTGCCTGAACAGAAGGGAGATTTAATACAAATTTGTAACAGGCTCCCTAAATCCATCAGAGAAGAGTTAGTGGTTAAAAACAGCCAGAGAAAGCATTAGCAGTTAAATCTTTGGGGCAGTTTCTTTAATGAAGCTCAGCAAGATACTTCTTACCTAAACCCTGTAACTGGAAGGGCTCGGAAGCCTAGGAAGAGGTTACCACGCCTTTCACCTCAAGGTCAATAATTGCATCTGGCTTCAAAGTAAACACTAAACACACCATTACCTCTGACAGCTGCTGGTAGCTCTTTGTTGAATAATCTAGAGTAGGTGTCAACTTTCTGGTAAATAAACATCTAGGTAAACAGCTATTTAATGTTGTTAACCCCTCTCTGGAGAACAGAACCATAGAATCATTTAGGTTGGAAAAGACCCTGAAGATCATCAAGACCAGCAATAAACCTAACAAGACCAAGTCCAGCACTAAACCATGTCCCTACCTGCCACATCTTTTAAATACCCCCAGGGATGGTGACTCAACCACTTCCCTGGACAGCCTGTTCCAGGGCTTGACAACCCTTTTGTTAAAGAGATTTTTTTCTAATATCTAAACCTCTCCGGGTGCAACTTGAGGCTGTTTCCTCTGTTTGCTTCTCACCTTCTGAAGATCAGTGTTGAACACTGTGGTTGAATGGTAGTCTGATAGCATGGAAGGAGGTTGCCCCATCACTGCAAACATGCAACCTCTTTGGGCTTCCAGGGAAGACTTGGATTTCTAGGGTACCTTGTCTTTATGTGGAATTCTTTCCAAAAAGTTTGCGTGTTACAGGTGGAAGCAGATTGGTCTCTTTAGTGAGTGTTGATGTATTTCAGGACCTCTTTAAATGAGAGCAGTTGAAAATAAGAAAAAAGAGAGACCCAATTGAAACGTGCAGGAGAAAAGGATCTTTTTCATCTCCGGCTTTCCTGAATAACTTTCACAGTAAAGGCTCAGGTTAGCAATCTTCTGTATCCAGATTTTCTGTATGGGAAATTCCTTGAAAAATTAAGTTATGCTTTTGAACAAAGGTTTATTTATTTTCAGTTAAATTGACAGTATAAAAGCATAATGAAGATTTGAAAAATGTTGTATCTGCTCTGGCAAATCCTGCAAAAGGAAACCAAAGTAGAATAAAATGTGAAGTCGTTTCAGTTTCTATGTATACTTGCATAGATAGGGAGTGATCACACTTTCATGCCAGTACAGTTTCATCAGCACAGGATCAAGCAGAGGTAAAATTACGTCCAAAGAGCCAACTGCTTTTACTTCTGCTGGCTTATGTTCAAGGTGACATGGAAGCCATTGCTTTATCTTTGAACTGACACTACCATGAATGAAAACAGAATCAGAGCTAGCCTGTGCTCACTTACGCTGGTGTCCGTGCAGTCAGGTTAGCTGGAATTTATTTCCAGAGCTAAATATAGCCAGATTTTAAGATGGCACAAGACAGCATAACTCTGTGCTGAGTCTCCAGCCGAGTATCCTGTCCTTACAGTTCAAATTAGCCAAGATAGGATACCTAAGCTATTTGCTAAAGAGGTGAAAATCTGTTGAGAACTGGGGAGAGGGGAGAGGGGGGGGGGGAGAAAGTGTGCAAATGACTGAAAACCTCCTGTAGTTTAAAGAGAGTTGATCACTAGTTTATATGTAAATCTATGTACTTGTAAAATGTCAGGAAAACTTAATGTACTCTCTCTTCTTTTTGTAATTCAGTTTCAAAGTACTGTCATGACTCTCACTCAGTGTAAATGCCTTTCTCCACCAAAGCTGCATGTTTGGTATTAAACAGTATTCAAATTAGATGCAAGAGTTGAAATAATATTGTAAAGTAATGGTTATTTTATCCACATTTTATCTCCTAGCTATAAATTTTATATGTTAGATTATACAACTCCCTATAGATCTTGGTATAAGAGATCTCAATAAATCTCAAACCATTCAATACAGAGGAAATTTATTTGTTATTTGTGTCATGTTTTATTAGTGCCCTGTAGTTCAATCCTGACGCTGGAGAGATCGCTCCCTTTGCCAACAAGTAAGAAAAAAAAAATCTTTACAGCTTTAATTTATGGTAACAATATATTTATTATTTTTATACTGTGCATCTTAATTCACCAATTCAGGTATTCCAGCATATTTGTCTGAACATACCTCTCCAAATTCTGTGACATAGTTATATTTTATGCCACTGATATAGGCTTTATAAATCAACAGTGTTTAAGTTGAGTATGCATAGGGAAAAAAAAAACATGTAAAAGAAGATTTTATTTTCCCACATTGGAAGTAAAAGCCACACGGTAATGAGATGGATGGATAAATAGATAGAAATTCCCTTTACTTTTCAATCTCTGGATCCCGCATCTGTGTGGTACATTGTGCCAAATGCTACTACTGTTTCTGCTGCTGTTGTGTCTCAAAATTGCTTTGTAATTCATGAGCTATGCAGTCATCTCTAGCTCTTGGAATAAAAAGGTAGATTCAGTCTCTTGATATATATAATGGATATAAGTGTATTCGTTTTCTTATTCTGTAATGGATGAATGCAAAAGAAATCTGGCTTCTAGCTTTTGGAAAAAAAGCAGTATTTCACCATTATCATATAAACAGAAGGCTACAGAGTAGTGCTGGGGGAACATAGGTGTGAAATACATTTCCATTGAAAGGGGGATTGGAGGAAAGAACCAAGCAGTACTTACAGCCTTTTTAACGAATAGAGGGTGGTATGTAAGTAAATTTGTGTCAGCAACGGGAAAGCAATTAAGACCAGATCAGCAGTTAGTCCTACCCACCCTTCTGGCTCCTCCTCTCAGTCCTAAGGCCACTTGCTCCACTTTAGCGTCCCTGAGTTCCCAGCTGCAAAAGTCTCCCACACAGGGAGGGGTAACATCCCCGTTACATGAGGATGTGTTGCCAGAGTCATGCAGTACACCCCCAGTAAACCACTGTCATGGTAATAAGACTTCCAGGTTCCTTCTAAACTGTATGGACTGCTGGTTCTTTCTCTTCTCCACAACGCCCCCCACAAAGGAAAACCATGGTCTGAATGTATGCTTAGCAGTCACCACCAGCAGAGGTCTAACCCACCTTCAGCTCTGACTTTCTACATGTCCTTGTGCAAGTGCCCTCACCTCACAGCGAGATGGTAATCCTGAGCTTGATTTTTTTAGCATGATACCCTTCTCTTCTGGAGAGGAAATGCTGATGAATGCCCCATGTTGTTACTGGGCTGACTAGGTCGTGTGGTCAGAAGGTCTGTGTCTTTCTTGTTATTTCAAATTTACAGTGAACATTACAGCCAACTGAGAAACTTTCTTCAAGAACAGCTTTCCAATTTGACAAGTCTAAATTTAGTGCCGTGTCAATTATGCTGAAATGTCATTATTTCTAATAAGAAGTTTTGAAGATGTTTTTACAAATCAGAAGCCTGAAGTTTTACTTTGCAATGACTTTTCATTTTTTTGAAATGTGCTTTGAAAATGTATATTGAAAATGACTCTATTGAGTCAACATTGGATTGAAAAGTTTTCAAAACTGCAGCTGAAGGGGAAAAAATGAGGAAAACTGACATTTTGTCCCCATTTTACAAAGTAATAATATAATCAGATCCCAGGGCAGAAAATCTTGTTTTCAAACACTCCTTACAAATACCCATTTTCACCCATATTGGTCTTCTCTGTATCTCCTAGGTATTTATATTTTAGGGATGTTTCTCTCGCTGTAAAGAAGTCTAAAACCCCAGGAGGACAGAACGTGTTATGAATGTAATGTCACACAGCATGTGACAGTGTTTTCAGTGAAACTCCATCTACCCTTGGCAGAGAACCATCCAGCCAAAAGTTATTTTTCAAACCTCCACACGCATAAGGCCAAATGCTGAGAGCTGCCACCACAGTCACTGTGCCCGCGCCGCTGTATCTCCAGGCCTGTGTATCTGCAGATAAATTCTGTCCACTCGTCTTTAGTGCGGTGTAGGTGAAACTTAATCTCTTCATCTCCTTCCATCAAAAGTGCTGAAAATAACCTAAAACAACGTCTGAGGTCTAACAGGGGAAAATAGCCTTTCCAGTCAGATTGGACTGGCTGGTCCCTTCAGTTACTCAGCCTGAATCAGAAAAAATACCAAGTGACAGGACATATATCAGCTCTGAATGCTTTGCCGTTCATAGCAGCTTCTCGGCTTTGTTATTTTTTCTGTTCATATGTGATTATTTTCTATGTTTCCTTTTCATGTTTACTTTTTAAATAGAGCTCTGAAAAACTTCTTTCAGTTCATGTTTATAGCTCTGTTTTCCTTTTATCCTGCAAGCTTCATGTATTGTTTAAGGTCAAACACCGAAAACAACGCTGTGACTCCGTGAAACTTGTCGCTCCATTTCCAAGGGTGGTGTTTGACCTCCAAGAGCCTCCTTTGTACCTGTATCAACAAGCTTTGTTATCAAAACAGTACCACCAACCTCCATCCTGAAAAAAAATAAAACACTGACAGTCCAGGGACAGGAGAGAATTTTGTCTTGATACTTGCTGTAAATTCTGTAAGACCCAAAGGTATTTTGCATTAAAATTTTCTTCCCCTCTTCCCTGGGAAGCTCTCAGGAATTGGGACTGGTGCCTCGGTGCTGGGAGCATAGGGGATGGGAAAGGAACATGCTGTTTTGCAGAGTGTGAGGGCTGCTGTTCTCTGCCAGGCTGCTCTGCCTCATCTGTGCTGTGGTCTCCAGCAGCTCCCGCCATATAGCTCAATGTCCTCCCGGCATCTCTCCCCATGCTGTGGTGACCTGTCTTTTTTCTTTGGTAACATCTTGAGCATGGTTTATTTGTTCTGTTTCCTTTGTTTCTTTCAGCCATTTTTCTTCTACTCTGATTCCTCTTCAGACAGTTTAAAAGACTCCCATGTTTTCTTTGTTCTCTCTCCACTTCCCCCTTTTCCAAGGCCCTATTTCAAAGGAGTCCTGTTCCTGACAGCTCTTGTGCATCTATGTAAGTCCACGATGCAGGGGTGAGCGTTTGCCTATGTACTGTATCAGGGTCTTAAACTCTCACTCTTCTTGGCTTTTCCTCTTTCACTTTTCTTGTTGTTCATCTTGTGAACAAGCTTTTTAAGGGGAAAAATCTTTTTTTTACACTGGCTGGAACTGGGCTGGCAGATTTTTACGTCACTTTTTTTGTTCTGCTAAAGAAAAATTAAACATCAGGTAGTGCATCCTGTTTCCGGCTGAGGTGCTGTTATTTTTGTAAAATTGGAAGGATCTGTTCAGAAATCAAAGCTATCTGCTGTGCTCTTAGTGAGAGACAGGCGAATTCTGAATGCAGAGATAGCTACATGTGGAGCATTTTAATTCTTGGGTCAGCAGTTCAAATCTGTCCAGCTTGCCAATTGCAAAAACTCATTACTGTCTGATGGCCACTTAGGACTTAGTTGCAATTAGTGAGAGTGAATGTGTGGGGGATGGACGGGATTTGGGGGGGAGAGAGGTAAAAGAGGGGATCATCTTCTGTCACTTCACATACAACGCCTTTCCCCACAACCTGGAGAGCTCGCATCCTAGGCTCAGGAAGCAAAGATACGGAGAGGGAAGCGTACACCAAGCTCTTACTCCCCTGCAAAGGGGGCTGTCGAGGCAGTGCTCCAACACCCTGATGAGACCCCGAGGACCAGCTTTCCCTGGCACAGGCTGGTTGAATTCTGGTGGGCTTCAGACTGCAGTCCTGTCAACGTGCCATGTTTTTAAACACATTTTAAAACATCCTGTGATGTTTTATCTGTCTCATCAGAACAATTAGCTCCTGGATGCTCTCTGTGCAACAAAGGAAATTAATTAGGAAGAGTCAGATGCTGTGATAGAGAGCGGTGTCTGGGAGGCTGCAGTGTCTCGGGTGGGTTTTGATGTTGCAGCGGCCGAGCTGCAGACTGCTGTCATGTGTGGCAGGGTGTAGCTGGGCAGGAAGATTTTACTAAAAAGGAGAAAGTCACCTTATAGAAGCCCTGCATTTCCACTCTACTGAAGGCTGTTTTTCTGTGAGCTGAGACATAAAGGGTATGCGTGTGGGGAAAGCAGCCACCCTGAAATTCTCTCATGAATACTACAGTGCATGAAGAACAAGGTAAAGATCATACCTGTGTATTTTCAGTTCCTAGGTACACCCTGGTTGGAAATCAAAGTGGAGTAGCTCTGCTTTTGCTTCCCCCGTCATATTTCTAAATGGATTTTCCCTGTAAGGCACAGAGATGCTAAACTTTGATCATAATCATCTGACTTTGAAACCAACAGATATCAAGAGCCATTTCTTTTCTGTGATGTATGCAATCTACTGACATGAAAAGAATGCATTTAATGTGATTGAGAGAAATAGAAGTTTGATCCCAAGAATTTGAAGTCAGGGCTCCTGTTTGTAAAACTTGAAATACAACAGTATTTTCTACGTGCCTGACAGATGATTGGAGAATTTCTTTTCCTGTTTCAATTTTGTTTTGGCTTGGGTTTGGTGCTTTTGGGTGGGGGGTTTTTGTGAATTCCCCAAACTGGTACAGGCTTCCCCAATCTCTGAACTGCACTGTTGTCAAGGAGATCAAATCCTGGCTGTTCATCAGCCTTCTCAGTGATACCAACCAGACAAAATATCTTCACTTTTTGCAAATCCCTGTCTGTACAATTGTGATAGAATGTGTAAATGTAGGCTCTTGAGTAGACAGAGTTCCTCATGGAATGCAGAGATTATCCCATTATGTGAGAAATAGGTTATCAGGCCTTGAAGAAAGCTTTGGGTAATGGATTCCAGCTAGACTTAAAAAGGTGGATGGCATCCTGGCCCTCCAGGAAGCTTTGCCATTGCTGCAGTTGGTTGAGGATCCCTCCTTTTTCAGCTGCAGGATTGCAGACTTTGGGCATCTCTGACTGCTGACACCTCAGTGGTATTGGAGCGAGCTAGCCCATAAACCGAAATCTATTCTCATCCCTGTTGGAGAACAGATCAGAGCTAAAATCTTAAGCCTGGAGCATGGGGGTCCAGGACAGGCTGTATTCCTTCTCTGACACCAACTGAGGGGACGAGACTGTTGGGGGAGCTGTGTAGGACAGTGGCATTGTGTGGAGAATCAGTTCTCCTGCCCTGTACCCTCTCAGGCAGAAACAGGAGCCTGACTGGCAGCAGACAAGATGGACACAGCTATGGCATAACAGGGAACAGTTTGTTCTGGGAATATTAAGGCAGGTGACAAAGTATGACATCATTCCAAAAAGTGTCACGAGAGGAGAAAGCTCTTGTAAAGCAGAGGTTGCTTCTCTAAGTATTATCAATAAATTTGAAGGAAAGGCAGCCAAATGCAATAAAGGCAGGCAGCTAATGTTCATAATATGATTTTTAAAAGTTTTCTCAAGTACTGAAGGAGCCCCTTTAATGCATAACCAAATTACCTGTTGAATGGATGTGGGCTGCAAACTAATTTTCTCCCATGAGAGTCAAGTATTTTAAAAATACTACACTCCAGTAGGATTTGCATCTGAAACGTTTCTCTGTTCTCTTATTGAACAGTAGGAAAAAAATGCCAAAGAGTGAAACTTTGGAAGTGAAGATAAAGGGGGGAAATATATGAAGGGCTTGAAAGATTTATCAACTTGTGTGTTGCATCATTCTCCCTAAGAAGCATAGGCAAAAGTGAAATGAAGGGAAAAAAGAGCTGTGAACCATGATGAAGATGATTAAAGAGGGTACAGAGCAGCTGTCAAAGCAAATATCAAGCAACATTAATAACTTCATAGAACATCAGAAGACTGTCTCAAACCTTCCCAAGAAAACAAGAGCTTTTGTTGCTGCACAGGGTTAACGGGACTCGGGTGCAGCCACTAGTCTTTGTCTGCCAGAGATACTCCAGTGTCAGTCTGGAGCAGAACAAGAGATTTAAATGGGGTTAATGTGACTACAAGCTACCAACTGAGAAAAAAAAATGGTTCTGAGATTTCAAAAACCTACAGCTACGTGGGAAAAACTGCCCTCAGTGGGGAACTCACACCTTCAGAAAAAGCGAAACTGCATTTTCTTAATGCCCTTTCCTCTGTGTAGACGAGAGGAATTTTTCTGTGTACAGAAAAGCAAAACAATGAGGGCTTGCTGCAAAGAGCTCATTTTTTAGTCAAATGGTTGACATTTTTCTCTCCCTTTAAAAGCATAGCAAACTTTCATCTCATGCAAATTCGTGAAAAATTATGCTTTGGGCCACAGAATGGAATTTTGCCCAACTTTGCCTTGAGCCTAAGTGAATAGTTCTTCCCAGAGCCACAGAGCAGGGCTTGTCAGAGATCCGGTGACGTGGCTAGAACTCCCTAGCCAGTATTTCAGAAAAATCTCCTTTCAACCTGTTTTGCTCTGTCCAAACTATTCCTGCATGTGGGTTAAGAAAACACTCAATATCAGACATGAGCAACTGAGTAAAATCATTCACTTACAGGAATCAAGCAAATTATCATAAGCGTTTTGGTGCCAGCATGGTGTCATCAGTTTATAAATGAGCATGAAGGATGCTCCTGCCGTCTCTTATGTTCTACAGCCAGTATCCAACAGAACCCAATGCTACTCTGAGGTGTGTCAGATCCTTTATCGTACGCAGCTTGAGTTTCTTACAGGCTGTAAAGGCTCCCAGGAGGCCGTGTCTTGATACCATATGTGGTATGAAGCCATAATCCTTCATGTTTCTGCAGCACCCATTAGAAAGGGGTATACTGGGTCTCAAAGGCTCCCCTGAATATTGAAAGATAGACTACAAGGAAACTACTACTGGCTGTAGTGATGCCTGGTTTTAATCCCCTTTTCGTAGCACAGCAATTTCCTCTGACTCACATCTAGCTGGGATTATTCCAGGTTTGTCCCCGCTCGAGATGAACCTGTGCAGCCGTTCACTCATTTAAATGTCCCCCTACTTTGACCTCGCCCTTTCTCATTTGCCCCTTTTTAAAACAAAGTGAACAATGTAGGAATGCCTGAAGCTGACATTAGCAAGCATTTCTGTATGGGTATTTTTACGAAGTTCCACAAAGCTAGGAAAAGCAGAATTCTGTCATTTTCTCGTGGAAAACACAATCTACCTTCTTAGCCTCCGGTCCCAATTTTGTCTTTCAGATCATAGCTCTGCTATTCTGTTCTTGCCTTTGCCTCTTGTGCAAAAAATCTGTTTAAGGACTAAGGATTTATTTCACATTGAAAGCTGTTTCTTTGGTTTTCAATTCATATATAAGGACAGGAGGGAAATGCATGTTTGTGGAGAGCCCTGAGATATTATTCCCCTGCTATGGGATATACACCATCTTATCAAACCCCAGGTTCCTGTTTTGTCCAGTGTGCTTCCCCTTCACTTGAACCTACCAGTGAATCTATCAATATAATGATCAAATGAAAGTAAGTTACTCCCATCCTTCTGTCTTTCCTCCTTCCATCCTTCCTTTCTGTCCTTCCTTGTCATTCTAAAGGGAAGATTTTTTTGTTTGTTTGTTTTGCTTTTTTTTTTTTTAAGTGCAGTACTTCACTCTCTCTCCCTACTATGTGAATCATTTTAAAATTTGTGGGAGTGACACTAAAACCAAACTTGAGTTATCTACTGGTGCTAGATGAGCCTATATAGCTATATGTTTTACTGTTTCTCAGTAAGCATCTGCTTTGAGGAATTCACCCTCTTCTGTATCTGTGTATAATGATTACTTAGACATAATAAGGATGGTGAAAGGGGAGGATGTTCTTCATTAGAACAAAAAGCTAGTAATAGCAGAGAAAAATGACTATCTGAGATAAAAGCCTGGCAACATGAAAGATCAGATGGGTTACTCATATGTAATTACTCTCTTGAGTCCATATGGTCATGGTGCATTACATTATTCCCACTCAGCATGCTACTGGCATTTTGTTGGTGTCTTTCCGGTTATTAACCGTATCTATTAACCATTCACTAATCCAAAGGCTCAATACTTTATTTGGAAAATTAATATTTTTTGTGTCCTAAATAGCTTATTCTGTATTCTCAGACAGCCCGGTGCCTCACTAGCTGTAATGGGAATAGGGACTAAAGGAGCCCAAAGGACCGTTTGCAAGTGATACAGAATTTTTACTTGATGGAGGAGCGTGGGGCCCCCTGCAAATTAGATCTGGAAGCCTTTGGTAAAGTCTCCACATGGGATTTGCATTGCTTTGTCCCCAAGGGACATGGAGAAATGTTATGCTAATAGTACTTATTTAGAAGTGTTTTAGCAGTTCAGTCCTGTTAGCTCCTGTGTCCTTTAGGCTTGCAGGAACTTATATCACATTTGAAAATGGGACTTGGCATTCTGAGTATTTTAGGCAAAAGCATTATGTGTCCATAAGCCAGCTGGAGTTTCTTTTCCTAACTGGAATCAGGCAACTGGAAATTGCATCCTTGCCTTGGGGGTTGCAGGGCTGGGAGGGATGGGGAGGAGCGGGGGAGTTGGGTGGAGAGGAGTTGTGCGGGAAGTCAGAGCTTTAGCAGAAAATTAACCTCTTTCTCAGAATTAAAAATGGGGGGGGGGGGGTTACCTTCTTTTTAATAGTATGATGAAGTACTTGATTATGTTGGTTTTGAGGGGTCTTGGCACTCTTTCAAGCCAGTTTGGCTTTGCCAGATGGAAGTCTCCCCGTAGTTTACACGTGAGAAACAATCAACTCATGAGGCTTCCAGTATGATTTGAAAAGGTTTTGAACAAAACCAGAAGAGCTTCAGGAACATTTCACTAATTTGCAGGGTCATACAAGAAGTCATGAGCCACTTGGCTTAAAAAATACAACTTCTCAGCCTATATGCCTTCTTCTCAAAATAGCTGACCATTGGCAATGTCAATAAACCGTGCAGGCTGTCAGGTCACGTGGCTGCCTTTTATTCATCCATTAAGAAAACATGCAACAGGGAGAAGAGAGCTCTGAGGGGACCACACATACGGGCAGGTGTCTCGTGCGCATTCCTCTGAGTACATGTGCTCACATCTGCTGATTCCCTCAGAGAAAGCTGCCAGAGATTGGTTAAAAGCTGCTTGTTGGCACGTGTGTGAAGTTTGGCTGCATGAATGGAGGTCTTCATTTCATAAGGGGGTTTTGATATTTTCCGTGGTTTAAACAATTTCCCAAGGGCAGTGTCTCAAGGCTTTTCAAACTTTCATCAACAGAGTCAGAAAATGCTTCTCATTATTTGTGCTGAGAGCAGTCCTCTGGGTCGTATCCCTGGTCCCCTCCAGGCAAATGCAATAGCTAAGCGCGGTCTTGAGCTCATGTGAGAAAATACCTCTCTAAGGAACTTTATGAGAAAGGAAACCTACTGTGCCTGGCATTGTTTCCCCATCCCAAGGCTGCCGTGCTCCTGTGTGTTTTGTGCTTTATGCAAGAGCTATAAAGTAAGACACGGCTGTAAACATTCATTTGGGAGCTTGGCCGCAGACTTCAATGGGAGTCAGAGCAGGCGCTTGCTCAGAACCAAAAAATGTGGAGAAAATATCTTATTTCGTAAGAAAAAGAAGCAGAAAATGCAAATTCCTTAATTGCTATTCAGACTGGAGGGGGGTGGGGAGAGTATTATTCACACTGTCAGAGAGCTTTAGAATAATTAACACAAACAAAAGTTTTGGGATCAGGAAAAATACATATACTTCTCTTGTTTTGGAAGGGATTACTCCTGAATGTGCAGCTAATCTGACTAATACATTTATGTTACACTTTGGGGGTAAAGGGGATTAGGTGGGAGGAATTAAAGAGATTTGATATGGATACCATATTTGGTAGAACTTCTAATGAGATTACTTAAGGGAAAAAAAAAGAAGAAGAAAAAACCACAACCCTGCCTTATGCATAGGCTTGACTAAGTCCAGAGACTCTAATGAGATCATGTATTCTGTCTCCAATAGGGTAAATGGTGCCAATTCAGAACTGTGGGAATAAAATTCATTGGCCTCTGATTAACTCAAGGATTGTACCAGTACCCAAATTGGCACTTAGAATTTCATGTCTCATAGAGGTCGTAAGGAAACGCTGTGGAAACAGAACGGGGAATCAGTTCTGTACCAATGGGGATGCATATTTACTTTCCACCAAGCTGAATTTCATGGATGAAGTTTTATTTTCCTATTTCTTAAAAAGGAGATTTTTATGGAGGGTTTTTTCAAATGAACTTGGAGTTGAATCGATGGTCTATCCCTTCTGTTCATATGATTTCAGATGCCTAAAGCCACGGGATATGAGGTGGGTTATTAGATATGCCTTTCCAAAGAGGAAATGGTAAGACAAAAATGGCCTGCCTGAAGTTACAGTTTATAGATTAAAAAAGGCACAAACAATTAAAAGACGGAGACAGTTAGGGCAAATTACTTGCAATCAAGCTGCAGCTAAATGAGCTTCTTGATGAGGAAGCCAAATTTATGTTGTTTAGAACCACAAAGAAATGTTCTCAAAACAAACAAAAAAAGTTGAAGGTGAGCTAAGTGTTAGCACAGTTGGATACAGATGTGTTGATAAGGGAAGTTATGGGTGCAATTAAAGTTCTGGTCTTGGATAAGAGAAAAAAAAAAGATAATAGTAAATACAGAGAGCTTTTCTTTCAAATCCAGCATGACAAAAACTTAGCAGGTGCATGATGGTATGATTTCTTCCCCTGTGTTTTCATGTGGCTAGCAGCCTCAACAATCAGCTTTGACTCAAACCAAGCAAAATGTAGCAGTTCAAATCAAAACATACATTCTCCCAAAAATCATTTATTTAGAGAAAAGGTTGAGTGCTAGGGGCGGGGGTGAATACATTTAACACTGGAATTAAACGTTTTGTTCTCTCCCTTTATAAAAATGTGAATTACCTCTTTGGCAGCTCTTTGAAAAGATCTTTGAAAAGTTATGTATATTCAGTGATGAAGACAGAAAGCCACACAAAGCCCTCAAGACATGTGAAGGCTTCAGTGTGAAACATCACATTTTTCTCTTTGTTGCTCTATATACATTTTGCATTCAGTGTAGTATTCATCAATTTCACTGAATGCTAGTCATTGTCTACCTATATTTATCTGAAAGTAGTGACTTTAAAGACTTTATAATTATGAAAAGACATCAAGCAAAGCGATCCTTCACCATTCTTGTTGCATTGGAACGGTAGACATAACACTGTACACAAAAGCAAGGTATAATAGGGCTTCTTATTGGCAGTCAAGAAAGTACATGTAGAAGGAGATAATATTCTGCTGGCATTTTCCCTTACCTTGATTCCTCCTGTCTTTTCACGCAAAAATTTTGGCATGCACAGGACCTTGCAGATATAGGTGAGTGGAGAATGAGAGTGAAAAATACGCAGCCCTGAGCTAGATGAGTTGGATTTCCCATGTACAACACATTTTGACAAAAACCTGAAAGTGACTGTCCCTGTTGTGCTGAGATCTGTAAATGAGAAGCCCAGACCCCTAGCTCCAGAATGTTTTGGCTCATCAAAACGCTAATCATACTGATAATTTTCTGCTCTGTTGCAAATAGTGTTTATCATCTGGCAAAGTTAGATAATATTGAAATAAAGAGATTAGAATGTGCTGGGCCAGTTATCAGAAGATACAGCTACTTGAGAAGGGTGTCAATCAGTAAAAATAAATTAAGAATATGTTTTTTCATTGGTGTCAATTAAAGTGTAATGTGGCTGCTTAGTTAAACTTTGAAAATTCAACGTAGATTTTGTAGATGCACAGTCTTTATTACTTTTGTTGAAATAATAAAAGACTTTGTGAGGGTTTTTTCCATTACCAAGAAGTCTTGACTCTCCTCAGTTTGTCTATTCAAAGTTGTTGTGCTGCTTGAAGGAATGTGACTCACGCAAAGGAGATTGAGGTTTGGTTTCTAATCATGGGCTTTATGCTTAGCCACTGGCCATAATATTGGTTTACATATGTGGTTAGGATTAGACCAATACACATAATATGTAGTATTTATTTTTCACTTGACACCATAACTCATATGCTTGAGGTGTGGAGAACGATTACAAGTTTCAGGCGTCTGTTTGGTCCCCACTAACTGTACCTGTGTACAGCCCTTCATTCTGTCTCCTCGGCCTGATTTGGAGAGGACCAGGAAAAGGAAGATAAGGTTGGGAGAACCTGCGTTTATTGCTCATTAGAATCATGACAACAACATTGCCTGTTGTGAGGGATTGCTGGCAACATATGAGATTAGGAAGGAAATTAATTTTTCTTACTTGTGATTTGGGCATTATTTTAAACTCCTCAGAGATTAATGAGTTGGATGATTAGACAGAAGATGTAGAAAGCCTAATGACTGAGAAAGTGAAGGTGTCTTTGGTTAACAGCTGCATGGAGGTATTAGGATTCAGGTACTAGCTCAGTAGCAGAGGCCTGACAGTTATACTGAGGTTTTGATTTGTTCTAAATGAGGAGAACTACCAATGTCCCTCCAAGACTGCATTTACCTTAGTCCATTTTCTCCTTTCCACTGCTCAGCAGGAAGCCAACCCACAGACCCCCCCCGAGAAACAGAGCGAGAGAGATGTGACTGGATTACATCATAGTGTCTCTCCTACAACATTTTTCTCCTCTTTTTCTTTCTGCTAGGCCCTGTTAGCTCTGTCCTGCGCATCATCCTTTATCTTCAAGGGACAGAGGGGCAGGCAGGGAGTGCGTATGGGGCACATTCAAACAAATCCAGAGAGAGCTGTGTAACAGGATCCCAAGAGGAAGAGGGCAAATGTTCACAGCAACTTGCCGTGTAAGTTAACAAAGAGTGCACCTGTATCTCCCACTCACCTGCAACTTTCCAACCAGAGAACCAAGAGGAAAGAAAGGCTGGCAGAACAAAAATCAGAACAGAAGGTAGAGTAAGGATTGGATTAACGAGGTCATCAAGGGTAGCAACTTCTGTTTTCCATCCGACGCTCATGGGAATCACAGCAACAACAGACAGGAGAGTAAGAATTATACAGAGGGTTGATTGTACTTCAGGAAAATGCTCCACCTTCTCCATGTAGACCCTGCACATTTTGGGGGAGGTTGGTAATGGACTTGCTCTGTTGTATTTTGCAAAGTAATAGGTGGTACCATGTAAAGACATGTTAGATGGCGGTATCTATTTCAGAAGTTGTTCTGAGCTGTTCAGTTGTATTCGATCCTTGTCCTTGCTGCAGCTAATACTGAAATAGCCCCACTGAATCATGCTACCATGTGTGTTGTGGCTTATAATAATAGTAAGCTTATTTCATGCTGCCCAACTGCATTACATTGGAATGAACAGGTGGGCCAGCAAACACAAGACAGTTTTCCAATTTGTCTGTTTTAGAGAATAAGATTGGGCTTTGTCAACCAGAAACTGCTGTAATATTAGCATGAAATGGAAAAATAGAGTCATTAGAATTGTTTTCATTGCAGAAAACAAAAAAACCATATGTCAAACTAGATTTAGAATCCCTGCCTTTTTTTCCTGTCATGTGCACAATGCGAGTTTCTTTTCTTCCCAGGGAGAGCCAACATGCCTTCAAAGACTTTGGCTTGGATTCTCAACCTCTTCCAGTGTTGACTTGAACTTGGATAAAGAGTTTTATTTTTTCCAGTCGATATGCAAGCCCCATTCTGCTAATAAAGCATGATTATCCCAATGTGTATTCAGCAGTATATAGTATTTTGGAACTGTGCAGCAGACTTGTCTCTTTTTGCAGCCATCCTTTCCTCCCACATCACTTTACAGCTGGAGCTCAGCAAGCATGGTGGTTACTCTTCAAGGAGCAGACAGTATCTCTCTCTCTCTCTCAATCCCTCCCTCCCTCTGTAAGGGTCTGTGTGACCCCAAAGGGAGCAGCCAAGCCAAGGGAAACAGATAAGTCTCCTGCTTAGCCATTCTCTTAAAACACTGTGATATACAATGACTACAAAATAACCTTAGAGCACCAGGTCAAATGCTTATCTCCTCTGTCCACAAATGACATTGAAAATACCCCCTTCTTTTTGCCATAAATCACCATTGTGCCTAAAAACTCACAAGCTAAAAATCCCCTGGGGTGTGTGGTGTTTGCATTCGATCATCTTTTAACAGTATCTCCAGATTCTCGAGATGTAAAACAAAGGAAAGCTTTGCTGGGTAGAGCTCTTTGTATTGACTTAATCCATCCTACATCAGCTATGTAGGCCTCTATAGATGAAGGCATTAAAACATGTTCCTAGCTTCACCTTTCAGTAGTTTCCCACTGATGGCACCAGGATGACAACATGCCTAAAGAGCTTGCTTATCTGGAGTCCAGATACTACAGATATAGGGCACTGTGGTCAGACCTAAAATCATAATGGACAAATTGCCTTTGGGAATTTTTATTCACACTCTTCAGGACACTTTCCTCAACAGCTGTTTTGTAGCCTCTGCTAAAGCATCACCCTCTCTTCTTGAAAGGGCAGGGCCAAGGCAGGAAAGGAGAAGTCATCATCTATGACTTGTAACAGGGTCCCCATTTGGAACCCTTCTTCTCTTTTCTTCTTCTGTAGATAGTCACCCTCTCGCTTTCCACACTTTTTCTCCAGAAGCTACAGCAATTGTGACAATGTACAATCTGCATTGTAGTATGAGCAAACATAAGAAAAAATCTGTATGCCTTTTGCTGAAGTGTTTCCTGATTGAATGGCTGTTCTACTTCCAGTAGGAAAGGGTGGAAGAAGAAGGCACCAACAGGCCAGATTCAATCCCTAGACCTTGGTAGGATGTGGCAGAATTGTTGTACAAGTGTATTGATCAGGGAGTAATTTAGAATTATTTTTATTGAGCAAAATATCAATAAAGTCACTAAGTGAAGGCATGTGAGCCCCTATTTACTGATAAATCATTCTTTGATTCCATAGACAGGAGTATATTATTTATGTTCTGGAAAAAAAAAAAAGGCTACATTTTTATTTTCATGCCATCCTGGAGAAACATTGGTTACTCAAGCTTAGGTCGTAAAGTGGAATTTGGAAGTAAAGGAGTAAAACACTTCTCAAGAAAGATTTGGTGCTTGTGTGGTTTATTGGCCTTTTGGTCCCTCGCTTTGCCCTAATGCTGTTTTCACTTTGTTTGCTGATATTTCTTACCCTTCATGTGTGTCACCTTCCCTCCACCTCTCACCAGCTAAACAGGCCTTTAACCTGGTCTTCTAAGGGAATGGGCATTCTCAGTTGTGATTTTGTCCTCTTCTCCAACCTGGAGACTTGTCTGTTTCTCTCACTGGGGTTCTGCAGAGTGCAAAACCTGGTACACACACTAGTTGCTGCTAGGATGAAGAAATGTGTCACCTCAAGTACCTGTTCTTCCTTCAGGTCAGTGATGACAAGTTCTACTTGTCAAATGCTGGGTGTTTCCCAAAGACAACCTCATCACAGCTGGCACAGTCACCTGGCCAAGGGGTGCCCTGCTGCTCTGGCCCACCGTATGGTTTGGGCCAGTTGTGTATAAATTAATTAAAACTGAATTTGATAATTGCCTTAGACTCTCTACACTTTTGTGCTGTGTGCTTATTTGTGTTTCTTGTGGGAGGGTTTGGTTTTTTCCCCCCTCTTCAAATGTTCTCCAGAGTTTGGGAGAGAAAAGTATTCTGTACTGATAAGATTACTCCTGCTGTTCCACCTTTATCACAGGGGTGTAGGCTCAGCTTTGCCAACCTTAAACTCTGTGTTCTTATCATACTTTATTGTAAGACATGACCTTTTCAGAAAGTCCAGGATAGAAGAGGTTGGCTGTTTTGAGCCAATGTAGTGTAATGATGGGTACAAAGAGATACAGATGTGAGACAAATTCTACCTCATGGGTGTCCAAACTGTTATGTATGATTCTCTGATGGAAGGGTGAATCAATGAGACAATACAAAATATTAATCTTATGCTATATTTGAGCAGTGAGGTTTTTACCTGTTATGAAATGCTCACGGAATACGAAATGGTTGAAGGACATTAAGGAAGGCTTAGGCAAAAATAAGAACTGGAGAATGCACATGATACAGTGATGTTCTCAAATTAAAATGGCACGTTCAGATCCAAGCTAGACCACTGTTCAAGGTAGATTTAGGCAATACCACTGTTCCAAAAAATCAAAATTAATCCTGATTCATAAGAGGGAGTTTTAGAATCTAGAAAGAGCCACTAGGAAATGAGCAGATCCTTCATATGTGACTAGGGAGGTGTGTTTCCCCTTTTTTTAGGCAAGCTGTTGAGTTGCCATGGAAGTCCCATCTGAAATTTTCTGTAAGGATGAACAAAGCTTATGAAAGTCTGTGTCACAAGAGGGCTTAACATGCATGTGTCAGGAGTTAACTGTGACTCTTTCAGCCTTAATTCTACCAGCTCCCTTCAACTACTCCAGGGAGTGTTTTTGTGCTTGTATAATCCTCCATCTCATTCACAGTGGAGCACAAACTGTTGAAATATAATGGTGAATTTGCACTTTCCTATGTATTACAGCAGATTCATTATGCCTCTGCTCCAAACCTTAAAGCAGGTTTATCACTCTTTTATTAAAGGAAGACCAAAAGAGAGGAGGAGGTTAATTTTTTAAGTACCTCACCTCCACCTTTTTTGCAGAGATCTGTTACCTGTCCTCTGACTTTTCTGTGAGTGCTCTCACTTTTGTGTGAGGAAGGATAACAACAGCTCCATTAGCACTTCCTTCTTAATGGGAGGTCTGTGTGGGAAGTACTGTTAAAGCAAGGAGGTATAAGACTGGAGGGATTGTATTTACTGAACAAAGACTCCTACCCTTGGGTCTGGATACTGCTTTGATTCGCATTTTTCCCTCTTGCCACCCTTCAGTAGTTCCAAGCACTTCAGTAATTTTACTGCTGGAGAAGACTGTAAGAGGGATCAGAGTAGGTCCTCATGTCTTTGAAGAGCTGGGCTTAAAAATGTAGCTGCTGTTTACAATGTGAGACCTGACTGGAGTAGCTACATTACCACATCGCTGCAAATACCTATTTTTCTCTAATAAATCCACCAAGGACCAAGTTTGTCCTCAGATTCACTGTGGGTGTTGCAGAGCTGCAGTCATGTCGGCATGATTCAGGGCTGCAGGACCTGTGCCTGGGCTGAGGGGCCCCACTGGAGAGGCAGAGTGCCCCTGTGTCTTTACCAGTCTGGGCAGCTGCCTCTGGCCACTGGAAGGGGGACAAAGCTGCTGTGATCGTTTTACATCCCTTAAGGTACAGGAGTTGCCGCACTGAGAAGTCCATGTCCTGGGGGGAAGATAGAGTCTTGATCGATACTCACTTCTCACTGTGGATGAGATCCAAAATAATCACCACAAGGAATCCACTTGATGCCAGTTCGGGTGGAGAATGTAGATTTTTGCGTAGGTCCAGGTTACAGCGGGACGGTATCGCTGGGGCGGTGGAAAGATTGACTCAGAGTCTGATGGGGTTTTTTAATAATGACTATTAGCATGGCCTGAAACTGACGAGGCTGCCAGTACCAAGAGATCTGTTCCTCTGGAGACAGTTTGGAGAATGAGGGGAGAAAAAAGTGCTTTTTCACCTCCAATTTAGAGCAAGGCAGCTCTGTAAAGTTATTTGTGGGCCTTTAGACTGCTTTGAGCAGGGGAAGAGGACTTTGTTTCTGAGTGGAAACCATAGAGACATTTAATTACACTACAAAAAATATACACAATAAACAAGTCTATTTTATTTTATTTTATTTTTTTCAGCCAAATATACTAGAGAGCCCTAGAGGGAAAATATATTTTAGTACTTTACAGTTACAATTGCAATTTATGTTAGTCTAGTGTCTTTCATACGAGAAGTACCATATCATAAAACACTTTACAGTCTGTTTATCAATACAATAAACTGAGAATATTGCTCAATTTACTTTATTAGAACTTGCTGAGAGATACAAAAAATAAAACCAGCTTGGATTTCTAGTACTTCTTTTTTTTTTTTTTTAAGCAAGTGAAACATTGGGAAGTGTAAGCATAGCTAGGTACAGCCTTAGCTATGAAAGAAAGAGTGTAAAAAGGCTTCAAGTAATGAGTACAGGTTGATCTGAGGACAGAATTCTCATCAAAGAAGTCCAAGAAATGTCTGGATGGCAAAGTACATCAAGAAATTTTAGGGAAGCTCAGACCTAAATAAAACCATTATCACACCGCTTCTTTTGTGTGCTTCGATTGCAGGATACTACTCAAGATAAGTAAGGTTGAAATAAACTGGAAGTGAGTTGTTTTTATGGCCAGCCCTGGCTGGATTTGGTTCATTAAATATTTTTGTGATACTGCAGAGTCTTGTGGTAAAGCTCCAACAGAGGTATTCGTATGACAATTTATGATGCAAAGAGGAAAAAAAGGTAGTTTTGATAGGCAATCATTTGCCTGTTTCCATACATATTTGTGCTGTGATTTTGTGTGGCTGGGTTCTGGTAGAGAAGGGGGGCTGCAGGGGTGGCTTCTGCAAGAAGCAGCCAGAAGCTCTCTGCGGGCCCCAGAGAGCAAACACCAGCCAGCTCAAGGCCGACATCGTTGTTGACCAAGGCCGAGCCCATCAGCGATGGTCACAGCGCCTCTGTGGTAACATATTTAAGAGGAAAAAAAGACCCCACAGGCAGCTGCTTTTTGAAGCCTGAGAAGGGAATGAGAAGATGTAAGGAACTGTGCAGACACCAAGGTCAGTGAAGGGGAGGGAGAGGAAGCACCCCAGGTGCTGGAGAGAAAGATGCCCCTGCAGCCCATGGAGAAGTCCATTGTGTAGCACATGTCCCCCTGCAGCTCATGGAAGATGATGGGGAGCAGAAACCCTACCTGCAGCCTGTGGAGAGACTCCACACTGGAGCAGGTGGAGACATGGAAGATGCTGTGACCTGCACTGGAGCAAGCCCCCAGAAGGACCCTCAGCCCGTGGAGAGAGGTTTGCTGGGGAAACTGGGGCACCAGGCTGGAGCAGTCCATTCCTGAAGGTCTCCACTCCTTGGAAGTGCACATAACCCTCATTTTTAAAAATGGAAAAAAAAAAGAAAGGCACAGGGAACTACAGACTGGTCAGTCTCACCTCTATGCCCATAAAGTTCATGGAACAGATCATCCTGGAAACTGTGTTAAGGTACATAGAAAATAAAGAGGTGATTTGTGACAGCGAACATGGCTCCACCAAGGGCAAATCATGTCTGTCAAATTCGATGGCCTTCTATGATGGTGTTACAGTTTTGGTGGGTAAAGGAAAAGCAATGGATGTCATCTACCTGGACTTGGTGTGAACATTCAGTGCTGTACTGCATGACATCCCTGTCTCTAAATTGGAGAGGCATGGATTCAATGAATGGACCACTTGGCGGAAAAGGGATTGCTGGACTTTAAGCTGAAAGAGGGCAGATTTAGATTAGCTATTTGGTAGAAATTCTTCCCTGTGGGGGTGGTAAGGCCCTGGCACAGGCTGCCCAGAGAAGCTGTGGATCTCCTGAAAGCGTTCAAGGCCAGTCTGGATGGGGCTTTGGGCAACCTGAGCTAGAGGAGGGTGTCCCTGCCCATGGCAGCAGGGGTGGGACTGAATGGACTTTAAGGTCCTTTCCAACCCAAACTGTTCGGTGATTCTATGGTTTTACATCATACCCTCCTGGTGCAATTGGGAAATGAACAAATCCTGTGCTTGCACAAAGATTTTGCTGTATAGTGATGCTCTGTATGTCTGCACACTTCTAATGTGTGTCTGAAAGGCACATTTTCCTAGTTTGAGATGATAAATGCAAACATGCATTAATTGCTTCTGAAAGTCATTGAAAACTGTTCTGCCACAGTATCACTGGTGGCCAGAGTTAAAGCTGTTTGAGAGGCTTAAGTGGGAACTTCCATCTGTTAACAGCTTCTAATATTTTTTTAAGCTTAACCTCATTTTATAAGGCTCAGTTTTGAGATGATTGAAGTATTTCTTTAAGTTGCATGCTATTAATATTGCAAGAAATACTCTCAAATTGTCCTCCATCTCAGTGCATTTTGTAAGTTTGCAGTCAGTCTGGTTTTGAAATTAATTATAGGTATACTTGCTTTGGAATTTTTTTATCACACACTTAAAACTAGCCCAAATTCCATGCTGTGTCAATTTATAATAAATTATATTACTTAATCTTTCTACATGACTATTTGTATGCTTCTACAGTACTGTTCTGCATTACTTTGCAAACAATTGTTACGATTAAAAGCATTTCAAAACTTTGCTTGATAGTTTATATATATATAAATGTAATGCTGTACTCTGTCATAGAGCTGGAAAGACAAGTGGTAGCTGAATCATCTTCATTGACAAGATTAAATTCAGAAAGGCAAATATGTGTGCATTAATAGGAGATTAGAACAAATAAACTAGTTACACAGTGAAAAAATTCCCAGTCTAGGTGATTCATTGCTGCTAATTTCAGCACGAAGAGAAGTGCATTCTGCTTCAGTTGCTGTCAGACACTCTTCAGGAATGCAAGCACAACCCCAAAAGAGAGAAAGGCAAAATCCATTGACTGTTTGAGATGCACAGATATACATTATCTCATATGAGACTGCCAGGTACCACAAGGTCAGTTCTGGAGATAGGGAAAATTCAAGTTTTGAAACGTAGGGTTATTGTTTTTCTAATTGCTTTGGACACCTTCATGTTATTTAGTAGTTATGTGTTCAGTGAGAACAGCCTTTCACAGTAAGTTCCAGACAAGATGACATCAGTCCAACGCTGCAAGAACTAGAAGGCTCTGTGGGCTCTATTTGTGTTTCTGTCAGCATTTAATTGAATTGTCTGTGAGGAATTGCTAGGCCTGGAGCAATTACTATCAAGAGCAGAACTATTAGTTTAAATCTTCCATACCCTCTTTCTTCTATAGAAACCACTTTTTGTAGGTTTTTGTAACTTCTCTTCCTTCCTAGATTTAATCATGTATTTCAGCAAATGCAAGATCAGATCCCAGGTTGTAGACGAATAAGCAAAGGTGCGATTTTTCCAGTCTCAGTATTTACAGGGCTATTATTTAAATCTCAGAGCTTCTGGTTTCCAATTTGCAGAGTTAAGTTGATAAAACATCCGTGTTTGACAATACTTCATGGAAAATGGAGTTTGGTGTGGCCCTTCGTGCCAGAACGAAAGGTCACAAATGTAATTTCTCAATGAATTTACTACAGACCTATAGACTCCCTCAGAAAGAGGGCCTGGAGTGTTCTACTTAGCTTCAGCTGTAGCCTGGCTGAGGGAGAAGGAGCCTAAGGTTACTGCCTTCACACTGATAAGTGGGTCTCAAGTGCAACGTTTAACACCTGGTTTTCTCTTTGCTTATTCAAGGGGCAAACTAGGCCCTGGTGCCTGGGGTCAAAAAAAAGAGAAAAAAAAAGAAAGAAAAAAAGAGAGACTTCTGTAATCTGTTATGCAGGTGTTCACTGTTACTTACTTTAGTAATTTGCACATAAGAAGGACATCATAGCACTTGGCCCTCTGAGTAGGAGTGGTCTCCTGTGCTATTACCTTTGAGGAGTATTCACAAAAATTGCAATGCACTAAAATAGCAGATCAAGAGCAGGGAGGAATAAATAAGGTGCTCAAAGAAAGTGGTGACAAAGGAAGTCCAACATCAATCAAGCTTTAAATACAGATAAAGAAGAGAAGTTTAATGTATCATCAAAGCAAAACAATTGTGCTATTAAAGAAAAGAGTATTAAAGAAAGAAATGAGAGCTTAATCGGGAAACAAGGTGGGGAAACCTAGAACAAAAAGGTAAGGGATGAGAGTTGTTTCTGTCTTGTTCAAATATGAGTGTGCATGTAGTGTTGGGGAATGACAATATTTTGCTTTGAAATTTGCATTAAAATGAAATCTTAATCACAATAGAAGGTAAATGAAAGCACATGTGGGGGAGGGAAATAATAATTAAAAAAAAAGGAACATAAACCAGACAAATGAAAAGGAAAACATCAATTGCAAATTAAGAGGAAAAACACAAGGAAGAAAGAGGATAGGATACTATTGAGCAGAGCACAACGGTATGAGTGGGGACAGAGAAACTGAAGTGTATCATATGCAGGAAACATCTTTCGCATGGAAAAAACAGAAGGAGATTGGAGTAGTGGGTAAGCTGGCAGGGGCAGCAGAGAAAAATGTGTGTTCATCAGAAACCTAGCAGGGAAGGAAACTGAACATCTAATGGTTGTGGGAGGTTGTTTGCTGTAGAAAACCTAAGATAACTTCTACTGCATGTCTGAGTGAGATAAATTCCTTGTTTGGACTCAAATGTCTGTTTTAACGTGAGGTTTGGATTTAAATATATGTTTTACAATGGGGTTAAATGAACTACTGTCTATAAAGCAGTAAGTGTATCTATATTGATAAAAATACTTCTGGTACTTTCAAGCTTCCTTTTTGTCCTTCAACTGTCTAATGTCTCCTAAAAAGAAAACAAGATTGAATGTCTCCCCAAGCACCAAATGATTCTCGTTCATCTCATATGAAACAGCTACCCACCCCACTCCCCTTCTGCAGTCATGGGTTTGGACTCTTGTGTAAGCCTGGAGGTTGTCTCCTGAAGATAAGAAGAGTTGTGCTTTCCTAGGAAATTCCTCCTACTGCAAAGAGCTGTTATCTGAAGCATTTCAGCTGATGTCTGTAAGGATGGTTTTGCCTGGGATGGCTCTTAAGATAGTTTTGGATTAAATCCATACGTGTGAGGTCAAATAAAGCATGTGGGGCAGAAATGGGATACCCTTTTAGGATGTATTCTGGGATACAGAATGAAATTTTGAGTGCTTTTTTTTTTTTTTGGTCATAGAAACTTAATATCTATACATTTGAACGGACTTAAAACTCTTTGAAGTGCCTGTCATAGAATAAGCCCTGGGAGAACACTGGTGAAGTTGCTGTTTACATCAGATACAGTTTCTGATCTGTTAGAGATTAACTCTGATCAAAGTTGACTGTAAGAAGCTACTCTACTGTGAAGTAAAGCAAGAGGGGCAGCAGTGTAAGGGCCTCATCCAGTTGGAGTTGAAATGTTTGAGGAGGGAGGTTTTACAAGCTCCCAGGTACTGCCTACTGTCTTAAAGCACCCTCAGGGTGACCTGTTGTCTTCCACCCTAGAAATCTGACCCCTTGAGAAGACGCTGGCTCTGCCTTTTCTGTATGTATCTGTTAGGTAGTTGAAAGCAATAGTATATGATTTTGCCATTTCTTCTCAGGGCTCAAGAATCTCATTTCTCTCAGCCTGTCTTTGTACATGAAAATTAAACCATGGACTCAGAGACTCAGAGTTGTTCTGGTTGGAAAAGACCTTTGGATCGTCACATCCAACCATTAACCTACCAATGCCAAGTCTGCTACTAAACCATGTCCCTAAGCACTTCATCTAGACATCTTTTTAAAACCTCCAGGGATTGTGACTCAGCCACTTCCCTGGTCAGCCTCCTTCAGTGCTTGACAACATTTTCTACTGCAACTTGAGGGATTTTCCTCATGTCCTATTGCTTCTTACTTGGGAGACGAGACCACTGCCCACCTGGCTACAACCTCCTTGAAGGTAATTGTAGAGAACAATAAGGTCTCTTCCCTCAGCCTCCTTTTTTCTCCAAGCACTGAACAACCCAATTTCCCTCAGTCAGTTCTCACAGGACTTGTGATTCAGACCCTTCACCAGCTTTGCCCATCTCTGGATGTGCTCTAGCACCTCAATGTCTTTCTTCTAGTGAGGGAGCCAAACAGAACACAATACTTGAGGTATTGAGTACAGGTGAATGATCACCTCTCTAGTCCTGCTGGCCATGCTATTTTTGATATAAGCCGAAATGCTGTTGATTGCCTTGATCACCTGGGCACACAGCTAACTCCTCTTCAGCCAGCTGTTGCACAACACCCCAGGTCCTTTTCTGCCTGACAGCTTTCCACTCACTATTTGCCAAGACTATAGCAGACTGTAGCATTGCATGGGGTTGTGACCCAAGCACAGCTTGGTTGCAGGCTGTGGATCCTGCCTGTCCAGATCCCTTGGTAGAACTTCAAGCAGATCAACGCTCCTGCCCAGCTTGGTGTATGCAGACTTACTGAGGGGACACTCAATCCCCTTGTCCAAATTGTGTTGTTCCCACTTCTCATGAAAGACGCTTATGTTAAGAATACATACTAAAGGTAGAATGCAAATGGTTATTTAGCAGAGGAGCCAATCAGAGAAATTTGGTATGTGGTTTTTTTTAGGGTGTGTAGTGTTTTTTTTGTTTTGTGGGTTTTTTTCCCATGCGGCATGTTTACAACGTGTAGTGTGTGCTGGCAGATACTATCAAGAATGGTGCAAAGATAAGATTCCACAAGCAGCTTGTGTATAGATAAAAGTATTGTGTTGCTTTAGATAGGATAAAAAAGTACACATGTACCTTCATTCTCTGAGGCATAAACCAACCTTTAATTCCCTTTATTAAGAAATAAACTCTTCCTAAATCCGTAATTTGTCAACATTCTGTTTCCTTGTACATTGTACTGAAGTATCAGAGGCAAGCTAGTGGATTAAATAGTTGGAATTCCCGATTTTACCATGTCCTTATAAAAAGGGTGCAAGAAAGACTTCTCAGTGACCCCCATTTGCCTTAGATTTCCACACCTGCAGTGTGCTATAAGCCTGTGTAACAAAAGACCCTTTTCATTCTCCATTTTTGAATGTGCCCATCTATCTCTCTACACACGTGTTCCCACTCTTGTCCCTGTTTCCAGTAGGCACACTTCTATACTGTTAATATTTTTCCTCTCTTGAGTCAGCAAACAAAAACCAGAGGCCCTACCAAACAAAAAAAAAAAAAAAGGAAAAAGAAAAGGAAACATCCATCTAAAATCTTTATAGCTAAGCCTCCTCAGAGAGCAAACAGAATACATGGGGCAACTGTAGGAGGGTAGCCACTTAGATTACAGCTGCAAAGGATTCTACGAGCTTGGCTTGACAGGATGTTGCCACACTGTGCAAAATGGTGGGGCTGACCTGCCTCTCCTTCCCTAGCTCCCGGGGACCAGCTGGGTGGCCCTCTGCTGTGAAACATGAAACGGTGGCACAGGGAAGGTATGTTTGTATGACACACATAGCTCCATGCGTGCATTTGCATAAAACTTAATTTGCTTTCTTTTTTCCTCCTGTCAGCTTTCTGGTTTAGTTTACAGATTTGCATGGCTTCTCAGGATATCCTTTAACTGCCTGGCAAGAAGCAGCCTAGTGAAGCTCTGGAAGGAGCTGACAAGTTTTGGAAAATGTATTAGCCTTTGTAAGCTTGGGTGGAAAAGTTCATGTTAGGAAAAACCTTCCTCATGTTCGCTGTTGTGTTGGCTGCTGACTGAAGTAAGGGGCCTGGGTGCTCCAGAACTTCACTGTTGGCTCTGGCTCTGACTCTCCAGTTCGTCGCAGTTACAGTTACCTCCAGCCGGGGTGGCTTCGTTTACCTGACAGGATTATATGTTGCTATTGGTTTCCCTTCCATGGTTGTGTCTTACTGAAGCATAGCTTTGCTGGGACATGCTGTAAGTTGCATTCATTATAAAGCTGATGGAGGTGGTGATCCCTTGAGGAGGTGGTCATGTCCCTCGGAAGGTGTGTGGTAGTGAAAGGAGCAAGCCAGGAGGCCGAGTCAGGGAAAGTGCGGGCAGGGAGCAGAAGCTGAACTTCAGCTGAATTGCAAGGGCTAGTGCATGCTTGCCCACTTCCAGCCCAGCCTGGCCTCATGTCATGGATGATGTTGGGCTTTATTGGAAAGCTGGGATTCTTACATTTTCTGTGCCCTCTCGCTGCTAGCACTACTACGGCTCCTTGATGAATTACAGGGGCTCCAGGTTTTCCTCCAGTATTGACTCCATCAGAGGCAGTTCATTTATGCTCCTGTTTGCCCAAAAGAGAGGAGAGAGGGATTTCATGTCTGAATTTCTTCTGATTATTGTATGTCCCAAGTCAACCTCCCTCTATTTTTTTTTTCTTTCTTTCATTCTGTACTGTTTAAGAAGGGACAAACCTACCTCACAAGCTGAAAACAGTGTGATTATAAAGGGAAACAACTTGTAAATGTCAGAGCTTGCTTTCCTTAAGAATGTACTAGAATGAGCTTGCATTGTGTATCAGGAGAATGATTGTAGTGGAAGGACTGTAGCCTGGTCAGCCTTTGATTTTTCTGGCTGTAAAGGGATGTTGTACAACTCAGGCCTGATTCTGTCATTATCTTCTTCTCACCTCCAGTTCTAACCCAAAGGGACCCTGGGTGGAGGAAATGTAAGTTCAGCCTTCCTGCCCTCCAAGTGCTGAGACCCTCTTACCAAGGTGAGACCATCTGTGTGAATAAATTTTTACTTTTTTTATTTTTTCCCCTTGTGACTAGATTGAGACCAGCAGCTCATATAAAACACCAAATGGCAGTGTGTTTTGGGGTGGTTTTTTCTTTTTTTTTAATCACCGCTGATGTGGATCACAGGGTAAACTAGCAGAAGTCCCACTTCTCTCCTCCTGAATCATGCAAAACCTTTACTTGTTTTTAAACCTGTGAGACTGCTTCCAACGGGAGAGTATTAGGTAAGCAATAGGTGATGTGGTGTCAGATGAGGAGGAAAACTGAATCAGAGAGCATGGAGCTAATCCCACAGCCTGACCAGAGTGACAGGCTGATAAAAGGCTGTTGAGGAGAACCTGTGTTTGCCACAGGTCTGCAGACACACTCTGCTGTCCCCCTGACTCATGCAGAGTGTAGCCTGGCACAGTGCTTACTTTCTGGGAGATGGATACTCCTGCTTCAGAGAC
Organism: Gallinula chloropus; assembly: GCF_964237585.1. Taxonomy (NCBI): domain Eukaryota; kingdom Metazoa; phylum Chordata; class Aves; order Gruiformes; family Rallidae; genus Gallinula; species Gallinula chloropus. Next base: position 94,310,446 of record NC_140085.1, read on the forward strand.
CATGAGAGACTATTTTGTATTTTTATATCATACAATAATTGGAACTAGGATATGAATAATCTCTCTGATCTGGCAAGGAAGTGATATTTATGTGTTGTCATCTCAAATGTATGAGAGGTCACTGGCAAAAGGTGTGCAGGAAGTGGAAACTCTGCAAAGACCAGCCTGTTCCCAGATACTTTTGGGATCAGTGTTACAGCTCTCCACTCCCGCAGAGAGAAAGCAGGATGGAAACCACAGAACAATTAAATTCCTGTAGGCTGAGGGGTTTCCAGTGACTGTCTCCAACCTCTTCAGGCTAGTTTCAAGGATGATGCTTGAATCAAGCTCATGTGACCTGAGAAGCCTTCTGGTATTAAGTGGGGAAAAGGATTTAATTACAGAGCACAGATAATCTTTGTTCTAATGCCTTTAATGCTATCACTTTCTCTGCAGCTGCTTTACACATAATAACAGTTTAGCTTTCATTACAGATTTTTTTTTTTTAACAAAAAAAAAGGCAGTATCCTCCTATCACCACATAAGCAGCCCTGGTTTCATTCATTTAAAGCAGTCATTTCTCTATGGCTAGAGGGTACTGCATCCTATGTCGTTCCATAGAATAGTCTTGTAGGAATACATATTTTTCACCTTTATTATTGAGATTACTTCAGTCAGCAAGTGCCCATGGAATGGAATTGCAAATGATGCATGTGGAAAGTTAGCAATAAGCTGTATTTCTTCTGTTGATACGCTGTACTGACCCTTAGGAACAAGCCTTAATGCACACTATAAACTGAGGCGTCTTTGTGGGAATGTGGCACATCTGGAGAAAGAAGTGAGCAATAGCCTTTCCTTCAGAAAGCTCAAATCATTCAGTGACCCCTCCATACACAGTGTTGTGTGTTACAACATGGACTCAGCATTTCAGTGTACTGGTGATGGATAACAGAACATCTTACCATCGTGGATACTGGGGTTTGTTTCATTTCCACTGATGCCAGCCGATGGTTGTGTCAGAGGCATTGGCTTTGCTCAAAGAGAGTTTGTGAATGAAGGCCAAACATGTTCTTGCAAGTGTGACTTGTGTCGTAGTGTCAGGTGGGAGTCATGATTTGTGGTGGCATTCCTGTACCTGAAAAAGTCCAAGGACAGTCATAGTAAAAATGTGATTTTGGTGGTAAACCTTATTTTGGCTGGCACAGTTCAGAAGTTATAAGCTATCTCAACTACAGAGGGTGCTACCAGGCACTTGTTTTTTCCCCTTTCCCCCACACTGGAAAATGTGTCTTGAGTGAAGTTTTAACCAGTGCTTACAGGCGGGAGAAGGGCTGGGTGTTGGAGGCACCGTTGCTGCCCGGTAGGCGTTTCCTTCATGCTGGGATGAGGTACCTAACCGTATGCGGGGTTATCCACGGTGTGTCTCTGCTTGGCTAACAGAGGATTTTCATCTCCATATCTGCCACTAGACTGTCATGAGACCTGAATTTGCTTTGAGAAAAGGCAAGTGCAACCTCTGCGTGTCAGAAGTACGCAACCGAAAGGCAGAGTTAGGATATCTGCATGGGGAGGAGGGAAGTGCAGGGTGTCTTGTCTTGGGCCTGGTTGTCTCCTTCAGTTCTCCTTCAGTGTGAACTCTTCAGGGTTACTAATAAATAGGGCCTGCTGCTACCAGGCTTGGAGATAATCAACAGCTGGAGTATAAACAAGGATTGTTTTTTTACTAAATAATTTACTTTGGGTTCTTAGTGTACTGGCATAAACAGTTGCTCCTTTATAGTTCAGAAGAGACTTTACTTGCAGCAAATCTGCTGCTGGGACAACATTGCTGAAGAGCTTGTGCAGAAATCTCCCTGCTATGCCAGCCTTACCTCATAGGCAGCACAGAGCAAGCGCTGAAGGATAGCTCACACCATGAGTTCTCCTAGGCAGCAGAGGAGAATAGTGATTGCCAACTGCAGTACCAGAGAAGCAGGAGGTTAATTTTACTTGAAACTCCCTCAGCTAAGAATTTGATCTCAAAAGCTAAGTGAGTTGAAGCACTAGAGCAGGTGGGTTGATGACAATGGCACAAGGCTTATTTTTGAAACCACCAAGATGAAACAACATCTCTTTCCTCTGGTTTTGAGTAACTTCTTGGCTCAATAGGGTGGAATGCACTGTTTTAAAGGATGCTTACAGACCTTTGGCACCTTGGGTATCACAACTCAAGGTCATCTGCAATATTAAGAATAAAAAAATGAATTTAGGACAGACACTTGAACTTAGCTTTTCATCTGTGTCCCAGAAGAAACACAGCAGAGACATGCAAGAACATACATGTATCTCCTGAATTTCTAAGTGGATCAATAACAAAAGGATTTAGTCTCTTAGCCTCTGGATATGGATGATCAGTATAATTCTCTACTTTTTTTCCCTTGAGATAATTTCTTTTAAAAAAATAAAATCTGCCTTTTGACAAGGTGTTCTGCATTTTTCCTGATAACAGCTCCAGGCAAATGTATGTGTCACACAGTATGAAAGGCATGTTGAGGAGGGTTTGTCTTAAATGAAATATGATGGTGAGATGGTGGCGAAGTGTCAAGTCCTCTGATACTCATTTTATAAAAAAACTTTTTGTTTGGAACAGGTGTCTTGAGTTTCAGCAGGTTAATCAAGTGAGAACTGGGTAGGTTGGCTAGCCTTTACTGTTGTGGGAATTTTATTGTTTAAACAAGTAATTAAATTGTCCACACACAGACACCTCACAACAAAAATGCATTTGTGACAGGACGGTCTTGTTTATCTTGATGAACGGGGCCCCCATCCTTTGTGCAGGCTGTGCATATGCAGCTTTATTGTAAGAAATCGTGGTCTATAGGAATTGCACTGTTACAGCATTCGTGTGTGTGAGAATTATACAATGACAGAGAACTATACTTGATATCCAGAACCTATATTGCAGAGCAGTGAGCAGAGTGAGTTCAGAGCTGCTTCTGGGAGGAATGAACACACTTTGGGGGAAAAAAAACATAAAAATAATAAAGTGCATGGGGCTTAGGAATTCCAGTGTTCAGAGAAGTGGCAATCTGGATAACAGTGTTTACAATTGAGTGGTGTATTTAAACACTAACAGTGGGATTCAAAGTTGTGGCTTCTTAATCTACTAATATTTTGTATTTTTCTAAATGTTGACAAAAATTATATCTTCAAGCAGTTAGCTCTTTGTAAAAGCACTGTTTGATGGGGTCTCAGAATTTAAAATGGCATTGCCTTTAGGTATTTTTCAGTCACGCTCCTTTCTTAAAATTAAGTTCTTTTCCCTGTGAAAGATTCAAGGGTGACCCTTAGTCATCCTGGAATTTCAGCAATCCTCAGTTGAGAAAAGTGTAAAACTTTCCAGAGCAGTTGCCTCCATTGTTGAGTCATCCTAGCTCTGTACTCTGATAGAAATCTCAGGCTATTCTTTCATTTAATTGTCTCTCCATTTATCTGCCCGCCTGCCTCTGTAGATACAAACAACAGAATTAAAAAAAAATATTACATAATGCTGAAAGTTTCCTCAGAGGGACAATCACCTCTCAGCAAAATGTAGCCATGGAAAATTCCAGATAGCACAGGATGTTTTCCTTTCCTTTGGAAAATACCAGTATTTTAAAAGGAGTGTAGTAAGGGATACACAGGTGCAGGCAACAGCAAGCAGTTTCTGTAAGCTTCCTCAAGGATGCTCATGGAAAGGCTGCAGCAGCAGCACCCAAACTGGGCAGAGCTGTCCCACCACTCTGTAGGGCAGAACCAGCGCCCTTAGTTTCACGTGGCGATATTGAGGGTTGGGGAGTTTGTCCCATCTTAGGCCGGAGCTGGGGAAGTCTTTCACCCAGGCTGTCCCAGGGGGCTGAAGCTGGCTGGGAGACGGAGAGATGTGGGTCCCCGTTGCTCAGCCTCCTGCTATGGTTCCAGACAGTGACCCTGTGACTCCTCCAGAACCTGCTGCCATGGTCCTGGGCTTGCTTGGTGTAAGCAAGGAGCCTGCCATGGAAGTCATTTTTGCCTCATTCCAGTCTCTTCCAGGCGCCTCCTGTCTAGCAGTAACACGGGGAAGCAGGGGACCCCCAGCTTTTGTTTAACAGCTTCCTTATAAATGCTGGCTGAGTACTTTTGCTCCTAAGTATACATTTTCTGTCTGCAGAAATACAGCAGACTCTATTTTTCCTGTGCATTTAGCCTGTGTGGCCTCAAAGTATTACTTTGTGCCAGGAGGGGATGACGTACCCCTCCTGAAATAAAACCCCATTTTCCCCTTTGGGAAAGAGCCGGGGAGCAGCCCCCTCCCCGAGGTAGCAGGCAGGAGGAGGTCCGGGTGGGGGAGCTCTCACTGCATGCGAAGGGAGAAGAGGCCATGTCCCCACATCTGGCCGGCACTGTCACTTTACCATCACCCGATAACAAAAGAACAGTACATCCATCCCAGTTTCGTCTGCACCCCATTCTTATCGCGGGCTACTTAAGGCACTTAAGAAACACCATCTGCACCTTTGCTCTCAGAGGCACTGGGTCTCAGGTGGCTTCCAGTGGTGCCATAGTGGCAGAGAATTTTCAAAAGAGCCCAGCTTTATCCTTTATCCGCGGGCAGATTTCTTTACAACCTGGGAGTTCAGCACCTTCAGTGTTTTGTGAGTCGAGGGTTAGACTGGATGCTAACTAAACTCATCTGGTTATTTTGCTGAGATGCCAAAAAGGGACCTGGTCTTCAGAAGGGTGTAAAAATTAGGGAGGGAAAGAAAGGAAAACATAGTAAATCGGTAGCATATTGTGCATTGTGTGTTGCATTTTGCCTGCTGAATTAATTTGGGGCACTGGTTACCAGAGAAGAACAAATTGGAGGGATCTCAGTAGGAAGCAGCAAATGTGGGAGAAAAGAACTTGGACAAAATATTGGAATGATTTAACAATCTAATGCATTGCTAGGTAATGACAAAGGAGAAGTGATGTTATAACAGGCAATAAATGTTTAAAGTGTGCAAACATCCAGCTATGCAAGAAATGTAGTTTTATGTGCCCATGGATGATGAAGAGACAGGGTAATACAAAGCTTAAGTGGAGATACATTGGAGCCAAAAATCAGGTTAGAGTTTTCAGGTGGCAAGACACCTGAAGGAACTACTGAAACCCCCTGTTGCTTGTGACTTCTGAAAGTGGTTTGAACAAAATACTGGCAAGTATCTGTGGAAACCAATCCTGTTCCTCCAGAGAGTCAGTGACTTGACTCTTCCTACATAGATTGTGATATGCTTGACCTTAATTAGCCTTTAACATAACAGAAGAGTCTACAAATGAGCTAAGTGAAAGCTTGCTGCCGGTGTTCATTCTTTGATTTTCTGGGTTGGGCTGGACTCTGAAAGAAGAGTCTCTTGGGTAGAAAATTATTCTACTGTTATGTTTGCCACTGACCTGCTGTGTGACAGTAAGCATGTAGCCTTTACCTTGCTGTCACACCTCTCTCCTAAAACCCAGGTACAATTAGGGAAGAAGCCCTGGTGAGCCCAGATCTGGGTGGTGAGGTAACCAGATCTGTGTGGCATGGATCTGAGCTCTGGGCAATCTAGCACCAAGGCAGAGGGTTTATCTTGCAGATTCTATATAGACAGTGTAACTTCTCCACCATGGCTGAAATAGTGTGATGAGTAGTGGCTGCACTTATGGTGAATGAGAGATAGGCGATGCTGTCAAAAACTGAGGAGTCCCCCAGGCCTCTCTGTAATCAAGAGGATCATGAGTTGTCTCAGATTTTCAGGAGGACATGAAGATTGTTGCAGTTTGCTGCTCCCTGCATGAGATGGGCTAAAGACATTTTTTGTTTATCTCTTGCCTTGTATTTTCTTTTCTAACCTTGAGTTGAGAGTGGTAGAAATCAAGCAGTGAAGAGAGACATTGTGGGTGGGAAGGACTGCAACTCTGGCCTGACAGTGGTATACTAAATATTTTGATGAATTGAAGAACACAATAGCAGCACTGAGTTGTCTTACTGATAAGCCAGTGTTTATTCTATACTGTTACCGTCAGAAGCCTCAGTGCTTAAGAAGGAAGGTGCTTGAAATGTGCCAGAGGTTTATTAAATACCAGGTCTGGTCTAATCTCTCGGATTTCCCATACTTGGGACATAAGAGAAGACAGCACATTCCAAAGATCAGTAGATCTTTCCTGCTGCTTCTGATTCCCAAGTTGTGCAAGAGTTTGTTCTGCAGCCACAGGCTTTGGAGCAGAAGAAACAATGGAGTTTCAGCCCAGCTCCCAAAGATTTAGAGTTGGTAGATGAGGTTTTGCCTCATCCTGATGCGTACTGTGTGCTCTAGAGACAAGTAGCAGTCCAATGCTCTTTCTGTTAGATTCACAAACTACAAATATAACACTGAATTGTCTTGACTAATTTGTAGCATCTACAAGCCTTCTAGATTACAGCAGTGATTTAAGGACATGCCACAAAATTTCACAGAAGGAAAAAAAAACCCTCAACGTACCTTGAAGTGGTTTTATTGATTCCCTCTCCTTTGCTCTTTCTCCCCTCATATACTTTCACTATATATTAGGTGTTATGAAATAAATTCTTTGTGTTCTTTGTAACCCAATAATAGGTGAAATTATCTTTGTCCTTTTCCTAAAAGGTCTTGTTAAAGGATTCAGGACTCCTTTGATTAAATTAAACAGCAGGGTAACTTGAGTCACTCAGCTGTTACTTCACCTGTAGGCATAATTACCATTAGTAATAAAAAAAAAAAAGGTACTCTGAAAAGTTCCTAGTACCTGGATTTGTTCTGCAAACCATGTGTGTTTTATTAAATTCCTAATAAGAATTCAAAAAGCAGGGAATGATAAAAGAAAATAACCCTTTGTCCATGCCACGTTTCTCTTTGTATTACAGCTCTGTCGAGGGCTCAGCTGCAGCCCTGTTACTTCTGGCTGAGTAACACATACTTCTTAGGTTTGAGGATTACTCACAAAACTAAGAATCTTACTGGAATTTTCAAGGCCCTTTTGTTATCTTGCTTTAATTTATGCCTTTCCTTTATGTTCCATTTCTGCAAAACAATCAAATTTACTTTTCTTCAGGATACTCTGATTAGTTACTCAGTTAATTTAAACTTTTCTGGATCAGGTTATTGCTTAAATGTGAATTTGCAAAGCTGATTTTAATTTGAAGCAAGGTGTATACCGATTCTCTTTGCAAAAGAAAAGGGGGGGGGGGAATTATCAAATTCTCTCTTTATGGGTTTTCTCTCTCAAATCATTTCACTAAGATTTACCTAGAACGATACCTAATTCTTCAGGATGAATTACAATACAAAGTAAATATAGGTGTGTAGCATGAAAAGTTTATAGGATGTCTTAAAATATGAGCAGTTCTGTACATAAACACACCAAGTATGTGAACCATGTCCCAGGTATTTTCCTACCTTCTGCGTTGCAAAGAAATACTTCCTTGGATATCCTAGCTGCCTCCTTGGTGAATAAACACCAAGTCACTCTACTGTCCTGCTCTTAGCAGTAAGTCCCAGAGCCTTGTTTAAGGTACAGTATGCCATTGTAAAAAAGGATGCAGCCTGTGCTCAGTTTTGAAGGTAAAGTTTCATATTTCAGGGCTATCAGTCTAACAGTTCACACAGCCACTAAACAAACACCTGCACAACTGAAGTCATCACCTTTTTCAGTAGAAAAACGGCTGCCATATCAGGTCATATCTCTTCAGCCTTTCAAGGGTCCAGCTAATCGTTCTTTGAGTCGCAGCATAACACTGGGTGCTAATAAATCTGTCACCTTGGATTTCGGTGAGTTTGTATTAGTCAAAAGATATTTTATTTTTATTTTTAAATAGCGTGTTTCTATTTGTTGCCAATTAACACCCTCATCAGCCCAGATGCAGTGCTAGTCTAACATGGCCACTTGAACAAATTCGATGGACTGCGTGATGGGCACAGCTCGTAAGCATCAGGCTTTATTCACATACTGGTAGGAACTACAGTTCCTTGAGAACACCTATAAGCATCTGTATGTCTTCTGGTTTTTGAAAGCGAGGAAAGATTTGCAGAGGTTTTATTTGTTTCGGTAACTTCAGTATAATTGCAGCAATGCCACCAAAGATAAGTTATTTTCATTGCCAAACCCTTTTTCCTCACCAACCCAGAAATAAAGGTAGAATGGGAGACTTTTCCACGGTGCTGCAAAAATATTTCCCCAAACTTATGCAACCACCACCTGTCAAGTTGTGCAGCGCACGGGGATGATCTGTGTGGCCAGGAAGATTTTTGAGGATCACTTTTGTGCTGTAACCAGCAGGTTACACTCGCTGCTGTGACACCTACAGCCTGCCCAGGAGAGCGAAGCCGAAGCGCCTCTTTCTCAGAGGCTGCTGCCTCCCTCGGATACTTGCACATAACAGTGATTTGGCCAGGCATGGGGGAAGGGGGCAGGTACAGACGTCACCAGCCATCTGTCAGTCTCTTTTTTTGTGTTATCTGATTATGGACAGGTTTGTCTGCAATTTTGAGTAAGGAGTAAGCGTTATTAAATAGATGTCTGGCTTAAAAGAATGCTTTGCTGTTGCAAATTTAGCACTTGATTGACATCCCTGGCGACTGGAGTCTTCTCCTGCCCCGTGGGAGAAGGGAACTGCAGGTGGTCGCAGCCAGCACTTTCATCCTCTCACGCCTCTCCTTGGGTGTCTCAGCCTGGGAAACAATGCTGGGAGTGAAAACAGGTTCAGTCTTTGGGCCCATTAAAAAGCTCCATTAGCTGATGACAGTTAAGTAGTAAATGGTCAAATATTCCACAGTGAAACTTCTGTGGCAGCAGAGAGGATCCAAGTAGTCCATAGAAAATGAAACACATCCAGCATTCCTATCTAGCTTTGTATTATGAAGAGGGAGGTTGTTTGTTGGTTGGTTTGTTCTTTTGTTTTTTGGTTTTTTTTTTTTTTGGAAGGAAGCTTGAGATGCATGCATAGGACTAGATCTGGATGTAGGAAAGCCCACTTCCACAACACCACAGGAAGAAAAGCATTGATATTCAACAGAGAGGAACTAGCCAGTGGAGGAGCGGAAGTGGGGATTTGTGAATGGCTACATGAATTGTAGAATATGGGGGCGGGGGGGAAATTCCTACTTTATGAGTAGGCATCCCACTAAATGGAAGGTCTTAAACTTCTTTTCCTGGTCCACCTCTATTCCTTTCTTGTTGATGGCTAATCAGTTACTTCAGTTCTTCTGCAGGGGCACCATTCGTTGTGGTATCATTGCAATTTTCTCTGTGGGGAAAAAGAGCATAGGTTTAACCCTGGATGCAGCTGAAGAGAGCAGCAGTCCAGAAGCAGTTGCTAGAGTTACACTTTCTATGCCAGGGTACAGAAAGAAGCCGTGCAGTTGTTTGTGTTTATAAATTATTGGGAAATTAATTTTATATATTTTTCTCTACAAGGAAATAACAGGTATTTGTAAACAGTTCAGGCTTGCCTAGTCAAACTCTGAGCAGAAGGCAAGAGCTTGCATTGTAGTTTCACCTTTGCCTGCCCTTTAATCCTGAGCTGCCATATTTTCCATTAAACTTTCTTCACTCCACTTATGCCATTTCTGTAGTGCCACCTCCAGTTCGTGAAACCCTCCTGTTCTTCTGAAAGTCCCTGCTGCTATGTGAAGTAGCCCAGGTGCTTACAGACCATGATTTGTTTGTTTCTGTAGTGGTAAATGTGACATTGTACTTCCAATGAAATTCCTATCTGAAACGATGTAAAGTGCTCACTCACACCAAACAAACAGCATTTGAACTAATGCTATCACAAGCAGGTCAGCTTGAATTAAAACTGACAGGACACTTGGATGCATGTTTTTGGTTTCTGTAACACTGAGTGTCCCGTTAATCCAGCAGCCAGGGAAGGCTTAGTGAAAATCTTCCAAAAGGCCTTCGTCATTTAAGGCAGAAGTGAGTTACATAGTCTGGATGAAATTAATGGAATAACAAGAAAAAGGCAACAGAGATTTAGGATGTCAGTCCCTTTCAGGATGAGATTTCACAATGCTGTTTTTTACTGTTTCTATTAAAGTATCACCCAGCTGATGTCAGGACTCCGTTATGCTAAGAGCTGTCTTGGTATGTAGTCCCTGAGCTGAAGAACTGTTTGCATTGCTTGCAAAGAAATGCGGGTGTCTAACAGGTTGGCAACTAAGGTTTAATGAAAACAGAACCTCTGTTAAAAGCTTTTGAAGCTCTTCTTAAAAAAACCCCCAAAACCTCTTGCCTTTTTCTTAATAAACCATCTGGGACTGATTCTTAGCTCCCCCATGGACGTATCAAATGGAATAGTTTTCTTGACAAATGTAAACCAGGAGTTTAAAAACATAAAATCAGTGTCAAACACTGAGGTTCCTGTAGCCTCAACACAATAAGAGCAAAACTATGAAGGCTTCTTTCAGTCTAGGTATTCGCAAAGTAGAAAACATATTCATTAGATGATTGTCCTGAAGCTGTATTTTTTTAATTTGACATTTAATACAAATCAGTGAGTCTGGGGCAACACACCTGTAACTAAGAGCCGCTTTTTACTGCTGAGTGTCACCTCAGATAAGCAGGTTTTGCTGTTGTGTAATGTTAAAGTCTAAATCTAACTCGAAGAGCTGTGTTCTGTTCTCTTTGTCTCTATTTACCTGTCTGCAAAATGGGCCAGAAGCCTTTGTTTGTCATGACCATGCTGTATCAGCTCACTAATGAAATATCTGAAACGGGTTAGTCCAGGTGTTAAACGTATGTTGTTAGAATTGCTTCTCTAATGTCAAAGTTCTACACTTGAGACACTAATTTCCTGAAAACCCTTTTTCTTGTTACTTTCAAATGGGAATAATGTATTCTTCATAAAGAAATGGATGTAAACAGAGAAACATAAAGAGCTGAAATTAATTTCTTCATCCCTGCTGATGAATTAATTCATGACAGTAAAAGCCTGTATTATGTGTGTGCTAAGTAAGTAGGTACTGTATAAGCCCATAATGGTTCCAACTTTAAGGAGAAAAGGAAATAGGCACACTAAGATTTCTTCCATGGCCACAGATGTTGCTTAAGTGGCATTGTTCCAGGGACAGCCCTTGAAGGCATTTGTGCTTCAGAAAGTTGGAGGGACAAAGGGATAAATGAGCCTTTGCTGTGGCAGGGTAGAGGATGCATGAAGGAAGATCCTGCCGAGTTGCTGGCACACTGTGTGTGGCTTACCTGGAGTAATTTATGCCTGTGTCCTCGAGTGTGAATTGCTTTCCAATTCTCCTTTTCCCCCAGGTTGACAGTCATTAGTTGCTGACTTAATTCCTCTGCTTGTTTAGCTATAGAGTGCACCCTACAGAGGAAAGGACAGAATGGGTATCAAACTGATGAGCCACCTTTTCTGCTTCACATACTCTGTACAGGACCCCCCCCCCCAAAAAAAAAAAAGTGTGAGCATTTCTGGGCAGCATAACCAGGCACATCAGAGGTGTGTGGTTATTACCATCCCTCTGTGGGAATGTGGTCCAGCAGCGTTCCTGTGGAGTGGTGTGGTAGGCACATGAAAATCTGTAGCCAAACAAAGCCTGGGTTCATATTTCAAAAACACATTTTAAAAATCAATCGGTGTTCTGTTGCCATTTGTATCTCATGCCAAGACTGTTGTTTCAAAGTCCGCTACAGAGCTGGACCAAACAGGAACCAGCTGGTCCACATCAGTAACACAAAAACTGAGATTTGTTAGCCAGATGTTGAACAGGTAGCACATTAATGTAAGCTGTTTGGTCTAAACCTGCAAAGTAGATCGTGCTGTTCACAGTATTCAAGTACTTGGTGCTACAGAGATCAATTTATGCATCAGTGGGTACACATTCACCAAAGTAAAGGTTGGCCATCCATCAGGAATATGGGCAGTTGGGGGGGGGAAGGGGGGGAATCAGCTGTGTGTAGAGTGTGGGCTTGTTTTTCTTCAAAGTTCTGCCTCAAGAATTATGTCCTGTGTAGATTGCTTGCTATTTGTATTATCTGAGCTCATGCTACCATCTTTCCATCAGTGGCAGCTCTAATAATGATAGAACACCAGATTGGCAAGGACATCAAGGATCAACCCTTCTTGGAAAGAGCTCTGTATAGACAAAAGCATGGACAAGATGGCCCAACACCCCATCCAGCAAAATCTTGGTGTTCAATGTTGGAGAATCCACCACTTCCCTGGGGAGATTATTCCAATGGCTGATTTTTCCCATTGTGAAAAAACTTCTTCTAGAGCCCAATCAGGATCTCCCCAGAAGTAACTGGTATCCATCAGCCCTTGTCTTCCATGTGACTCCTCGTAAAAAGAGATTCTCCATCTTCTTTGTAGACACCCTTCAAGTACTAGAACACAGTGATGAGATCTCCCCTAAGCTTTGTTTTCTCATGGCTAAAAAACCCCAATTCTTTTTGGCCTTCCCACATGTGACAGTCCTGGTGGCCCTCCTCCGGACCTCTCCAACATCTTTCTTGCATAATGGGGACCAAAACTGACCACAGTATTCCAGGTGTGGCCTAACAAGTGCTGAATAGAGAGGGATAATGACTTCATAGTCTCTGCTGGTGATATCCTTATTGATGCAAATCCTGTTGGTTTTCTTTGCCTCTGCAGCACACTGTCTGCTAGTATTGATCTTGTTATCCACCAGGACCCCTAGGTCTCATTTCACAGAGTTGCCCTCTAGCCAGGTGGATTGCAGTCTGTGCAATGCTTGTGGACTATGTTTTTCCAGGGGCAAGACTTGGTGAACTTCATAAGGTTCTTGTAAGTCCACTCTTCCAGCCTATCCAGGCCTTTCTGCAGGGTGGTACTCCCTTCTGAAATGTCTGCTTCCCCGCCCTGTTTGGTATCATCCACAAACTTCTTCAGGGTGCACATGATCCCATCCTCCAGATCACTTACAAAGATATTAAGCAGCATTGGGCCTGCTATCAATCCTCAAGGAACCCCACTTGTGACAGGTTTCCAGTTCAAAAAAGAGCCATGCTTAGGGTGCGGCCTGTCAGCCAGTTCCTGTCAGCACGGACCACTTGTCTAGATCATAACACACCCATTTCTCTAGAAAGAGGCTGTGGGCAACCCCCTTGTAGAAATCCAGGCAGACAATGTCCATGCTCACCCTGTACCAACCGAGCAGATTCCTTTGTCATAGAAGGCAATGAAGTTTGTTAAGCATGAGTCGCCCTTGGTGAATCCATGCTGGCTTTTCCCAATCATGAGCTTCATTTGCCTTGTGATAGTCCCCAGGAAGATTCATGACGTAACTTTTCCAGGGACTGAAGTAAGACTGACACACCTATAATTTCCTGCATCCTGCTTTAAGCCCTTTCTGTAGATGGGAGTGTCTTTAGACACCTTCTAGTCTTCTGGGATGTTCCCCGGTCTTACAGATTTCTCAAGACCTTTATTCATTACCCATATCCTTTTTTCACTACATTGTAGGGAATGAGTAACTCCAAGAGGTTTATTCCTCTGTGACATGTGTAAGAAATTCTGTCTTAAATCTTACAGGTAGAACAGAGAGGGAAAGATTCCAGATGCCTCTCCAGTGACATCTCAGTCCCCCAACCTTGACTGGCTGCATGTGTACCATTCAACATATAGCCCTTTTTAATCATTAGATTAATGATTTTTTTTTTCCTTGCTGCAGCATCAATGTTTCCTATATACAATGGAGGGAGTAACTAAGCTATTCCAGTATAGGAAGTAATGAAAAGGACTAATATTCTCTTCTTGCTTATTTTATTAAATTTCAAGCACATTAAAATTCCTATGACCAAAAAAAAAAAAAAAACCAACCCCAAAAAACCCCACCAAACAAAACAACCCCATGGCAACTAGTTTACAAGATCTTGTCAATATTAAGCATAACTGGGGGTGGGGGGGAACCCTGCAAATATATTTAGATTTCCCTCCTTTACAACCTTCCAGTTTGAGCTATCTCAAGTGTTACTTGCAGTAGTGAAAAAGAGGAAGGAGAGACCAGAAAGTAAAGGAAAAAAGAACAAATAAATATAATGTTTTGCCCTTTATTTTAGGTATCCTTTTAAGTAAAGGACTTACTGGTTGCTGGGGGGTAACATGAGGAAATTACTTATCTTCAAAGATATTAAAAACTACAGAATCAACTTTCAGCTTGACAAGATTTTTGTCTTTGTGGAAGACTTAAGGATCAAAGTTATTATCTTCGCTTTTGCATTTTAGTTCAGTGTACAGAGCTTTCATGTTAGAGGTGCCCATTTTCTTTGTATGTAATTATGGTTCACAATAGCTCTATCTCTAACCAAAAAGTTTATTTTGACTGATATCAGTGTGTACTGAAAAGGAATCAGTTGTCTTTTTGTGCTTTTGTTAAGACCAGAGAGGAAAGAACCCCCTTGTTAGTAGGGTCTGCTAGGCTGAACTAAGCTTAGTCCTCTATGTCTTTATTTGTTTATTTGCTGAATTCCATTTTTATGTTTTATCTCTCCTTCTTAATTCTGATAGTCCTGTCTCACTGAGATTTTGCAAGGGACACTTGCACTCTGAGCTGCTGAGCCAGCTGCTGTGGGAGCAGCCAATGCATTCAGAAAAGAGTGAAAAGCATGTCCAAGCTTTATTGTTCTTTTTTTGCTGGTGCTTGATTTTTCTGATTTCTTTATTTTTGGTTCCCCAGTGCATTAGTGTAATATCAATACCCTTACCCGAGCATTTGTAACTAGGATTTGTTAAGAAGTCATTCATATGAAGAGATAATTTGTGCTGACCTGGAACAGGCTTTTATTTGAGGCTCTGTATTGCTAGAAAGTCCTGAGTTAACTTTTCCAGGGATACATCACGTGATTTCACATGGCTGTGGAGGTAGCAGCACTAGCACCCTGCATTTAGTAAGTAAGACTTTGTGGGTGGGATTTTGGCCTGGCTTTACTCACAACAAAACTAAACTGGAGTGCCAGTGCTTTTGATGGAAACAGAGCTTATCCCAGCAAAAGATGCTTTTGAAAATGCCTGATTAGTAAAACGTGGTCTGGGAGGGAAATTCTTGATATGAGTTGTATACATTTTTCTGAGACAGAATCCCAAACATTAGCAGGGTTTGAGCAGTATGGAATAAATTGGTTGCTGTCCTTATGATTTATCTCATTCTTATACCATTTTATTAGTAAATCATCACACATTTTTTCTGACTCTTGTCATGTTTTCCCACTTCTTGCTGATGGCTTCACCCCCCAGCAGAGGAGGGCTGTAGGACCAGTTACTTTAGTGTGAGTGAAGGCAATGTTTACACTAGACAAGTTTTATCAGCATGTAACGGCTGACTTTGAAATGTGTTCAGAAAAAAAACCCAACCAAAACCCAACAAATTTTGCTGCTTGAGCTCATACTTTGTGTGTTTTCCTGGCTGGTTGGTATACTTGAGGTCATAATGGCACAAGTGTTCCCTGAACTGCTCTCTGGCATAGTATCCTGCAGGATGTACTTCCTTGTGGTTTAGAAAAATGAATAGAGGACAGCTTAGGAAATCATGAGGGGTGTGGGGATTGCTTTCCATGTTTTCCTTTCTTCACAACTAAAAAACCCTAGCACTCAGCAGCCACCTGCCCTGTGTGTGATTATGGGTCCTGATCATATCTGATGTCTGCTTATAGCTAAGGCCACACAATGCACCCAGGTCTGGTGTAATTTAAATTACTAGTACTGCTGCAACAGAACTGATGGGATTTTTCAGGAGGAAAAAGCCAGTTTTGCACAGGAACACCTCACAGGCGGTAGTGGTGACGGTGGAAGTCCTAGCAGCACCCAGGAGTGGGGTGGGGCTGGGCAGGGAGGGTTGGTGGGAAGAGTCTTCCCCAGCCCTCCAGTTCAGGCCACTAGCCCGTGACATTCCTGGAGTCTAGAGGCACAATTTATTTCTTATATTCCTGTCTCTTTTGCCTGTTGCATTGAGAGGACAGTGTTGCAGCCTGGTGGTTGTTTCAGTGTAATGCCAGCAGTGGCTGCTGTGTGACCGTGAGGTGGTGAGGGACATCTCAAGGCCGGCTGCAGCCAGTCCCAAGTGTGGAAAGCCAGGCCTATGTGGTCCATGCCTCTGCACGCCATCTGATACAGTTACTGGAGCCAGCTACCCTGTTGTGAACTGGGGCTCCTCTTAAAGGGACAGGGTTGCCTTACTCCTCCCTGAAACCAGGAAATGCTTTGGTTTGCTGTTAGGAGACTGGCTTGCCTGCATCTTCCTGAGGCAAGCAGTTTTCATGCTACTGCTGCTTCTTCTTATGTATCATGGAGCATTTCGCATAGAAAAGTTGATGTGACTGGGAGAAGGAAACAAAGAGTCATCTGTTGGTTTTCAACAAGCACCAAGTCACTGAGGAGTGCTGAAGCTGAGGAAAATATCACGTTACCACTGTGTCTTAACATGGGCTTAATTCTTGCTTATTTCTGGTTCTTTTCTTGTGTGAATAATAAAATATTTAGAATGTTAAGTCAAAAGGAAGGAAAAAAGGTGATACAAAACATCTACGGGCTCTCACACATTTATGCTGAACTGTATCCCACATTTCAGTGTGTGCAAAAAACCTAGAAGATAAATAAACATCGCTCATTCAGAGCAAAAGGGAGAATCTGTCCAAGTGAGAGTTGCCTGTTACCTGATCTTGCACCACTAAAGTGCAAGCTGCCCCTGGAGCCTGTTTGTTTATGTGTAGCCATGGCTATCCTTTCTACCAGCAGTGTAGCAGCTAAGAACTGATGAGTATCTCCTGGGAAATGCTGTTGAGACCAGCTTATAAAGCGGTGCTGTTGGAGTGGTCAGGAAATGCTGTGCAAGGAGAGAGGGCTCTCGTTGCTACACATTGCTAGCAAGCAGACAGAAGTAATTCTTCCTGAAAGAAGTTTAGCTAGTATTCCCATTGCTATCTTCTGCAACAGTTTGGTCTGTTTAGAGTGGGGAAGTTTGTCTTGAACTTAGTTCTGTGTTTTTCAGTGCATGAGTACCAGGAACTTTAAAAAAAACAAACAACAAACAAGCAAAAGAAAAACCCAAAGAAGAGCTCAGGCTAAAGTCACAAGTGAGTTTTTCAAGGAACACACTTTTCTGTCCTTATGTCACTTGTTTTGTTATGCTCAGGGACCTGGATCACTGTTTTACTAATTCATGAGATGTATTCCTAGTGTATTTCTGTTTTGCAACAGTTCTAGCCCAGCCAGATGGCTCACTCAGTTTCTTGCTGCATAGCTAGGGCAGGTTTTTTAAATACATTAGCTACTGTCCATGATCTTTCCTTTATTCTTCAACTCTACAAAGCACTGCCATATTTGAAAGAGGATGTGAGAGAGGACAGGTTTATGTGCTGTGTATGAGGACAAGATGTTAACAGTGTGGAATTGTATTTAAGTGTCATCCCTTGTCTTCGTTTGGTGGCAGGTTTCAGACTGGTGTTTTTCACAAGGCCAGAGACCCATGGCAGTGACACACAGGTGCATACACACTCCCTTCCTATTGCCCAGAGACTTGGCCATCCCATTCACACATCCATAATTCTACTGAGCATGAAGTGGCTCATGCCACCAAAGAGGAGGAACTGTTCCCAGATTGAGGCAGGCTTTGGGGATTGCCAGAGACTGTGTGGAGTGCTGTTCTGTTTAGCCAGGGTGGGCTCCCCTGGCTGGGTGCTGGCCACCCTTCTGTCCTTCATAGCTCCTGGTGCCTGTCTTCCTTGCAACATCAGAACTGCAGTCCTTGCTGCTCTGGTGGGGAGCTGAAATGGTCTCCTGACCCCCCAGGCTGAGGCGATCTTGTATTTATGGAAACGCATTGGGTTGAAGTGGTGTTCTTGTCTTCTGTGGGCTGTTGTCTGTCAGGTCGTAGGAATGGGCCACCAGAGAAAAGGCATTTCCAAAAGCCTGGGGAAATACATGTGGGTGTCTGCAGTCTGAGTCACTGTGACTGCAGACCTAAAAATCCTAATTGGCTTTGTCACCATCACAGATACAAATGCTGCACGTGACTGTTTCTTGGGACCTCCTGGGACACTGTGTATGGCATCAGTGCAGATTACATCAATGGCCTCGTGTACTCTGAGACCTGGTGCTATTCAAGGACCAGAAACAAGTTTGCCAGTTTCCTGAAATTCGCCTGTCAGGATTCGTATACCAGTTGTTAAAACTTTGCACTGTGAATCTGGGCTTCACGTGCAGCGATGAAAGCGGTTGTCACTCTGCTAAATGTGGCCAAGGAGAAGGAGCAACTGCGCGAGAGGCGTAAATAGTGCATTCTGAAAAAACGAGAGACGCCTTTGGCACAGCCGATTTTGTGAGGAGGTGCTGTGGGTTACGGTTCTGTGCACTCACTCTTTTCAAAATATAGCTAGATATGGTAGCTCTATGAAGTTTTCCTTATACTTCCTAGGGATGCCCGGTGTGTTGGTGTATGAAGAAGATAAAAATCTGTTTCACCTGCCCCCACAGAGCTAGCTGCAGGCATGTGAAATAGGCGGTGTTTGCAGTGTGACAGTTGAACTTTATTTTTCTTGCAGTTCAGAAACACTAAAAAGCAAGGCTCCACTGGTTTATCAGTGCTAAATATAAATAAATTCCTGATTTTGATATATCTTGAAATCTTTCTTGCGTCAGCCGTTTTTCGTGAGAAAAACAAATGCGCAATCCGTGTGTAGTTCACAACATCAGAATTTATAGCCTGATACATCTAATGTTACTTTATACAGGTGGATACTTTCAGCTGCAGTAAAACTCACCGATTAACACTCTAGTCGCCTCTTTTTAATCTCTGCAGTAAAAATGAGAAGCTAACCTAAAATCATATGAAATTTAACTTTTCAAAGTGACTAACTGTAGGATTTGCATTAAGGCTCTGCATAAAAAGACCTTCCCCATTTGCTTTACTAGGCTCTGGAGGACTATGTGATATATGGCTCTTAGGTTATCTTTTCCTGTGTTGTAGGAATAATAATAATTCAGCTTAAATATGTATTTGAAGGAAGTTACCATAAATGTAGCTATTGTTTTTAGAAAGATTTAGACTTGGATGCATGCTGTGGCGCTTCAGTTCCAATAACATGCAGAATTCCTCTTACTTGAGGATCCTATTTAGTAAATGAACATTAACGGAGAATTCTATATTTAGAAAAAGTTGTGCACTATAAACACGTCAATGTTCAAACTTGGACTTGGCGATGTCTTAAATAGCTGCTGACTTACAAAATGCCATGTTAAACAATCAAATGCCACCTTAATAAGTCTGTAATTGTATAGCCAATCACAATCAATGTACTAATCACTGTGAAAGAATCTAACGCTTCCTCTTCAAAATGTTATCCTGATTATTAACACAATCAATACCTCATGTAGCTGTAACAACTGATAATAAAGAAAGGACATTTAACGCTTGCAGAGTACTGTATGACTTTGGATTCAGTACAGACGTTTGCCACTTGAACCAAAGCCCTAGTTCTTTCAGTTTTGCAGTTTTTCTTAAATTGGCTTATTTTCTAAAGGTTTAGCCATCCCCTTTTCTGCCTCCCTTTCTCCCCTCAAAGTGAGGATACAGAGGAAAATTAAAACTGGTGTGTCCTTTTCATTACCCCTTCTTGTTTTCCATCACAGCTTCTCTGGATTGAAATATCTGTATGGCAGTAGCTGGTAATGCCCCATTCCAGCTCTAGATCCAGCTGGGGAAGGTCTATACAGTGAAGGTCACACAGGGTTGTCTAGAGAGCCCAGACTGAAGTAAGCGGCACCATTTTCCACTTGGATCTAGCCTAAAATGTGTTAATGCCTAGGTATTATTTCCCCTCACATTTGAGGATTACCAAGAAAGTCAACAATTCAGTTGCATGCAGATATTAAAATAAAGACATTACTTTCCTGGTGTTGGACTCACACACTGGAGTTGCTGCTTCCTTCAGTAAGATGATATCTGATATTGCTGTGTGAACAGAAGCATAAAATCCTTTCATGGGATTAAATAGCATGTATCTGTAGGTAGCATTATGTTTATTAGATTTTGCTCAGTTAATATGTTTTCCTCTCTCTTTCTTGTTGCTTACTGTGGAGTGGAAAATGTGCTGATTCAACACCCATTCACATAATCATTGTTATATTCCCTGATATTATAATTGGCCAAATAATTAAGTAATGGTTGCTACAGAGTTACTACAGGGCAAAAAATCACCTTAAAATTTAACATTAAGGATGCAGGGAAATAGCTGTGAAATGAAGTTCCTTTTTCAGTGATATATACCTACTTTCTGCAACACCAAGCCCTCCGAAAACATACGGTACTTTGAGAAGTGACAGGCAAATTGGAGACCACGGAGTGTATTTGCTTCGGTACTGCTAAAAGCCAAGGGGAGATGACAGCCTCATGGTGCCAGGGAAGGGGAGTAGCACAGTGTCTGCCCACGGTCCCAGCTCTGGGCAGGTGACTTAACACAAGTGAGAGAGAGACTTTAGAGACAATGTGCTCAATAATAGTTCTGATACCTGGATGAGGGGCGGTGGACGGAGAGCAGAAGAGAGGGACTCTCTGCTGACCTCCTCCTGCCCAGGACTTTCTGGCAGGTCTCAGCTCCCACCTACTGCTCAAAGAGATTCCTCTACATCAGGAGGACTTTGTCCATTACCAAGCATCAAGGCTGTTTTAGAGCTCAGGAAATAATATATGGTCCTTTTAATGTTGAGATCATTTTGGGAACTCTGTGCATGTGAACATTTTGCAATGCAAGGGATGGAAATGCATTAGTATGAGGATTTAGAGGACCTGGAATATTTTATTTTTCTGTAGCCCACCTGAAATAAATGCTGTGATACCAAGAGATGAGCAAATTCCCAAGGTTTGGTTTCTCTTTCAGATGTTAGGATGCTACTATCAAAAACATCTCTAAAACTTGATTTGTAAAAAAAGCACTAGAAAACTATCTGATGCCTTTGATACAAGCATTCTTACAAGACATCTGTAGTTCTTTTTAGGACTTTTAGTTCTAATGGCTGAAGAACATAAAACATCTACTCAACCATGTCGAGCTCTTAATGGGATCTTGTTAAAGTTTGATTCTGCATGAAAGGAATTCCATTGGAGGCTTGTCATGTTTCCTGAATTGTTTCCTGAATTACTTCATTTGTCCTTTTTAAATCAGCATCCTGATTTTCCTCAGGAACACCAGAGGTGTCACTGGATACTATTTGGAGGCATAGGGGAAAAGGGTGGTCTAGGGTATTTACCTGGTGTAAAATTGTGTAATCAAAAGGATTTTTGGCTTCTGCTGTGTCAGCTTTGCTGCTTATTTTCCAATAGCTTCAACAGGGGAGTCTAAGTGAGCTGGAAGATCCCTAGGAGAAGTAGGAGAACACTTTCCTACTTAGAGAACAAAGAGAATAAAAAACTCCCAGCTGGCAGCACTAGATTTTGGATCAGAACCATGAAAACTGCTATACTAATTGAAGAAGAGGCAAAATGTATTACCTGTTCCTCTCCATTTCTGCAGCACGATGGGCGAGGCACATTTTTTTTTCAGTATAGGCAGCAAATGTTTTGCTTATCTACACTGCTGACTGGGTGGAAAAAAAAAGACCTGGATGGTGTGACATTCAACCCTGTGACTGTATCTGCCAAATACTTTTGGTTCGATGTGCTACCTAATAATTCACAGTCTTCTATTGCTGTGTTCCCTGAAAATAATTCAAGCCTTGTTGTAATGGGTGTAACAGCTGTAATAATAGAGTCCCTTCAAACAGCTCAATTGAAGATGATGACCGTGATTAAGTGAATGCAATAGAAGAGATGAAGCGACTTACCAAAGATAGTAACATCAGCTATAGACACCAGGTCTCCTGGCTCCCAGCCGCCAGCACTACTTACCAGGCATCATGCAGTAAATGTCAGTCACGCAGGCAGGGGTAATGGATGGTGTAAATTAAATGGCTGTATGAAAGAAATTTTCATGCTGAATTTGCATAGCGTGGAGGACAAACAATTGACAACAAAATGGGGCACCACAACCCCAGTCTCAAAGACTTTAAAGTTAGAAGATTTAGTTAGATCACTAAGCCAGACTAGCTGAACACAGACTTTCACCTTTTCACACAGATAACCCAATACTGAGTTTTAAGTTAGTTTTAACTCATGTTCAGTTTTAAACTTTCACCCAGTCACCCCAGTGTTGCGTTTTCCTTTCAGATCAAATCAGAATCAGTGTGATTTCCTAGAATGATGTGGAGATTTGGCCATCTCCCATGTGACATGGGCTTTTCTTTCAAGGAACGTGGTGACTCTTGCCTGCAAGGGGAGAGCATCTTCCATTACGATGGCAAAATGCTAGCTAGCTTTGCAGGCACTGGCTAAATTGCAAGTTAATACATTATTCTCTTAGTGTCTTGGAGCAAAATCCTGAGTGTACTGTTATCAATGTCCTTCTGCCCAAAGGCACTAGATAAGGCTCTTCTATTTTCTGCGATTGTTCACCTTCTGAACAGTGGAGGTATTTGGAACATTTTGCCTTTGCTACTAGAGGTCAGGCTGAGTTGCAGGAACCCAGTCCTCAAGCAGACACTAAGGAAACTGTAGCCAGATTTAGGAGGAGATACCTCCCTCAGGTGGCCTGATGAAATAGTTAAAGGGTCTTGCATCAACGGCAGTGGTTGATGAGTGGCAAGACAGCTGTACTCAGCGTTGGTTAACTCTTGCAATTGGTTTGTACTGCACCTTCAGGCTATGTGGTTGAAACCCTCACCTCAGTAAAGATGGAGATACTTCTACCTGCCAGTGAAAAATGTGCAGCCCTGCATACTAATCAGCAAAGCAATCAGCCCCAAATGTCTAAATCTTCTTGCAAGACCCATAGCTGAAAAATTATAACATTATTCTAGCTAGTGCCATCATTAAGTGCTCAGAGCACGGAACCTCAGTGGCCATCTTACACTAAGAAGTGGACCGGGTAGCCCCAGGTTGATAGAAACATGTTGGGAGCTGTGGAGAGTGCTCCCAGAGCACCTATCTCTGCTTTCCCTGCTCCTCCACTCAGTGGAGGCTCTCAGTCTCCAAAGCAATGCAACTACTGTGTTCCATCAAAATCCTTCTTGCTTTCCCTCTTTGCATGAAAAGCCTTGAAAAGTTTCTCTTAGGAACTTTACTTATTTATTACCTTTCAAGATTTTTTTTTAAATTCAGTTAAATACAGGTAATAAGTAATCTTTCTATAGCAAGAGGGGGAAAAAATCACTTCAGCTGCCTGAAAACACTGAGAAAGGAGTAAAAAGAACTGAAAGTGTTTTCTTAAATTACATTTGTGGCAATGGATCCTTGTGCATACTATCATGGGTAACATAATGCAAATTGCCAAGGCTGACAAAGCTGCTGTAGAGCCAGAAGCTTTTTGCTTTCAATTCTCAAGTGAAATGGAGATTGATCAGAGCTCCCAGCTTAGTTGTTAAACAGATTTTGCCAATCTTTGTTTCTTATCAAATCAAAATTAAAATGACATATTCCGTTGTAATAATGGAGAAATGTAAATATATAAAAATTTGAAATATAGCCAAATTAATTACTCTGAATGGATACATAATGCCAAGTAAATACATAAGGAAACAAAATCATTAATTGATTGGGCTTCTTATTATGATGAAACTGTTTGCAAGGATTAACAGCTCCTTTCTGAAACCCTGAACTCTGACATGATGTTTACATTTCCATATATTTTTAATGATCACATAGTTTACTGTTTGAATAAAACAGCACCATATGCTTTAGCTGTATTAAACACTGCAAACATTGAACACTAAATATGGAATAAATTATCATGTAAAGATAGTTAATATTGGCAAGTCCCTCTAATATGCCACATCACTTCGGTTTTAATATGCCAGGACGTAGCTAAAATGAAATTCCTCATTTTATTAAATATAAATTGAAAAAGTTTAATAGAACTGTGGGGAAAAAAAGCATAAGCTCAACACAAACGTCTTTGTTTTGTTTAAATAAAGAACAACATTATTTATACTTTCTAATAGTAATACTGAGAGGGTGGTCAGGCACTGGAACAGGCTCCCCAGGGAAGTGGTCACAGCACCCAGCTTGGCTGAGTTCAGGAAGTGTCTGGATGATGCGCTCAGTCACACGCTCTGAGTTGGCTGGCCCTGTGTGGAGCCAGGAGTTGGACTCAATGATCCTTATGGGTCCCTTCCAACTCAGGAGATTCTATGATTCTAATACAAATAGAAACATTTTCTTGGTTTGTTTTTTTTTTTGGTTGCAGGGTTATTTTTTTTCAAGTGCAAGTGGAAAATTATATTATTTAGATCTGTTTTCCGAGCAAGGAAGGGAACTGTGCATTAATAAATGTGACATAGACTGGCTGTACTTTGATAGCTAGGATGGGCTCTGTAGTTTCACTGAAGCAACAGGAGGAAACCACTGGAAAGGTACTGAAAAGCCAGTTTCTTTAACAGCAGCCTATACGTGGAATTATTTTTCTAGCATAATAATGTAATGGTAGATAGTCCCTTTAATTTTAGAACTACCCAAAGCAGCCTACAAGCAATCTTCAGTATGTGACCAGGAGACTTGCATGTGTACAGTACTCGAGGGACAGGCCTTAGTGAAAACCTGTCTAGCTATTGCTCTTCTGTCGGTGAAAGGCATTCTTCGCACCACGTCTCCTGGCTGTTGTGGCTCCCCCGTTTTATTGCTAGTTAGAGGGAACACTGCGAAGAGCGAGTCTGAGACTCTGCTCAGTCTCTTCTGAAACTGCCAAGCAGACCTTGACATCAAATATGTCTTTCAACGAAATGACATTTAACCAAAAGCTTGATCTGTAATGGGATACTATCTAAATCCTATAATGGAAGTAATTTACCAGATTGGTTTGGAGGCGTATTACCGCAATATAGGAACCATGGTCTGCATCGCTGATAATGTTATCCATGCGCTTGCTAGTCCATTAGCAGAGTGATTCATCTGAGAGCTGCAAGAGGGCCAGACCACTCTCCCAAACATACAAACATCTAGCCAAAATAGATCGCAGGAGCAACTAAGCAGCTGTTCCCTTTCCTGCCATACCTGCTGCTGGTGTGTGGTGGAGCAAAGCATTAGGATTCTTGCTTTTAACAAGGTTGTATGTGCCTCTGTGAAAAATGTCTTTTGAGATGGATGTGTTTTTTCCTAGCAGATATTACATGTAAATGTAGTCCTGGAACTTGGCTGTTCAGTTAAGGACAAATCTCAAACAAAATATGCAGCTGCAAACTACTGAACTTAACCTGGCATTAGGCAGCATTAGAAAGGCATGCTCCGATAACTTCAGCAGGCAGAGGAGGTTATTTAAGGGAATGTATTCTCTATCTCACATAATCACTGAGATTATTTCTCGCTATCTCTTCCTTGTCCTCCCCACCCAGAACTAGACTGCAGCTGCAGGCATGCCAGCTGCTTTGGCAGGGGCAGGCACAGCCTCAGGCTTAGGACTGCTGCAGATAGGGGGGTGCAGTGGTCTCCCCTGCAGCCGAAAACGAGTGCACTGAGAAGGGGAGAAGGGTCACAGGTGGTGTCATCGCTTTCCCCTCTGGACTAGTGTGCGGTTTGTAAGGTCAGTGCACAATTCAGCCTTGTTTCGAGGGCAAGGAGCCTGACAGACTGTTTTCTTGCAGTGCCTGGGTTATAATTGTGTCAGTGCAATATGGATGTGTGTGTAACACAGTAAAACAGGTTCAGTTTGTTCAAAGTGAGGACTTTTTAAAGGTACAGTCAGAAATAAGAGCAGTTCATCAGCCTGACTATATCATAAAACTCCACTTCAAATACATCTAAATAGCAATGCTGAAATAATCCCTGAAGTTCCTGTAATTTATTGAGTCCTCCTGAGTATCACCATCACTATGGTCAGGTAGAGATAAGTGGATTAGTTCTGGATATGAGCATCTGAACTTATACTTCACTGCTCAAATTCATACCTACTGAATTTGAGTCTATCATCATCTTGTAGGGCTCAGCTATCTAAATTTATTATGCTTTAACAAGTCCAAGATATTTTAGGTGAAAAAAAAACCCAAACCAAAAAACAACTTGCAGGGGATACAGATGTTCTTGATATCAGATAGAAGGGGGGTGGAACCTCCTCTAATCTCCTGATAATATTATTGCTATTCATATCTATTTGTTTCCAACTACCAAAAAACACTGCCTCATTTGGCATGGCCAGAGTGCTGACTCTCTCACTAATTCATTTCGTTCTGCTTGTCTCTATTTATCTGTATGCCCCCAGTAACTCTGACATGGGTTCCAACAGTGTAGGCAGTTTTGCTTTCTGCTTTTCACTGAACAGGTGACGAGCTGCCTTCGATGGCATTGTTCCACAGCGGTATGAAACGCAGATACGAGTTCTGCTCAGTATTCTGCATTCCTGACATTTGTTTTCTACCAACTACTTGGATGGCTGATAATGAGAGTTTTCTTGTTTAATCTTTCCTTTTACTACTAAAAATTCGTATCTGCTAAACTTAGGCCTATTGTCAGCTATTACTGTGTCAGGGATATGGTATCTAGATAAAAAAGATATGCTCCATTTTTGTGTCAGCATTATCATCTAATGCTTTTTCTTAACAGCAAGAGGTAGGTGCATCCACCAAAACAAGTAAATCTATGCCTAGCTTTATCCAGAAGAGTTTTGCTTTGCTGCCAGACATATCTTTTCAACTTGTAGGGTGATACCTTTATCTTAGTTCTTCTCTTTCTGAATACTGGGCACAGATTTGTCTGTTGCTCCTCACCACAGTAACTGCAAGTTCACATTCTGCTTGTATCAAGGCTGAGGTGTTCCCTTAACACGAGCTTTCCACAAAGGTACCTACCTGCTTGCCATGCAGCCAGCAGCAGCGTCTGCCACGTGCATGCTAGGAGATACCTTGGCCAGGAGTCCTTCCCAAGTTAGTCCTCCTCCACCCACCAACACCTCTGCTCTAAGTCCCAGTGTGATGCAGCAGGGTGGTTTTGGGTGTGAAGGCCCAATAAATACAGCAAGCAGTGTCCAGCAAGGTTGCTGGTCATGCTAGCAACCCCGAGCTCCTTGGTCTCTCTGCTTTCTCCTGGCACCTGCTTGTTTTCAACCATACCTTGTTCACTTTCAAAGTGCTTCAAATTTCAGCATTACAGTTTCACTGTCAGCCACCTCTGAGTTAATTGGAAACTGGTAAAGACACTAAGTGCTTCAGAACCTGAAGGAGAAAAGGGTGGCCACTTCAAGATGCCTTTTGCCTTTGCTATTCAGGAAGGAAAGGAGGATTGAATGAGGATGGTTTATGTGGCTATTCCGGATTTGCCTGGAACAGGTCACCTCACATAGGCAACCGCACTGTAAGAGGATGACGAGCAAAATGTCTTTCAGTCATCCTAAAGGACAAGATGTCCTTCAATGTACTTCCACTCTGTCCCCATGACATGGGCTTTACACCTGCCAGACATCTATTCTGCCTGGGTAAATAAGGGGAAGTTTCTCACTGTTGTACGGACCTGGTGAGGCTGCCGGGCTAAGAGTCACATGGTCATTTGCCTCTTTACAGATGGCCACACTCTTTCAGCTTGTGTCAGCACACGCTTTTTTTCTTTTTGAAAGGCAATGACAGTCTTGATATATTTCCATTTCTGAGCCTTCTTTGATATTAGGATTTCTACAGAGAAGGGCAAAAAAAATATTAACTTAAATTAATTCTGTTGTGTGTGTTTTGCCATCAAAACAAGTAAAGTTACTTCAGGTTTCTGGGAAGTAGATATTCTGTTTTTATTTTCGCTGTCTGGGCAATGACTTACTGGCTGTTCACAAATGAATGATTCTCAGCTTGATGTACCGGTGGGAATTTCTCATTACAGTCACAAGATGGAGAGGGAATTTACATTCTTTAACATACAGATATTAACCAAACCCGAACCCTGCCTGTACTGGAGAAATACAGCTGGCAGCTGCCTGTAGAGATCCCTTTTCAGCCGCAGCCTCCTACTCACAGTGTCCAGTCTAGAGCCCTGCAAGTGCTACCTTGTGTTACTGAGCTGGTCTAGTGGAGGGTGTCTCTGACCATGGCAGGAGGGTTGGAATTACATAGTCTTCAAGGCCTCTTCCAACCTAAACCAGTCTGTGAGTCTATGAAGCTGCCTCTTGTGAAAGTTGGTTACCGGGCTTGAGCTGCGTGGGCACATGCAAACCAGCATGTGACATGTGAGAACTTGTTAAACTTCTGCTGTGAGATGACTTTTTTTTTTTTTTGTCCTCCTTTCCTCTTAAGAAAAACAAGTTTTTCTATTTTTTTTTATTTTATTTTATTCTGCTGGGTAGTAATGACAAGGTGTAATTTTTATTCAAATGAGACTGACAAGTGTAATTGCAGCTGTGGGCCATGATTTTCTGTGCCACACCGGGTAAATTATGCAGCATCATATGTAAGGTTTATGGTGAGTTGTGGACACGCAGATCTGTGAACTGTGAACACTATGAACATGGTGGCATTAACACATGGCTGAGTGCTGAGATTACAGACACTTCTAAATGTTGCATAAATCCATTCTAATTTTTAGGTGCTGAACTGCAACTATTTCTCTCCAGTAGATTTCTACATGCACCGGCTTCTAGAAGCCAAAAGATTGTACTTAGAATCACAGAATCATTTAGGTTGGAAAAGACCTCCAAGATCATCTGGTCCAACCATCCCCCTACCACCTATATTGCTTACTAAACCACGTCCCTAGCTTGTGATTAAACAGGAGGGTTTGGGTAATCATGAGCTTCCCAAGGCTGAGCTTACTGGCATTTGCAAGCTATATTTCAAGTACAGTAACTAACCCATACTAGTTTTTTATCGTTGAGACAGCCAAATGAATGGCCATTATGCTGATGATCAGTTACCACCTTGTGGAGAGTCACCATGTGCATATGCATTAGTGCCTGTATAACTTACAGGCCTTCCTCAGGAAAATTGGTTACTTATTTGAACCTCAACACTGGGGAGATTTTATGTTGTTTTCAATGGGCATTAGCACTGGTTTGGTAAATTCAGCTATGTGCTCTGTCTGTAGCTTGCTGCAGTGTACCTATGGAATTCAGTCATTTGCTTTCTTGTATTCTGCAACATTTTTGATAAGGAGATTTTTTTTTTTAAATGTGTGATCTCAGTGGCAGGCAGTTATTTCCTTCCCTCTTCTAGAGAACTTCAGTGTAACTGAGTGGTGGGGTTTTCTACCATTTGGCAGGAGAGCAGAGTCCATCCACCCCAGCTAGAAAGGATTGTCCTGAATCACGTCACAGGGTGAAGCTGAGGAAGGTCCCATGTTGTCAGTGGCTATTAATCTCTGCTTACATCAGTACTAGGAACTGTTTTAGGATCAAGCTGCTGACAGTATGGTCTTTTATTTACCGACTAGGAAGCGACTCTAAAGTTTCCATCAAGACCGCAGTGCTCTAGGGGAGCAGCAGGGCAGTGCTTTGTCAACATCCTGAGCCTATTTGCAACACAGGGACAGCAACATAGGGCTGGTCCCCAAACCATGTGTTTCTAAGAATAGAAAGAGGATGTGTGCCCAGCAGTGGTGTACGCCCGGTCCTTCCCCGGCAGTCTGACCATGAAAGCCTCAGCTGAACAGGAAGGTGGCCCTGCAATGATGCATTGGAACAGGCTCCCCAGGGAGGTGGTTGGGTCACCAGTCCTGGATGTATTTAAAAGATGGGTGGATGAAGTGCTTGGGTATATGGTCTAGCAGAGGACAGGTATGGTTGGAGTCAATGATCTCAAAGGTCTTTTCCAACCTAGTAATTCTGTGATCCCCCAACCTTTCTGTCCCCTAACCTTTACTTTCTAGGAAGTGTCACCTGCACATCCTGTTTTCTCAGTAGTTTTCCCACTCCTTTTTATGTCAGACCTTTCCCCCTTGCCCATTCTCCCTTGCCTGAACCCTCCTCTTTGTCACTGTCAGCTCTTCTTGGAGCCCAAATGAGAGGTTCTTGCCTTTCCTGCTGAGGGGTGACCAGTGTCACCACCGTGGCCTTTGGCTTATGCAGGGATGAAAGTGCAGAGAAGGGAAAGTGCCTGAGAGAAAGACAAAAATCCAGTGACCACTGATGTCTTCCCCACTCTCACAAAAAGCCCCACCTCTAGGCTCTGTTGAGTAACTGAGCAATGACTAACATTATAGCAGCAGCTCCAGGTTAGTAGGTGGAGTCTGCAGATGGAAAGTCCATCTTGATTTAATGCTTTCAAGGACTATCCAGGTGCTGTTCCCTTATAGCACAGAGGAATGTGAAGTTTCTGACCTGTATGGGATAGAAACCAGGAATGCCATGAACAAATTTACTGTCCTCCTGAAACTGAAGTCTTGTGGGAGATTTTTTTTTGCCCTTATTATACTCCCTTAAAAAAGCATGCAAAAACTTTCATAGTTTAATTCACAAAGCTTCTAATGTAACTCTAAGGCTCAAATTATAATTTCTTTGCACTGGAGAGCAACTATTCACCGTGGCCAGCAAGATATAGTGAAATGTTGATGAAAATGGGCAAAGAATTTGGAATTTGTCCCTTCTCCTCTATAATCAGGTGAACCAGACTAGAGAAATGCAAAAGTTAAAAGTAAATTCTTAACTCACTGTTTTTTCCAGCAACAACAGTAGCATTCAGAATAATCCCAAATGCCTTCAGAGGGTTGGTTCAGATAAGGAACCAACAGTTCATTTGATAGAATCTGAAAAGTTTATCTAAACTTTTTGTGTCTGCATAATTGAGTTTGAAATCTTGCAAGAACAGGCTTGTTCTCTGTCTCCATATAACATACACCATATCTTCTACATGTCTGCAGTTTTCAAAATGTTAATCTCCATTGACCCAGAATAAGTCAACACCATTTGCAGTCATACATAACACTTAATCTGTTCAAATGTGGCATTTGTGCTATCTTTATAAATGGCATCACCACAGCATAAACATGGAATGAAGATTTGAGATGCAATAACCTTTTATGCTTCTTGGCTTAAACAATATCTTCTGATGTCCTGTGCAGCACATAATACCAGGTTTCAGGTGACTAGTTTTAATCAACTGATCGATGTGATAATCAAAGTTTGGGCTTGATTAAAACAGCATAGCATCAAATGTTATCTTCAGCTTCCAACTCCCAATTCATATTAACCTTGCATCTTGTTTTGTAAAGTTTATTTTCCCAAGTTCCCTTTGGAAACACATCGTACCATCTCGTCTCAGAGCACTTAGCACCAATTCATTTCTTCTAACCTGCACATCAATAAAATTAATCTTACCTTCGTCTTACAATGATACAGCTCTTTTTGAGCTAATGGGTCTCCATCAATGCACACACAAGTGCTAAACTCTGAGGGGCTAAGCAGCCTTTGTTCTCTGTGCTTCTTGTGGGCATTGTCCTGAATCTCCCAAAGCACTTTTCCCAGGTCTCTAGGGACTGAGATGTTTCTCAAGTGGGCAGAGGAGGCTGCTGGTGCCCTGCTGCCCAGTGGAGTTTTCTGCCCTCAATGGGCAGTGTTGTGCTTTCATGAGAGCTGCTGGTGAGGGCTGTTCACCTACCAAAGCAGTGCCTGATGGAAAGGGATTTTCAGAGACCAACCAGCAGAGCAGGTGGCTGCTTATTTAAGGCGACTAGTGGGAGGGGCCTGGGCTTCAGGCTGCGAAGCCTTGGCCAGCTGGGTCAGACAAGCCTGCTAAATAGCACATTTTGTAACGCCCAAATTGGCTGTTCTTCCAGTGCTTCTCTCCTAGTCGTGTTTCACACACTGTCTCTTTCCATCCCTGTGTCCTTGCACAGAGCCCTGTGTTTTCTGGCAGTGGTGGTCTGCCTCACTTACCCGTATGTGAGGCAGGGGTGGGGCATTCTGAGTGCAAGCTGTGCCTTTGACTCCTGCAAGACACTCTGGTTTTAAAACCCCTTTTGGCAGCTTCAACAACATCCTCCTGAACTGTTTATTCAGTGCTGAGAGATGGTGGCATTTGTGAAGCTGCTTTTAAAATGCTGACACACAGCAGTATAGGCACCTCTGCGTGTTATTGTCACCCAGTCCTCAACGTGGAAAATGTCAGTAGCATCTGTTTGATGGACTTATCTGCCTGTTTGTGTGCCTAAATTAACAAGCATCAGATTTTAATGGAATGTAAGTGGTGCATAAGTAAAACACAGCAAGTTTGCTAATATGTGCAGGTGCCTTTTAAGTCACACAGGGGATTACAGCCCTTCTTAGGTGGGAGAAAGAGCAACTCACTGTGCAGACGTCTACCTGTGCCAAGCCTGTAGGCCAGGAGGAGAACAAGACAGTGTATTCAGGCAGTTCTCAGTAGGGACAGTATATTTACTTTGTGCTGGGTGCCTGTTGGCAGAGTCCTGAGGAAGGAGCATGTGGCTGAGCTGCAGCTTGGTGAGGCCTCTTTCTGTCTTGAGGTGTGATGACTGCTGCTGGCAGATGCCATTATCTCCTTTTTCAAAGCAGTCAGATCTGAAGGTCGAACAGTGGCTGCTACCTAGCTCTGCTACCTTCTTTCCACCAGCTTCAGACCAGGGCCCTGGGCCTCCCACCCTGGTTCTGCAGCTAGGGTCAGAACACATTCTTCAGCTGCTGGTTCAACCTTACTGCCTTGGGAAGCAGTGCAGGAGGATGTTACATATTTATTCCCCACCTCCTTATAGTAAAATCTAGGAACAGGGAAAAGACATGGGAAATCACTGAGCTTATATCTACTATTTAGTGCAGGATGTAAACTCAAACAGAAAGTAGATCAGCTGATACTGATATTGAAACCCACTTCCTAATACCGTTTCCTCTTAAAACCCACTAAGAGGAACTGACAGCTATGCCAGAAGGACAAAACGATCTCGGAAATGTGTGGGGTAGCAAAAAAAGTCACAAAGTTTATTACAATATTTAAAAATCTCAGAAATTACTTCTTCCCCCTGCCTCCTCACTCTGCCCTTTACTCCCTTTTCACATCCCGTTCAGCGTAGAGGTCAGAAGTGGGGTGCACCTGGGGAAAGGGAAGAGTGAAGGGAAGAGTGTGATCCCTTTCATTTCTCTAAAGGCCAAGTGCTGTTCCAGCTTCTGCATTTGCTGAGATTCAGACACCGGTGTTTTTCCTGGAGGTGGTGGGGAAGAGGTAGAATCTGCTTAAAACAGGTTACACAGAAAGCTTTGGGCCCAGGGCACCTTGCTCTGGTTTCCATCAATTGTCCCCATTGGCAGAGAGACATGGAATCGTAGCATCTGTGTGTTGTGATGTTCCCATGTAACGCCAAGAGCTGGTGATTTTTGTTATTGTTGATCTACAGGTTTAAATTACAGAGACCCCGGGGAAGCAGGCTGGTGCAACTGGGGAGAATGGACAAAACAGACCTTAGGGAGTGTGAAAAACCAGGAATCAGAGAAGTTGATTTTTCAGTTCACTCTTTAAATTTTAATTTTATATTAACTGAGAAAATTTACTAGAAATAGTAATAACCTGAAAATAAAACGTAAAATATTCTTGTTTCTACCTAGTATAAGTGACATTTTCTCCTATTGACATTAGTTTATTTAATTGACTGAGAAAGCTGAAGTTTGCAGCGACTTCTCAGTTCACCTAGGAAATGTATAAATAAGATACTCCCTACACTGGATGTGTGAGAGCTACTGACTAGCCTGGAAGTTATTTTGTTGCATAAGGGGGAGAATTCCTTCACAAAGGGCTGTTTTGTAAATTCCTTTAGCATCCAACTAAGTTACTCTAGTTCAGCAGGAAGGGTCAGACAGGATTTTGCCAGCTGAAGCAAGTTAGGAAAGCATGCATATTTTTAAGAGGACACATAGAGGAAGTAGAAGATGACTCCGTTGCTTAAAAGCTTCATTGATTTTACAAGACCAAATACCTTTTTTCCTCTTTAAAGATAAGTGTAATATGTGGAAAGTCACAAAAGAAATACAGTGATAAGAAGCCATTTTTACAAGGTGGGCACTATTATTCCCTCTGCTGAAAAGAGAGCTGAGCAATACTATTTACAATATTATAATGGGTATCCCTCTGTTATTTTAAAGAGCTTTAAGGGATGAAAACAGATCTGCTAGGGAAAGGTATTAGAATTGCCAAATAGGACACACATGCCTCGACTTTACAGAGAAGCATTTGCCTTTCTATTTTAGTTAAAGGCATTAAATATTCTACATGTGTGCTGGCCATAGTGTTAAGATTTAAGACAGTAATTATCAGCTCTTGATCACACCATCTACTATAGAGTTCCCAGTTCATGTAACTCAAAGGTGAGATTATGAGAGTATCGGCACTAGTCCAAGGGCTTTAAGACTTTTTTGGGGGCGGGGTGCATAAGAGAGGGGTAAGAGAGGTATTTTTTATACAGGGGTTTTCAATCCAGGGAGATCTTGGTGGAAACTGCAATACACAAAAAAAAAAGTAAAAGCCCCCAGCAAATTTTTCAGGGGGAGAAGGGATTATACTGTGGCCCCACATTTGTTTGCAGTTTTCTGCACCAGCTGAAAAGGTTCTGAAGAGGTCATGAGCGCCCTTTACCCCTTCCAAAGCTAGCCAGTGCCCCAGGAAAGCAGCTGCGGGTAGGAGCTGCAAAGGAAAACAGTGGTTTTGGTTCTGCAGCTGCCCAGGATGGCAGTGGCACTGAACGTGGGAGGCTGTCCTCAGCAGCAGTGCTGCTTTGTGACCTGTCCCCAGCCAAACGCCACCTGCACAGTGCCACTGACTGCACAGCACTTACTGCCCTTTTCCCAGGTATGCTGAGGCATCTGAGGAGCTCGCCAACTTCTTTGCAGGGCTTGCTGTGCTATGAGCAGTATCTCCGTCAAGGGGCCACCGCTGCCAGGTGACATGTGCACATGGTGCTACAAATATTTATTTTTCCCAGGTTTATTTTGGTTTGGTTTGTTCCTTTCCCTTTTAATGTTAACCACAAGTTATTTAGGTGCATTGCTTTGGCTCTGTCCTATGATTGATGCAAAATTGCCACAGTAGAGAAATGAAGGAAAGAAGTGGGTAGGAAGGAAGCACAACACTAGAAATGATGAGCCTTAAAAGTGCCTGGGAGGTCCTTTAGTTAACATGTTTGATGCTTTCTGTTACCTCATGGTTAAGAATCCGAAGTTTTGATGGATTGCCTTATAAATTAGATAACAGGTTCACGTGTGATGGAGAGAAATTTAGATCTAAAAATAAGTGACTGACTGAGTAGCTAGGAACTGTTGAGGTAATGGCTGAAAGGGCCTCTGAAATGTAATATATAATTAAGTCTTCTTTCTTCTACATGTTCCAGTCTCTTTCCCACAGACGCTTGCATGTTTAAATGATAAATTGTAAATTACGCTTCATTCCATAGTTCAGCCCTATTTTTTTCTCATTCAGCAGAAGCAGTAAAACTATTGATAAAAACATGTTGGTTAGCCTGCTACTGTAGAAAGGTTCTCTATGTTCTCTAATTTTGGAAGGGGACCACTTTTGGATTTATATTTGCAAACAAAAGGAAAGCTTTTTTTTTTTTTTTTTTTTGTGATGTTCCAGTTGTGATTTGGAATTTTCTGCCATCGTGTTTCCTTTCTCTTCTTTGGCCTTGGAGATCTAATCTCTTTATGAAGTATCAAGTAAAAGGATCTTGGTGTAGCTGCATTATGTGAAGTACTCGTATCACCTTATGAGAAAGAATTAGACTACGACTGACTAAAGGTGCTTTAACTTATGAACTGGAATTGTGTGGGGAAGAAATAAACATGGTACTTAGAGATTAAAAAAAAAAGAAGAAACAAAAGAGTTTCCACCATCACTTCTTTCCACACAGTATTCTGGCTGTTATTTCATCCACTGATTACAGCAGTCAGAAATTTTAAAGTAAATACAGAAGTTTTAAAGACAAACCTGTCAAGCTCAAACAGTTGGAGGTCCGGAACCTGGCTCCAAGAATACTGATATTTGCTTTAAAATACAGCGATTTATAGCCAGGCTTTTTATACCAGTGTCCCCACTGTGCCATAACAAAAATCATTAGTGGGGGAACTATTTCCAGAGATCCAAAATGGTACACAAAGTCTGTGACATTTCAGATGGTAATTGCCCCTTGAGGTAAATTGGGTTGATCAAATCAGTGAGGTAACCACAAGTTTCTAAATACCATCTTTTCTGAAGCTCTGATTCACTCTTGTTCCCAAGAAAAGTTTTGCTGAAGTCAGTTTTCACCATCTGACAACAAATCAAAGTATACAGCTGACATTTCCAGAACATAAGTAAAGTGGAATGCACCGGTCCCAGGTATTGATGGAAGAGGCAGATTAACAAGAACAGACACATCAGCAGTAATGCAAAGAAGTCTTACGTTCCCAGGATATACGAACCTGTTTACCTCATGGCATTAGCATCCTGACCTGGAAGGAAAAAAAAAATATTAAAAAAATCTCCTTTTGGGATTTAGGATTGCATAAGTAAGAAAATTATTAGGACTTTGAGGGCCTTGGCAGTGGTATAAGTAGGAATAACTGAAATGAAATCTGTGGAGCTACCTGAACAGAAAATTAATTTAAGAACTGGGAAGTAGGATTCTGAGGGTATATGTGTACTGCTAAATAAATGGAAGGAGGGAGGGAGGGAGGGAGAGAGAGCCTGGGCTCTTCTTGTCCCTGCTGCTTTGCTAGCCAGCTCAGCTCCTGGCTCCCCTTTGAAATATTTCAAATATTTGTTTCTGAGACAAACCTGCCACACAAAGGGCAACTCTTTGGCCCCTGGGCCCAAGATTAGTTCTTGACCAGCTTTTATTTAGTCGTATCAACATAACCCGGTTGACCAGTGCACTCAATTATGTGCTTTTATTTACTCCTGGCCAGGGAAGCACTTAAAGTCCTATTTAGCTTTAGGCACAGGGTTCAGTCCTCCTGAAACATTTTGCATGCAAGTTAAAAATATGTTAGAGTAACCTGAAATCAATGTGTTAAACATATGTTTTAGGTGCTACTGAAGTTGTGATTTTCTTTTAATGAAGGCTGAAACCAGGGGTCTTAAGCACATTTAAAGCAAAGCAGATGTTATTTTGCTAAATGAAGGTCACCGTTTACACTTTCCTCTGAAGCAGTTAACATTAACTGGTATAAGAGAGTGATACTCTGATATATGGATCCTCAGTTTGTTTTGGTAGAGAATTCCTTGGCTGCTAAGGAAACTGTCTTGCCGCCTTGGAGACTTACGGAGTGCGGTGGTTAATGAAAGTTCACCGTCCGGACCGTTGGCTGTCTGAGCACAGAGGGTAGCTGTTAAGGAATGCACCTTTCTAGCTTCAGTAGTACCACACTTGGCATTTCCTGAAGCTGCTTCCTTTTTACCTTTCCAGAGGGGACCTGGCAGAGTCCTAACAAAGGTCACGTATGAGATGGAGGATACACAAGGCTGGCAGCTTGTGTTGCATTAAGGAACAACAGGCTGTGGAAAAGAGAGAAAGCTCACAAACTCAAAAAGACTATT
Source organism: Gallinula chloropus (assembly GCF_964237585.1). Lineage (NCBI taxonomy): Eukaryota > Metazoa > Chordata > Aves > Gruiformes > Rallidae > Gallinula > Gallinula chloropus. Next base: position 94,347,926 of record NC_140085.1, read on the forward strand.
CAGACTCTGTTTAAACTTATTAAAAATGTTTACAGTCCATTTTACAATTAAAGTTGGGTTTAGAACCACTCAGGTAGAATTTTAAAGCTTACAAAAAGACCTATATGTATGCAGCTATTTACAATATTCTATACATTTTTGTTAATCGTGAAAGGATTACAAGCCTGTGATATAGTGGTTGTCTTTGAGACCTTAAAGAGGATGTCTATTTTTCAAAAATCCTGAAACACAGCAAAATCTGATGTGTGTATAAATCATCAGTAACATGGTTTTGAGCAGTGGAATAATGTAACTGATGAAGGGTCAGAATAGATTATCCTCCCTTTCCCCCTCTAACCAGGTTATTTTATTTCTTTGGAGAGCCGTGATTTTTGGTTTTGTTTGTTGTCCAAACTCAAAATACATGATCAACTGACAAATAATTCGGTAGCATTACAAATTATTATTTTGCTATCCTTGTATTCACACATGTGAAATATTGAGATCCTGGGAGAAGACAAAAGTCCTCTAAAATGTAAAAGTAGTATGTTGGATTAAGTTTCGAGTAGAGCATTATTAAAAAGCTACCCCTAGCACAGAAGCAATAGTAGGAATATTTGAGAGTCACAGAAATTGTACTGAATTCATTTTTTGACCGATTGGATGGATCAGAGATGAAAGACTTGCAACAATAGCTGTCGATGTAGCTGGGCCGCGGTGCAGCAGCAGACATTAAGCATTAATGGACCTTATAAAATAAAAATTAGGGGTGCCAAGATGTTAAAAATATAAATTAAGATGTTATTTTAAGATACTTTCTGCATTCTGTTAATATCCACAATAATGAATTAGCAGCCTGTTTAATGACAAGGACACATAGCAGTTTGCAATAAAAACTCAGCTAGAACATGCTCAGCTGGGCCGCGGATATTTAATAAGGCTCCTGGTGCTTCAGTGTTATTGCACCATTTCTGGAAGGTAGCGAGCTAAATGTGTTCAGGACAGAGCTGGCAGGGTCAGGGTCATTACTGCGCCTAAACAATATTACTGTTCCGGCTGCTGAGTCCCTCCTGTGAAATGATTGTTTCCCTGAGGACAATGGGCTGATATGGGCTCCTTTCCACAGCAGCTTGTCCCTGGGGCCACCCAGGGCCTAAATCCTAATGGTGCCATGAGTCCCCGTTCTTGGGAATCCCCAGACCTGCATGGTGGCAGCAAGAAGCTCACACGATAGCCAAGAGCCAGCCAGGTCAAGGATGCCTGGTCAGCGCAGGCCCCAGCAGCTGCAGCGCTTCAGATGGCAGCAGGGGCTCCAGCAGGAGGTGGTTGCATGAATAATCACACGAGGTCCCACAGGGAGAGATCAGAAGAACCTCCCTTGATGGCCCAGCCCCTGCTCCTGGGTGCGACGCTAACCGCAAAGACACTATGTGAATGTACTAGTAATGGCTAGCAGTTAAAAAAGACTCGAAATTGCCTTTATAGCTTCTACCAGCAGCCTTGTGGCAGGAATTGCATCCTAGGTTGTTGGTTGGGGGTTGGGCTCAATCTCTTGAGGTCCTTTCCAACCCCTTCAATTCTGTGATCTGTGATTTTCTTCAAGTTAGGAAAGATTGTGATGATTTTATTCCCTTGAGAGAGTTTTGCCCATGGGACAAGGATGCATTACAGAGGTGCCTCCAGTAGGAAATCATAGAATCATGGGTTGGAAATCATAGAATCTGGGTTGGAAGGACCCCAAGGATCATAGAGTTCCAATCCCCCTGCCACAGGCAGGGCCACCAACCTCCAGGCCTGTATCTACACAAGGTTGCCCAGGGCCCCATCCAACCTGGCCTTGAACACCTCCAGGGACAGGGCATCCACCACCTCTCTCTGGGCAGCCTGTTCCAGCACCTCACCACTCTCTCTGTAAAAAACTTCACCCTAATATCTAATCTAAACCTTCCTTCTTTAGCTTTAATCCATTCCCCCTTTTCCTACCCTTTTAAAAAGTTGATTCCCCTCCTGTTTGTATGCTCCCTTCAGGTACTGGAAGGCCGTAATGAGGTCCCCCCACAGCCTTCTCTTCTCCAGGCTGAACAAGCCCAGTTCCCCCAGCCTCTCTTCATAGGGGAGGTGCTCCAACCCTCTAATCATCTTTGTGGTCCTCCCCTGAACCCTCTACAACAGTTCCACATCTTTCTTGTATTGTGGCCCCCAGATCTGAACACAATACTCCAGATGGGGCCTCACGAGGGCAGAGTAGATCATGCAAGCAAACTTCTGACGTGTGATTCTCCTGTCCTTTGTACAGTAGGGTAAATCAGGAACACCTGATTCTTCAGTCATGCAGCTAGACAGTTTTACTGTCACCAGTGAGATTACGCCAGCACAAACTACATGAGAATAAGGTCTGTATGAGCATATGATCATGCCTAGGCAATACAGACAATGTGTTAGTGTTCAAAGCCACCGAAATGTTGTCCTGATACCAGGACAACCTTGAAAAGGTGAGTGAAGACCACTCTGCGCTCCACTCTGTGCACTTCTCCGCTCGTGCTAGTGCAACTGCAACACGGCGGATTGCGCTGGGTGTCATAGCTGTCGCAAAGCTGGGGTAGCCGAGTGGAGAAGCCAGACTGCAGGTTTTAGTTTCACTTTTGGGAGGTCTATGCAAGAATGAGCATGGAAATACCGTAGCCAGTAAGCTCACAATGAAACGCCAGCCGGTGTTTCACTCCTCTGCCAAATTTTTAAGGTATCATGAAGAAAAGTGGTATTATCCGGCTACTGTGGCACTGTGTCCTGGCATAGTCCATACTCTGTGGATTTATATCATTCTGCAAAATGAAATAATTTAAATCAATCTCACCAGAAGTTACTTGATGAATTTCTCTCTTTAAAATATTTGAGGAATATTCTTGAAGCCTCCAGCCTTTCTTTTAGCCATCTGACAGCTAACCAAAACATAAACTGATTTACCTCCCTGTCAACCAGAAGAGATAAAGGATTCGGTGAAACCTAAACTGCCTTTCTGCAAGTTCTGGTAGGACGGTAGCCTTGAAACTGAAATGCACAGAAAGATCTTTCTCTTTCCCTGAAGGTGTCTGTAAAGTGGGTGAAAAGGAGAAGGAAACCTGGGTGCTGCCAGAGTGCGTCTGCCAGCATGCAGCTGAGGGTTGTACAAAGTTGTCAGGTGCCTCTGTCAGGCAAATATTTACGGTTTTATAACCTCAGTATTTGCAACGTTTAAGGCATTTCCTGCCTTAAATATCGGGAAGTACAAGCAAACACTGCCTGCTCTGAGGTTAACTGTGCTCCTTAGCTGAGGTAAAACTATCAGGCTTTTCATGGTCAGAACTGACTCAAAGGGAAACCACAAAAATCCCAAAGCTGCTGTCACATTTCTTATTCATTAGGAGCAACTCATACCTATTCCCAGGGCTACTTTTAGTAATCGTCCTTTTCTGGACCACAGGGGGTTTTGATCAGTAGAAAACTTGAGCCTGCTAAGGTGGTTCTAGCTAAATGCTGAAAATAGGACAAATGTCTATAAATATGTAAAGGGCGAGTGTCAGGAGGACGGAGCCAGGCTCTTCTCAGTGATGTGCAATGACAGGACAAGGGGCAATGGGTGCAAGCTGGAGCATAGGAAGTTCCATGTGAATAATAAGGGAAACTTTTTCAACTGTGAGGGTGACAGAGCACTGGGACAGGCTGCCCAAAGAGGCTGTGGAGTCTCCTTTTTTGGAGACATTCAAAACCTGCCTGCACGTGTTCCTGTGTGACCTAATCCAGGTGACACTGCTCTAGCAGGAGAGTTGGACTAGATGAACTTTCAAGGTCCCTTCCAGCCCCTAACGTTCTGTGAGTCTGTGCAGTCTTCAGCTAGGTGTTACCTTTACAAAGAAAGAGAGGAGCTCAGGGTTTTGTTTCTATCTTTTTTGGGGTTGTGGGTTTTTTGGTTGGTATTTTTTTTAGGTTTCAAAACCCATTCTGAATTTCCCCACCCTATTTCATATCCAGATTTCATAGATATCTGTGAACCTTTGCATATTCCAGCTCCGGATGACAGCCTAGACAGCCTGCTGGAAAGCAGAGAAGGTGTGAAAATGGTTGGGTTTAGAGCAGTGGCTGGAGTGTATCTCTGCAATTGCTCCATTGAAGCCAGCAGAACTTCATCGATTCAAGGCTAGATTTGGCTCATGGTTAAATTTTCTATGTCTTTAGAGCCAACACTGTGCATGGCATGTGAAGTTACAGTCAAGTTACTGCTTTTTCTCTCAATCTATTTCTTGTTCTTCTGGCATTAAGAGGCAATAAAAAGCATGTCCATATTTGCCTGCCACACATGTGCACACACAAAGCCTTTCCCTACAAACTTTTCACTGCAATTTTTGCAGACTCTGGAGCTCTGGATAGTTGGGATGAAGCTTTGGAGAAGCATCTTGAAGTCTAGATGCTTATCTTCAGAACTTGGATTTCCCCCATTGCTCAGGGAAAGCTCTGCTCCCAGGAAGCCTATTTAGGGGACAACATCCACGAAGGGAGCTAACTCCCAGCTCAGAGCTGTAGCCGTGCTGCATCCATTACTTCAGGGTAGAAAGCTCACCATATGGCTCCTTTGTTTCCAGTAGCCATAATGTAATTGAATCAATTGCCCTCACATGATATGGGTGTACTAAATGAACATACATCATTTATTTCTGGGGTTTGAGGCTTGTAAGGAGTGGAGGGCAAGGCCCCTGAGGATAAATCAGTCTAGTTTGTCTTCAGGAAAAATGGGTTGAAATCTGACCTGTGGTGCAGGCACAAATCAAATTCAGTGGTTCTGACAGTCCCACGTGGATACTTCCCTCATTTGGAAATTATCCTCTGATGAAGGTTGCTGTCAGTCTTTACACAACTAGGCTACAGAAAGCAGATATCTTCTGAAGTGAAGGTCATTGGTAAATAACATGCGAAATTTAAATACAGCTAGGCTAAGCTAGGGAAAGGAAAAGCAGTAAGTCTCATGATACTGTCAGAAAGTAAATCATGAGGTGAGAGAAGAGGAGAGGGAGCTGCCAAAAGCTGGCTTCACAAGATGGCTGAGACCTCCAGCAACGGAGAACTGCCATAAGGCAGTAGGATTTGCCTGTCCTCCACTTACCCCCTGTCAGCAGGAGCTGGGTAAAGTCCATCTCTAAACTTACAGTGCCCTAGTTTTCCCAGTCCTCTGCTGCTTCATCTCATACCCTCTCAGTCAGATAAATGGGTTGTTTGGGGTTTTTTTTCTCAGCTCTGTACCAAGAGCTGGGGCTAAAACCATCGCTCCTGTTCTCTCTGGCCAGGCATTGATCCTGCTAGCTGCTTTGTGTCTGATTCAAGCTGCGCAAATCTTTCCCAACAAAACCAGAGTGAGCTTAGTTTCGTTGTGTTTTCTTTCACTGCAGAGCCAAAATTCAGACCTACAAAAAAACCAAGGCCAAATCCCAAGAAAAGATAGGACAGCTTTGGCAGAGTGAAGAAACAAACTGTCTAAAAGTGTCTTATCTAAGCTACCCGCCCCCCCCCCCCCCCCCCCCCCCCCCCCCGGGTGTCCAGTGTTCAGCAGCTCAGGATGAGTTCCTTCCTGCAGGTGGATTTTTCTTGGACTGGGACTATATGTCTTCTGGTGCTGCCCATCTCTTTCTGTTTACAATATCAGCCCTGGATAACTGGCTTCACAGAGTGCCAACTGACCCGTCGGGGTAGTTGTGTGTGTCTCGTGGTTGCTGGTAAAGGATTTGTTCTTTGAGGTCCAAGCATGGCTTTGTTCTGAAGTTGAAGAAGGAAATCTGGACTTAAAGTTTGAAATCCCCCTGCCCCTTCTTTAGCATTTTGGAGACTCCAAATTTGGAGCACACCATTTTAGAGCTCGAGACCATTTATCAGCAATTTGTCACCTTGTCAGAGAGTTTGGAAAGTGTTTTTCAGACCTTTTAGCTATTTTTGTGTCTGTGTGAGATTGTTTCCTGCAGCCTGTCTGCTGAAGCAGAAATTGAAAATCTGGCCTTTCAGAGCTATTATTGAGTCTGTCCTTCCTTTTAATTTATTGACGTACTTGCTTTCCCGTATGATATCTTGTAAAAACACATCTTATTTTTCTCAACTCTTCTATGCACCTCTGTGTCTAAATATGCTTGTTCATTCCTTGCTTCCTTTCCTGCCCTGGTTAATTCCTGTCAGACCTTTGGGTTCTGTAGCCCCACAGAAGTGCCGGCAAATAGCCGTGCGGCACAGAAGCCCTTACAGGGAGAAAGTTGAAGGTCATTACAGAGAGGAGACAGCATTTCTGGAGAGATGGGATTGAAATACAAGTGTGTGGGCACCCTCGGGCTTTGAACAGAGATGATAGCATAAAGCTACAGAGAAGAAGATAGAGCGGGGAGAAGGCAGAGCCAGCCCCTCTGCAGATTGGTGGGAGGCTAAACTGAGAGGCTGTTCAGTACACCAGGCTGAGCTAATACTGGTAGCAAGCCCCTTCACTGTGCCTTCTTGGTGAATCTATGCCTTCACATCGTTCTTTATTTTCTATTTCTCTATTTCAGTTTCCACTAAATTGATTTTTTTTTCTTTTCCCTATTTCTGCTCCTTGGAAACTTAATTCTCTGCCACCTAATACGCTCTTAGTGCCATCCCTGTACAGACACATTAGGTCAGAGTGGAATTATACAGATGCAAGACATAAAGCCTGTACCAAAAATTTTCCATTCTAACTAGCTTTGGACAGAAAATGTGGATTCAAGGAAATAGAAAAGAAGTCCAGCACCAACTCATGGCAGTAAATTGTGCATTATTTCTAAAATTGTACCTCACAGAATTTTCTGATTTTGTACAAAGAGATGTTGTCTTTTTACCTTTTTTTTTTTTAACAAAAGCAGCATTTTCCTTTGAAATACCCCCACTTTCCTTCATCTCTGCTGTCCTGTTTTTTTCTTACCAGAGTAGCTCAGGATCTATCTCTTGTAATAGGCAGCAAACCCATCCCCATTCTCACTTCAAGTGTCATTGCTCACAGTCACTTATTTGAAGCTGCAGTCTAATTCATCTTCCCTCATTTTTTCCCTACCTATTTCTAAGAAGTAGAACAAGGGAAGGCTGCTTTCCCATGAACAGGCAAATAATATTTCTTTAAAACCAGGATTACATATCTTCAAAAGCTTTTTCTGGTCAGGGTTCCATGATGTGTAGCATGGAGTTGACTGCAGACTCACAATGTGGAGTTTGTTTAGAGGGGCAGAATAAAATGATGGATTAGTTGCTTTTTTTGGGGAGCTGAGTGTTAATTGGATCCCTAATAAAATCATCTAGTTAAATTCTGCTCGGTGGTATAGCACTGCAGTGGAGGAATTTTTGAAGGCACCCTGCTAAGTTGATTGTGCTTCTAGATAATTAATTGAAATGAGGAAAATAACACATACAAAAAAAGAAAAAAAAAAGGAAATAGCAGATTTTTCAGCTGTTCTTCATCACATAAAGTTGCAAAGAAGAACTCACCTCATAGGAAGTAAGGATCCTGCTGAACAAAGTGTTTCTTTGTGTCAAGCAACAGGTGGGGCAGCCACTTTCCCTGGAGAGCCTCCCATTGCTGAAGCTGCAAGGGGAATTTTAAAACATTAAAATATTTTGAACAAGCATGGTGTGAGTTTATGTGCATTTCAGTGAGTTTATTTATTTTTCATTATTTATTTATTTATTTATTTATTTATTTATTTATTTATATGACTTTACAGGCACTTTAAAATTTGGGGAGGCAGTTTTGAAACAGACCAAAACAGGGTCCCGGCTCTCTCCAGTTCATTTCTTGTCGCTTGTCAGCTTTTTTTTTGCAGTGCAGCAGTCCTCTTGACGTTTATCATCCCAGGATGATTTAGCTTTCTGTGTAATTGTTTTCTAAGTGTTTGTTTTTATCCCATTGGTAATCCTGCACTGGAAATTCTTGCCCATACGTGGTTGTATTCTCACATTGATTTTGTTTCCTTTTCTTCTGCTCTTAGTTACAAATTACACCTTTCTTTTTGGCTTGGAATGTTTTAGGGTGATTGATTACTGAATGAATCGAGTGCACCCACGAGCCAAGGCTTGATTTAATCCCCTTAGTGCCAGGGATTTCAGAGCACGCAAACTGAAGTTACAGCTCCCTCTGGAAATAGGGGTGGTGGGTGTTTTTCCTGGATGAGGGAGAGCTGTGCCTCTGGGTACCCAGCTTTGGATCAAGCACCTGTTCTCACAGAGGCATGAGACTTAAACCCCAATTTCTGTCGTGTCAGTGGGTTTCTGTGGCTGTCAGAGGGGATCAGGCTGTTGGCTTGCGACCCCCCAAAGCTGGGAGATCTATAAATTGCAGGCTCTTCAGGGAGTCTGACTGGGTATGCGCACGGGGCTTTGTTTTCATTGGAAAGAGGAGGGGAGGGAGGAAGGTTTGATAAGAGGCACTCACGTGCATGTAAAACAGTGACTTGGGATCAGTAGGAAAAAATGTGGATCCTATTATAGCTGAATTATCCTCTGAAGTCCCTTCCCCGAAGATAACTGAGCTTGCTTTTATGCAAATGAGCTCACTGTGAGCTTGACATTGCAAACAGCGTGCTTGAAAGTATTTTGTCTGCTTCCAGCCTTCACTGCGAGGAGGGCAACATACAGATACTAAGTGGTGCTGCAGTAGACCTGATCAGATATATGGTGATATGCAAATGTCTCTGAACCTTACAGGTTGAGCTTACAGGTAAGCTCAGCCACAATGGCAGGAATTACTGGGACATCCATTGCTGGTGCCTTCTGGTCTGTCAAGCGTGCTGTGGAAACGAGAAGACGTGCAACCAGCACAGCTTGCAGGGACTTGTTGCTGATATCCCTTTCATTCCTGAGGTTTGAGGAGCTCATAAAAACCTCATGCCGTGTGCGTTCCCCTTTCTGCTTTTTGGTTGTTGTAACCACACAGAACTGAACCTTCAGTTATGAGTGTCGTAATTACCTCCATCTCCTCCTGCTGCTGCAAATGAGCAGAGGGGAAAAGTTCATTAATCAATTATCTGAATTTTGGAGAGAACCAGAGCAATGATAGTCTCCTGTTTCCCGGAGATTTGAAATATGCCTCCTTCCTTCGGAAGCGGATGCAGCCCCAGCCTAAATGGGGAGCAGGGAGTAAGAGGCGGGGGAGGAGGAAGTCGAGGGGCACACATTTGACCTGGCAGCTGGCAAAACACTGGCACAGAGAAAGGCCTGAAACTACCCCTATCTGAAAATACCATTATCTCACCAAAAAAAAAAAAAAAAAAGAATAAAATCTACTGCACCTATATATAGATGAGAAAGAGCTTAGGAAATAAAACATCTCTGAAGAGCTTTCATGTTGTTTAACATGATGACCTGCCTTCAGGACTGGTTTTATGCATTTTACCTGTCAAACCCTCTTGAGGCTCTGGCTTGGGAAGTTAAGCTTGTATTACTGGCTCTATGAGTCCTTTATGCAACCCTTTCCCAGACTGTTCCTCTCCTCCCAGCTATTCACTCCACTGTTTGGCTTCAGTATCATGCTCCCACCTTTCCTTTGATGGCCACTGTTATGCTCCAGCCTTGTGAGCACAACCACCACCTTCTTATTATGTCCTAGCCTGCTTTTGCAAGCCCTGCAGCATCCCAAGGATGGTTTTGCTGCGGAATGTGTTGGGGAGAAGGTGTGGGAAGGAGCTGGCAAAATCCCAGCTAAAAATGCAAATGAGCAGCATAGTTGAAGAAGCTAGCAAGAATTGGGATATTTATTTAGCTCCATTTAAGAAGCACATACTAATGCACTTCAGTGGGATTTCTGCTTGTGGAGTAATTTTTAAGGCCACAGTGCAACACACACTGTTACTAAAGGCAATGACAAGTACATTTATCAATGGTAGCAGCAACAAACCAAATTAAAACACAGTCGTTACTACTTAGTCCAAGTTTTAATGCAGCAAAACATTAACCACATGCTTAAGTCCCATAGGGCTTCAGCTGCGTCTAAGAATAGGCACGTTTAATTGTTCTGGCTATAACAGGTACCTGATGGCTCTGCAGATACCAAACTCTGGTATTCTGTGTCTTACTACGTTTCTGTACAGAACAAATCCCTCTTCTACTGCACATCATAAAAAAAAAAGTGATCAGGCTACACAGAAAGTTAGAAAGAAGCTGTAGGAAAAGTCTCTTCTTGAAAAATCAAATCTTTTTTTATTGTTATTGAAATAGGTACAGTGCACTGTAATCTGACAAAGTATTTCATGCTTTAGCTCTTTATATCTACTAGGGAGCCAACTTACAACTCTTACAAGTCTTATATTCATAATTTCTAATCCTCCTTCTTTCATAATTTTCCATTATATACATAGAACAATATGGGACAATGCAAGTAACTAGTTTAAATGTTATAAATATGCACAGCCATTAACTGGAAGACTTTGTAGGAATAGGGATAAAATATCAGTCTTAAATTTCAAAGAGTACAGTAGTCAGTTCAGATAAGGTTTGGGTTATATTTTTTATCTAAAATTCTTCAAATCTTTTATTCCCTCTGCATCACATAGATCACTACATCTTCAATCTTTAATTATCTGTGCTATAAAAAGAAATGCCTTTTAACAGTTAAGAAAATATTTAAACAGCTGCTTTTTTTTTTTAGTAAAAGAACTGAAACATGATGTACAATGTATAAGCTAATCTTCTACTGATATATACATGGAGGTCCAAATAAGAATGAGAAATGTGCTTTCTCTGATCTTGGCAACATCTGCATTCAGTTTTAAGGCCATCATTTTATGGGTGGTTTGGGAAGCCAAACAGATTTAGCTACATGGATTTATTTGCAGAGTCATGGCTTTACCAAGTGGTAGCTACATTTCTTTACTTTTACAGAAAAATATAGGTTTGTTAGACCTAAACATGAAGACCAGTTTCATGAAGACACTCTGGAAGCTGTAAGCAGAGGCTTTTGAAGTTGGTAAGGGTGGCATCTATACCCAAAGCCTGTGGTGAGGCAAGACAGCTCTTTGAGATCAGATATTCCCAGAGGAAGAGGAGCTGTTTGCATACCCCTGGGGAGTGGAGGAGTCTGAACTGAATGAGACTGTGACAAAAAAGTAGAAGTTATTTTTTTCCATGTGAAATCTATTGTCAGTAATGCCTTGCCATAGGAAGAATGTGGTGGAAAGGTATTTTTGGAGTTGGCTTTGTCCTAGCTTTTCAGGTATTTGGGACCTTTAAGCTAGGCTTGCTAAGGGTCTGAGATGAACAAAGCATGGGACTTCTGGGAAGTTTCCCAAGATACGCTCTGTCTGCTCAGCCAGCTTTACTCGTCTCCTTCGGAAAAGAATGACCTCTCCATTTGTTTATATCCTCATAAGCAGAAGAGCCTCAGGCAGTTTACCAGCTGTGTATCCACTTCTAAGTTATGTGGCATCCCTTCTCCTTGGCATACACGTAACCTTACCTACATAAAACAGCATAACACAGGAGTGGATCAGAGGGGACCACACACGGTAACTGTTGGATCTTTCCAGATTTCTGGTACATTGATTTGACCAAGGATCTTGGAGTGGCAATTATCAGGTGTTTTAAAGAAGTGCTTGCTTTGCAAGACACAGGGCCTCAGCAAGACAGGCTTACAGGGAACAAATGAGTTTAAGAATGAATTAAAACTTTGTGAAATTTCATGTAAGTTGGTGGAAAGTGAGAGAGAATGAAGGTTTTGACATAAATTAGATGTTTCTAGAGAACCAGAAGTACCCTCTGAGTAAAGCCTGCCTGCGCTTTTGCGTTTTGACTTCTCTACTTTCATAGTTTGGCATAAATCATGTGTAGCTTTACTGGGGGAGAGGAGAAGGGGGAAGTGGCAGGGCGTGGTGAACTGTGAGAGCTTCAGGCACCTTATTTGCCCACTGCCCCCTGCAACAGCATTTGTGTGTGTATGGAAAGAAGCTTCTCACTGGTGCTTGATCCCAGATGTAGGCAGCCAGAGACAGGCTCTGCAGCTGCACCACAGCAAAGCAAGGGGTTGTTCTCCCTTTTCTCAAGCATGCGTCCAGCTCCATAGTCTGTGACATGACCTAGCAGAGCTGAGGCTGGTGGAAGAAAGGGATTTTCACATTCTCATCCAAGTTATACCCACTTGTGGAAACAAACACCACCCAAATACAATTAAAGTTCTGGAAAGTATTACGGTGCCATACAGGAGTTTCTGCTGAAACCCCCTCCTCTGAAGCACAAGCTATTAGATAGTACTCCTGATGACATGGTGCTTGACAGGCTTTGCTTTGATATCTGGTGACTCCCTGGTGGGGAATGAGTGGGGCAGCCTTGTCTATGTGGGGAACACAGTCCCCTTCTTTTGCCCAATAGACTAATCCCTGGGTCTGGGAGGCAGCTTTAGCAACACCACCAGTCCTTGCCCTGCTTTGTCATTTTCCGTATTGAAATACTCTGTGTACATTCAAGTCACAGGAAACCTGATGTGTCTTTTCCTATCTAGAAGGTGAGGTGAGTCCTCTGGGATGATGTCCTCCCCTCCCCTGCCTCCCCCAGCATGTGCTGGGTGGTGTGACCCCATCCTGATGCTCCCTCTGCAGTGGGTGGTTGGGGAGGCAGGGTGACAAAAGGTAAAGCTGGCATGGAGGGAAGTCACTGCTGGAGAAGTGCTTTGGCCTTGCACTGGCAGCGAGTGGCTTGATGGCCTGGAGACACAGGAGAGCGGAAGAAGCAGGGGACTGTCAGGGAGGGAGCAGAGAAGTAAGTGTCACGCAGCAAGGAAGAGACTTGACAGATCTGTGCTGGCATTTTGTATTTATAAGCCATGTTGTGACTGATGAGCTCTACAATAAAATCCCTACTGACTGCAGAGGCTGCAGAAATGACCCCTTTCTGTTAGGGGGAGGAAATACAAACAAAAGAGGAAGGGGGAGAAATCATATTTCTCAGCTTCTCATCTGAGCAGTGTCTCAGTACACGCTTGCAAAGGAAAAGGCTCTCCATCACTCAGCGGTGTGCCAGCGCGCGGTGACGCAGAGTGAAGGTGACCAGCGCCGGAAGAGCCGTTCAGCATTTCAGAGCCTCGGGCGGTTTCTCTCTGTGCCATTTTGTGCATACAGCCCGAGAGGACAGGGAAAGTGGGGTTAGCGACGAGCTTAGTCCCATTTCTGGCAAGTCGTGAGGACCTCAACCGGCCTCTACCACTTGTACCATGATGGGCTTAAATTGGGGGAGAGCTGTGGCATCCTGCTTCTCACCAGCAGCAGTGACAGTTCCCTGCTCGCAGGGGTGGTGTTGGTGAGAGGGGTTAAAGGTGTGTGTGTGCGAGCAGAGGGGGAGGTATTACTGCTATGCTGGAGATGTCATCTTAATGCACATCCAAACCTGTCTTCCTACAGCGTCATCCTAACTGGCTGAAGGAAGCTCAAACATGGGGAAGGTGTTGAGGATGAGGTATCCAGGATTTGGGGAGGCATCCTGAAGCACGGGTGCAGGAGTGGCAGTCCTGGTCTGAGCAATTTATGGTTCCAAGTCACTATCCTGTAGGTGACAACCCCTTTTCCTGACTCCAGGACAGAACTAAGTTGCACTAATGCCTCTGGTCTGCCATCAGAAGGGAAAGAGCTGTGTCAACACAGAAAATGCTATTTGCTGACAGGTTGTTAGAGACAAAGGAGACACAGGCAGGAGTAAGAATAAAAATAGAAGTTCTCAAGTAAAAAAATGGGAGACAAGAGAGAAGATTGATTGTTTAAGTCACAAAAGACAGAAAAATGAAGGGAAAAGTAAAAAGACTATTAAATCGAATATGCCTGCCCTTTAGAATAGCATTGATAAAGGCTGGCGATGTGCAGTGTAAAGGTTGAGACATATCTAACCGAGGGTCGCATCTGATGAAACGATAATTTATGGTTAGAGAATAAAACAGACCATTTGGATGATGTGGGTATCATTTCTAGACTATCAGGTATTAGGAGGCTGGAGGGAACACATATCACCAGATACATGAAGCAGGTGTCTGAAGACCATCCAGCTATGAAAGAGGAGAAAGAAAAAAATGCTCCTGTTTATTGCTTTGCTTGCTTCCCTACCCTCTCCTGCTTTGCTGTAGGGAAATCAAATGAAAAACTGAGTAATACAATATACATTCTCTGTTCCCCATTACAATTGACAGTATGAGAAACAGTACCTTAATGATGTCTTAGATTTTTAATGAAGATGCTTGTTAGGCTTCACAGTATAAATGCAACAAAGATTTAGAGGTGTTTGTTCTCCAAACATAGCCGGGGCCGGCTGGGCCAGGGAAGGGGGAGCGCGATTGAAAGAAACAACGATGGTGAGGAAAACCTGGATGGTGACTGAACTAATGAAGAAATGGGTGATTATGCTGAATGAGCAGACTTCTCTATATAGATTTATTAATATTGTAAATTGTGTCAGCCAGTGCAGTGGCTCAGCCTCTTCAGTGGCTGCATCTGTTTCTTTTCTATCAGCTGCAGAATCAAATATAGTCATTAGGAAACAGACGCGTGCACGCTCATCTCCTGAGTGCATCGTACCATGTTAACTGGAGCCCACAAAACATAGCTAGATCGTTCCCTCACTCTCTCCTAGTACCCTAATTCCCCCCCATTTTTTGCCTGCCACCGATCAACTCTGCACGTCTGCTCTCTGAATCAGATGGAACTTTTTCTCAAATTTAAGCTTTTTTACTGAAATGTTTTCCTCAAGTTCTGTTCTATGCAGTTGCCTCTTCCCCCCCCCCCCCATCAAATAGGGAGAAAAATGCAAACCTCAGAGTATAATTTACAAAGAGATACTGTTGAATCCTTCATCAGACTCTTTTGCTTGAAGCCTATAATTGTGTTCTGTAGAAAGCCAAACTGCATTTGCTCGGTCTGGAGAGCATTGTGTTGTAAAAAATCGAATCAGACTTCTGCTCTCGATAACGGGAATAGCTTTCTTTGCTCGATGTAGAAGCGATTTGTATTATGTAATGTATGTAATTACTATGAAATTATGTATTTGTAATACATAATCATAGCTTTCAATGAGGCACTTTCATTGCAGCTCTTCCAGGGTTTCTCAAATGTTTGTTTTTGGAGAAGGTGGTCAGCACAACAGTTATTTACCCAGTGTCCCAACATCCCTGAAGGAAACGGTGTAATTAAATGAAAATGTGTACCCTTTCTTGTAATCGCTGAGAACACTGGGATGGTGTTAAGGACTCTGCACCTTGCATGTTTTGACAGCCACGTGAAGAAAAGCCTGATGCGTGTGAAAAATGACATGACCTAATAAATTAGACTTGAATCTTATGTCCAGATATACTAGTGATTACTTATGTAGCAATGTTTGTGAGCATGTCCACCTCTTTAAAATGGTACTGATAGTTGCTCACCTTCATAGATCTCTGAGAAGGACAGGAAAACAGTCTGTTCTCTGTGAGCATTCGGTATTATGGATAAAGGCAGTGGCTCTGCTCTCCTGTGTGATGGGTTCCTCCCTAAGGCCCTGTGCAGTAGACGATGCTATTCACGTCTCGCTGTCCAACCAGCACTTCACTGAAGGGTGCTGTTAATCAACATTATGGATGGACACCCTTCTCCACTGAGGAATTTAGGCTTTGCTACCATTTGTTTTGATCCCAAGAAGCTGAAGTGTATATTTGTACAAACTGCTTTAAGTGTGCATGTTTGTGCTTGCATGTGTGTGTGAGATAAAAATGATGATGATCATCCTGGTGAGTTCACCCTTCCTCCTGGGATTGCTCTACAAACTTTCTGTATGATGTGGTGAAGTGACTGTGAATGTCCACATTTCAGAGTTGGAATTTACATGGTGACCAGAGGGCTTAGTCCTCTGGGTTTTCTTTTCTCTTTTTATCAGATAGCAGACTCCTCCTTTCCTTATCTTTTTTTCTTCCTGTTGACTTCCAAATGGCAGAGTTTATAGTCAGAAATTCCTGAAAGTGGCTTGGGTGCCCCTGAACTAGCCCAAAAAATTAACATACTGTCTGAGTTCACCACTATGTTGTATTTTTTTTTTTTTGCTGTCCTTTGGACCCTAGAAGTAAGTGAGCTTCTCAATGCAGGAAATTTCTCCTAGCAGTGTAACTTCTTACTTGGTATTAGGTCTTTCTGATTTGCTATGATGGAGATTTGTTGCAGGAAAAAAACATAGCTTCCTGTGTTTTATGAAGTTGGGCTGAATTCACTGAAAATACTTCCCAAAGGAAATTATTCTCTTCTTACTGAATTCTTCTTGTCTGCTATGAATTCTTCACCTCCAGGAACTCATTGCTCCCCATTCTAGAAATTTCTGCATCTTTCAAATGACTCCACTCTATTGGAAGTTGCAACTCCCCTTACCTCACTCTAGGACTTACCCTGTGAATTTCCTGGTGGCTTCCTGAGCTCATGTCATTGCTGTCCTGTCACAAGGGAGTGTCAGTCAGCTGCTGTCTCATCTAGATTTGCATTAGCATGAATTGGTTTTGTGTCTCAGGGAAATATTGAAAGACCTTAAGAGAAAAGAGGAACCTGTTTGAGTCATGCCTCCAACACCAGCAGACTTTTTTTCCAAATAAAGAAAAAAGGGGAAAAAAACCCAAACCAAAATAACCTCAACCCTGAAGAAATCACAAGCCAGTCAACTCTCTGAATTGTGCAAGAAAGAGGACTACAATTTCAGGAGGGAATGGAATACATCCTGACTACTGCTTGCAGCTCCTTTCAGCACAGGAGGGAAGTGTTGCTTGTAGTTCAATCATAAGAGATAATTGGAAAACATACGTTACAGTTTCAGCCCTTTTGTGCTGGAAAACTTGTAACTGAATTGTCTCCTGATGGTATGAGTCAGGCATCAAGCAGCTCCCTTTATATAAACGTGCTCTGAGGTCAGCCTGCTTAGGTTATTTCATCCTTGAACTTCCGTACTTTCAAAACTGGTGGATAACTTTTCCTTCTCAAATCTCTGTCCTCCTCCAGCCTTTTCCCACCATATGCCTGTACTCCTCTCCTCTTCTTCTGTGGCAGTCCTTACCTCTTACTTTCCATTTGTATCGCAACAATCCTTCTCTTGCACCCACTTCATGTTATCCCTGCATCGGCGCATCTCTATGGCAATACATTTCAAATTACTTTCCCACCTCTGCCTGCCTCCCTAGCGTCTGTCTGCCTTTCCAGATACTATTGCCAGTCACTTAAATTCATTGTGGCAAACCCCACATTTCTTATTCACATTCCTCTTTGCATGCTACCCGTTACATTACACCGATTTCCCCCTCTCTTTAACCCCACACCTTCAAGCCACTGCTAAATCCTAATCCTCCTTCCTTTGCAACTAAAATTTGTCTTTCTGCTTTCCAGTTCCCAAATCCACTGTATCAGTCAGGCATTGCTCAGGGAGAAGGTTTTGTTTAAGTAAGGTTTCTTGCTAGAAACATGGAGCTCAAGTGTTTGGGTTTGACTTTTGTAGGACACCCGGAATGAATCTTCAGTCTACAAGTTAGGGGAAAATAGTAAGAAAAAAATGGACACGAAAACTTTTTCCATTGAACATAAAGTAAGTTAGTTCAGCATTAGGTGGTGAACCCCACAATGTCATTTCAGAGTTCTGTTTTGTAACATAGTGTGTTTCAATAGTTATGGCCCCGTTCCCAGTATTAGCTGCACCGCAGATGGATACATCATAAGAAAGAGCAGGGAAGTTGCTTTTTCTCATTCAGCGGTTTGAACCGTGCCCTAAGGCCCTGATTGTTACTCCAGCAGATGTGTAGGTCACTGCCAAATAGCCCTGGGTTTGGTTGCTTGTTGCATTGTGCCATATGTCAGCTGCTGTGCCTGCGCAAAAGCTGATGCAAGCTTTTGCTCTCTCTCAATGCCTCTGAGGTAATTTTTCCCTTATGTGAACTACATTTGGTTGTGATTTCACTGTTGAGCTTTGCAAAACTGAGCTGATAAGGAAAAAAAGCAGGGTGGTAGCTGAGTCAAACGGGAACTGGTGAACAACAAGCAAAGCTGCACTGTTTCCTGGTATGGCCTGACACAGATGAACAGCTTGCAGGCTGCTGTAGAAACAGGAGTGAAATTTAAGCTTAGGGGTTATGTGAAGGGCCAGCAGCACAGCATACCTGTGGATGCTGCATGGAGGTCCTCCGAGAGACACATCTCTGAGCAAGCACCTCCACTCTGTACTTTTAGGTCTGTCATCTGATTTTGGTGCAGGGTTTGAGGTAGAATACGAGGCAGAGTTTGCTAACAAACAGGTGAAGAGTGGGTACGATAATGCACTTGGCTCTGAAAGGGACTCAGGCGTTCCTGGGGCTGGGAGATGTAAGGAGGAGGGAAAAGCAACACTGCATGGAGTAGTTACCAATTGGGAAAGAAACAGGCTTA
Organism: Gallinula chloropus; assembly: GCF_964237585.1. Lineage (NCBI taxonomy): Eukaryota > Metazoa > Chordata > Aves > Gruiformes > Rallidae > Gallinula > Gallinula chloropus. The sequence continues at coordinate 94,366,303 of NC_140085.1, forward strand.
CTTAGGAGAGGACAGATCTCACTTTGCTTCTAACGCATTAACAGTGTGGTGTTGTGGTTTTAGGGAGACTCAAAAAGGAAATCTGTTCTAAAGCTGTGCCTGTGCTTTTTGTATACCAACTGCATTGCCTTTCAGAGCACCTTTTGGGTCTATTTGGCTACACTGACAAAGGGGTTTTTTATTTCCTTCATGACATTTGTTGGTTTTTTGGGTTTGTTTTAAATTCCTCCAATCCTGACAAGAAACTCAGGAGCAGCTGGGGGATCCCTGAGTACCTGCAAACCCACTAGTGCAAAAGCAGTGAGCTGCACAGCTGTGTGCCCCACAGTGCCCACCACCCAAAGGACTCACCTCCTGTTCCTGCTTATGCAGCTCTGGCAGGCATCCTTTGGAGAAACATGATAATCCACCTTCATAAATGACACCATCTCTTTTTCTCTCTCTTTTACAACTGCAACCATTAAGTATTTTGGGGTTTTTCTTTTGCTGCCTAAAAAAAGTCCTCCACCTCCTGCAGATGTCCTCTTGAGTAGAGCTACAAGTCCTCATCCATTAATGCACGTTTATTATCTGCATTCATCCACAGGTTTCGAAAGCCTGATGGTAAACTCACTTTTCCTCCCTCCTACCCACACAGCTAGGTGCTCCTAGAGAGGGAAAAATTTAGATTGGCAACTGCTTACTGAGATGCTTCCCATTGTTTTGCTTATCTTCCTGTAAGTGTGTTCAGAGCAAATGTTTAGTACGCTGCAGATAATGTAGTTACCGATAATGGATCCTTGCTGCTAGGGGACGTGCAGTGATTTACCTTCATCGAATTAAATCAGAACAGGTGTTGCCAGCTCGCTTCCAAATCAGAAGGTGAGCAGGTGCCACTAAGTTGCATCTGGCAGTGGGAGCAAACAAATCTAGGCCAGAGGATTGTTGAATGAGATGATTTTTTAATTTGGTGCACAACCTAAGCAATTAGAAGCAGCTTTCCAAGGGTTCCTCTGCACACCCCTCTCGTACCTATTTAAGGAACAGTGAGAGAGGGACACTGTCAGGAAATGGTATTTGGGTTAGAGAGCATTATGAATGTGCCTCTGACACTTTCTGTTGGGGAGCTGTGTGTGCAGATACACTCCAAAGTGAGTTTCCTCATTTTGGAAAGGCGAGGAGTGGAGACCGCTGGGGCAGAGAAGGGGGAAGTTCATGATACGCTGCAGCGATGCCATAAATCTGCAGCCGTGGGTTCATTCCTGCACAGCAAACTGCCACCCCTAAGAATGAAACTTCTCGGCAGAAATTTTCTTAGGAATGCTCTGACACTGAATCTCAGTTTATGGGTAGAGACCTGCTGGTTTCGGGGCTTGTTGTGAAATGAGACCCATGTTTCTTCCTTAGAAGAATACCTTGGGCCACTACTTTGGGTCTTGTCAGAGTATCTGTATCTGCCCCTCCGTATCTGGCTAAAATCAGTGTTTTTGAAAGCATGGATTAAGTCCTCTCTCTGCTGCATGTAAAAGCATTTTTGACTAAGTCATTTCCAACCAAACAATGCTCAGCTAGGGCAGTAAATCACACAAACAATGTTAATCACTTTTCGGTCATGTTTAATGGCCTTAAATTGCCTTAGAAATTGCTTCACCTAATTTTATTTCAGTGGGGCTCTATAAGGGGTCCAGCTGCAAATAACCGTTCTCAGAATCAAGGCTGAATTACTGCAAATACCTCGGTAAAGGTAAGAAGGCAGATCCTCAGATCATATAAATTGGTGCAGCCCTGCTGATGTCTGTGATGTTATGGTGATTGATACCAGCAGGGCCATAATACAGCTAAAGTAAATGGTCTGCAGTTTTAAATGCCTACTGCTAATGGGTCCCAAGGTAAATCAATGGCTGACTTGTTAGTTTCTCTTTAAAATGGACTCAGAAGGTACATTAATGGGGAAAGAACCCCTGCTTAGTAGAGCAGTGGCCAACACCAATAGCACTGTAGCCAATCTAGCTCTCATTTGTATTAGACATAGGGCCTGATCTAGTACGATAGCAGACACTTGTGCCGGTGTGCGATGGGTCTAAGATAAAACCTGACCCTCTAGACCAGACCAGCCACTGCTCTGGTTGACCCAAGCTGAGGATATGACTTTCTGTGACTGGGATCTTGCCTGCATATCTCTGGGCTTGTAAGAATTAAAGCCTGCAAATAACTTCATTCCTACTTTTCGTAGGATTCTGAAAGCGAGTCAAGGAACAGATGGCCTTGAGTGCCCTTCCAGTGGAACTGGAGCAAGAGAAAGAGCTACTGAACCTGGGTGGGAATGAGCTTCCTCACCCTGTCAGGGCTCTCAAGAATTCCAGTATTTTTCCTATCTCCCACCAGGGATGAAAGGTCCTTTTAAAACTTGGATGAAAATCTCCAAAATAAAATCAAGATGGGGCCAAACTAAATATTTTACTTTAATAATGTTCAAAGAGTATATTTTGACTGTGACCTTTCTAAGCAGTTGCCTCTTTTTAGTACAAAAGGAACGTGGGGTTTTTGCTTGTTTCCTTCAACTAGAAAATAAAACTTTTCACCTTAAAAAATGTCAAAACAGCAGTTCTTGATAATTCAAAGGTTCTTTTGAATTTTTTTAAAGCTGAGAGACTTGTTGAAACCAAAAGTTTGCCATCAATCAATTTTAGTTTTGACAGATGCCTGCTTTTTTTTCATTGTGGGTCAAAGGAGAAGAAAAGTTTAGTCCAGAAATTCCCGAACACTTCTAGCAATCTTTACCTCAATTTTGAAACACTGCTGCCTTACATAGATTTTAGCCCAATTAAGTGAGGCTGCACTGGGCAGGAAGTGCCTTTATTTTTTAGGTCTTTTTTAAATGAATACTCTAATTTTTATTTTTTTTAATCAGTGACCAACATGATTTATAGAGCCTCCAAGTGATTTATATTCTGTTTGCAGGATTTAGTGTCCTGAATGAATGCAGTTTAGTTGAAAATGGCTTAATGAAAAATGGTTTCTTTGTAGCGTAGATGGAGCTTAATCCATGTTTTCAAGAATCATTCTGATTAAAGCCTTACAAGGATCAGGCCAAGGCACTGTCTGTTGCCAAGGTATCTGCTAGAAATGTGGTTCCCAGGGAAAAATGTAAAGGCTTTACGTCATGAAAGAAGCAAGAGTTACTTTCTGAAATACGATGGTGATGAGAAAACTTTATAGATTTCCAGCTCAGATAGCAACACAACAAGGCTTTAAGGGGAGAGCAGGGAAATAAAAACAAGCTGATTAAAAGAATTAAGAAAAACTCCAGAGAGCACCAGCTCACCTGTTCTCTTATGCCAAGTAAGATCACAGCCTTTACCCTAACTATTCAAAGACTATACATCTGGCCCCCAGGAGAGGATGTGGAGGTCCTGCCTGAAGATGGGTTTCTCTCCCACAGCTTCTGGGCAGCTGTCCCCAGATGAGTGCTTGAAACTTTCAAATAGGTTTGGGTAAGATTTTAAAGAAGCCAGTGTGGTGGTTATCAAGCATTTTGTTTAGAAGTGCCTGCTCTTCATTTAAGTGTTTGTTTACAACACTTCTCAGCTAAATGCCACAAATACATATTGAATGGTTCCTTGAGGGCATTTGGACTCCACAGGTGAAATGGAATTAAAGGATTTATAGTTTTTCTTTGGTTGGAGGCTGTTGCACAAGTCAGGCTTTTCAGGCTTACAATGTATCCTACACTTAACAAAGGTTTCTGTGATACAGGCCAAAGTTTGAGGAAATGACAGTTCTTTAGCTGTGCCCACTTGAGAGCATGTTTGTTACAGGGGCTCAGCACAGTGCAGAGCCTGATGCTGGCACCTTTTTGTGATCATCCCCCATGAGCAGTTGTTCCTACCTGCTGGTTTTATTTTTGCACTCAAACTTGATGATGCACGTAGGTTTCAGGTCAGACACCCACACGTGGATGTTATAATCTTGCATCTAATTTTGATAGAACCAATATAAACTGGAACTCAACTGATTTCAAATAGACCACATATCTGTGCATAGCATGATGTGAAAGTAACAGAAATCTGCTCTTAAGGGATGAGGCAGAAAAGAGTGTCAAGAACCAAAGCTCAGAATTTCTAGCTGGAAAAAGAAGATGCAGCTGGAGAAACACGGAGGAATGTCAGTGGGGGAGAGGCACCTTATGCCATGTATGCCATGCAGGGGCAACCCCCATCAGACTTGCCAGAGTTACATCCCTTGCAATCAGGGTGTGACCGCCTGCCCAAAGACAACCAAGAAATGAAGCTGAGGTAACCTGCCCAAGCCTTACCCATCCCTCGGCAAACAAAGCACAGTGTTGGGTGTCAGCTGCACGCTAACCCACTTAGCTCAAATTCGTACTTCACCTCCAGGTAATGAAGGGCATTCTCCCCTCCTTTGTGCACAGATTTCTGTTCCTGCAGCAGTTCAGAGAAGGGGCCGCACTGCCAGGTGCAGAGGGGTAACCATCTGCCAGTCATACCCGCTGCTTTTCCAACCAGGGTCTTGCTCACCCAGCCATAGATCCAAACAGTTCTGCTTTAGAAAAAGCAGTGCAGCAGGTAACAGGAACAGACCTAGGCTTCGTGATTATTATTATGTTTCTCACAGCCTTGTAACTTATTTTGTCACTTGGCATCTCTGCAAAGCGCTGCAGAGTTGAAGCTCTCAGAAACAGTGCTAAGTATGTGCATTTAATGTTGTGGTGGTGTGAATGATTACACAGGGTGCAAGTGATAAAGAGAGGCCAGGGCTTGTGTTTACACTTGTTTTACACTGTTTTCTGTTGTTTTTACACTACCTTACCCTTCAGCGACTGCACTTGGGTGACTTGGTGCGCATGAAGGGAAACTCAGAGTAGGATGGTAGAATTAGTTTGTCAGGTTAGACACCTGAGGCATGGTTTTGTGGTTAGGGGAGGAGGACATTCAGGCCCAAAGATGAATTCTGTGTAGATAAAGACAATAAGCAACAAATAGGAGGGACTAAAGAGGTGATTGACTCCTAAACTGAGTAGTGAAACAATGACCGAACATTTAAAAAAAAAACCCTATTAAAGGACTTTTATCTTAGCATGCAATGTATAGGCTCCAAATCAGATAAATGCCTTAAGGTGTATGCTTGCTGACCTCTGAGTATGTGTTTAGGTAGATGCTGTCCTCAGTAAGATGAAGGTACCTGCCTCAGCGCTGTCCTGAGAAGAGGCTGAGATGCTGAAGCAAATGGAGAGATTATTTTCCCTGAGGCAGCAGAACTTTCATTCACTTTTCACCTTCTTTTTCAACAGCCTGTTTATTTTCATTGAGCACTGGCTTGAATTCTTGTGTTTTGGCAATAACAGGCTTGACTGTTCCTCGCCTTGTTCTCCCCTACCACTGCCACCTCTGAAGTTAAATCTGTTTTTTGTACTTTCTGTGTTTGGAAGTGGGGGAGTAGAGGAGCTGCTGACAGAGGTAGCTGGTGATGGTTACTAAATGTCTCTGCTTGGTTGAAAGTAAGGAAGCACACAACAAATGTTAAAGGGAATAAAATGGATTATTTGTTATTCCTGGGGGGAATGATGCACTTAAAGTGATGCCCCAGAAACCCAGCTGGAATGTTAAATGAAAGCCAAAGGACCCACACACACATGTCAGCAGAGGAAAGCTCCTCATAGTGAGGGCCTTTGAAAATTAGAACTGAAAAATAATATTCTATAAAAAGAAAAATTATCCTAAGAAAACAGAAAGTAAGAAAATTAAAAGCACAATAGGGACTGACCACAGTACTTAAGTTGTGAAGGGTCTGTCAAGCAAAATGCTGTTAACACAAACCCTTGACTTTTTCACTGCACAAATACACATGCACAGGCTTTATTCAGAGTGGCCTTGAGTTTGTCTCAAGATCACCAACTGAGTTTTAAAATTACCACCGTGGTGCTCAGACCTTCCCGATAAGTCTTATGTGACAGAAAAGAAAGTGTGGGTGCTCTCTATCCCCCTTTCGTTGTCCCCCCAAAATGTAAAGAAATCGAAGAAAACACTGGGAGGAGAACAGGTGCCAGTCAGGACTCTGAAAAATTGTATTAATTTTCTCATCCCTCTGCTTTTGAGGTTATCCTGTCCCTCTCCTCTTCCTCCTTCATCGCAGGTGATCCACATTGTCCTACACAGCAGAGTACTGCTGTTTAGTAAAGGGTTGTGCTATGTTGATTTAAACACCAGCAAGGCTCTGGCCCATTAAATTCAGCAAGGATTCATCAGTAAGATACAAAGGGACACAGTTCTTTCCTTTACGGGCCAGAGGATCAGCATGACCTAAACACAGAGCTGTGGATTGATAGACCAGGAAAGTTATTCTTATTCTAAAAGTAGACATAGTGTTAACAGGAGTTGTACTGACTTACTACCTTGCTGATATGCCCCAAACCCCCTCTGTGTGTGAGAAAATGAACCATCTTTGTGTCTGCTCAGTGATAAGCCTCCTTGCTGAGATCGTTGATAAGTTTACCGGGTGATGCCAATTCAGGTGTTGTGTCAGTGACCAGACATCTGGATTGGCCACGACAATCCCCAAGTTCTGCAGCTTGTCCCAGTGTCCTGAGAAAGTTTTGGAACACAGCCTTGTACTGTTTTTTGTTTCTGGGCACAGGCATTTTCTTAATTTTTTTCTTTTCTTTCAAGCTGCCCTGAAAGGCATTCAGCCCTTCTCAGGGGGTTGCACCGAATGACTGAGGACACATATAAAACCCCTGTCCCAGACCCAGTGTCAGATCCCACAACTGGCAAGTAAAGGGGAAAAGGGCACACTTCCCATTACATGATCTGGTGTCTTCATTCATCCCTTATTAAAAAAAATAAATCTTGTTGGACTATATTAGGCTCTGTTCCATTAAAATAGCTATACTATATGTTTGGCTTTTAATTGTGAGAAAATGAAAGAACCCATGAGAGAGCTGCGTTTCGGCTGCCAGTGAGCACAAAATAGGTGTCATGTCTGCAGACAGGCAGATTCCTTTCAGGCAGAAGTGAAATTCACTCACCAGATGTACCATAAGGATGATGACAGTGGATCTGGACATATGCCTACCAGGCACTGCACTGACACCATAGATCCATTTGGTAAGAGTCATGAGCAAAGCTTCAAATTGCAGTGACATTTTGTTATTGACTGAATAGAACCAGTTTGATACAGCATTTACAATGCCTGATCTCCATTTGCAACCATCTGATGACTTGTCTGGTTCACTAGAATTTGTAATGTAACAAAACCTCATGTAGCTATGTACTCAGTGCCCTCAGCTTAGAACTAGAGTGTGTTTGTGCTAATACCTGTGAAATAATGCTTAAGTTACTTAGACTGATTTCTCAGAATTGCAAATTAATGCAGGAGTTCTGGTTAGAAAGACTGATTATCTGTCCTTTTCACTACAGTTATTTCTAAGACTGTAAACCAGGATATTAAGATTGTGCCGTGTAGGAGACACGATACCCCAGAACTATGGTGACTCTTTCTACATAAAATGAAGTTTACTTCAAAGTTTCTTTTTTTTTTTTTTTATATCAGCTGAATTCTATCCTAGAACTTGGCATGGAAAACATGCTGAAGTAAAACACCTTCAATAGTATAAAACTATTATATCTATTCAAAACCTCCCAATAGGTCAAAATACAAGTTTTTAAGCCAGTTTTTAGCATTTGGAATGGAGTTGTTTATCCACATTTTTTGTTTATGAATTAAACTTGGCTTGTTTTCATCTGCAGAACTAAGAAATTGATCAGAGTTTTTAAAGAAAATAGGTATTTGGACAGTAGATGTCTGTGATGGTTTTGGCAGGGATAGAGTTAATTTTCTTCACAGTAGTTAGTATGGGGCTCTGGTTTGGATTTGTGACCAAAACAGCTGGTAACAGAGAAATGTTTTTGTTACTGCTGAGCAGCACTCACACAGAGAACAGGCCTTTGCTGCCTCTCACCCCACCCCACCAGTGAGTAGGCTGGGGGTGCACAAGGAGCTGGGAAGGGACATGGCTGGGACAGCTGACCCCAACTGACCAGAGGGATATGCCATACCATATGTTGTCATGCTGAGCATAGAAAGCTGGGGGAAGGGGGAGAGGATGTTTGAAGTGAGGGTTTTTGTCTTCCCAAGTAACTCACACATGACAGACCCCTGCTTTCCTGGAGATGGCTGAACCCCTGATGCCTGCCCATGGGGAATGCTGAATGAATTCCTGGGTTTGCTTTGTGTGCATGCCTGGGTTTTCCTTACCTATTAAACCGCCTTTATCTCAACCCACAAGTTCTCTCCCTTTTACTTTTTGTTCTCTCCCCATCCCATTGTGAGGGGCGTGAGTGAGCGGCACCGTGGGGCTGAGTTTCTGGCTGGGGTTAAATCACAACAATGTCCTAGAAAATATTAGAGGGCCTAAAGATAAGTTGTTGGTTACTCAGTGAAGTGAGTCGATACTCTGCCAAATCTGTAATGAATCAACACCTCAGCATGAGGTTAGGAATATCTATATTCTACACCTCCCACAGTCTGTTGTCTATTGGAAGTAGGCATGAAACCCATGAGTAAGCTGACTATTAGTCATTAAAGAACCCCAGGGTACTTTAAGTGTAGAGATCTTGTAACAGATGATCGGAGCAAAATTCTAGCTCATGTCTGATACTCATCTGCCCGTGTAAATCACCATTGCTGCCTTCAGTTCAGTAACACAGTAGAGATTTGCAAGAAAAGACTCCCTGGCTCTGCCTGCCTTCATGGTCCCCTGTTCTTTCAATTGGATATGCTGCTCCCCTTCCTCTACTGTGAGCAGAGAGCAGCTTGCAGTGGCTGCCTTTACAACTGGTGGGAATCAAGGAGTGTATCTTCTGAAGGTCTCCTTGCTCCCTGTGGTCAAGTTACCTCCCTAATTTTCTACATGCTGTGGGAACTTCCACAGGAAAAAGTGACACAAGTACAAAGGCGTAATCAGCTGACCTTAAACCATGCTATTCTTCTTTATATACCAGTAGGGAAAGAGAAGGCTGAGGTGAATGTCAAGTTCTACTAAATCACATTGTTAGCATTTTAATACTCACTCATCCTAGTGTATATAATTCAGCAAATTGCAGAGCAGTGCATAGTCAGGCTTCAAATCTCACCTACTGCTACTGAAAAACTGTCACTTATAAGAAACTACCTAACTGCTAGTTACTGTGCCAGAGTATCTAAGATGTACAATTAATTACAGAGTAATAATTATAGTATCTCAGATACTATTACTGATAACTGAACTTGACTTTTCAATAGCTGCTACTTCTCTGATGTGGTGATACCCAACTAGACCACTGAGAATTCTCTGAAGATAAGGCAACCTGGTGCTAAACCATCACTTAGCATTTAAAGTGTAGCCCTCCGAGACTTAGGCGTAGGGTGATGTCATTTGGTATTTTCTGCCATTGCAAAACTCCCTGGAGTCTTTGCAACACTTTCCAAGAGAATAGGTAGTTTAGAGACATTACCTCCAACCTAGCTTAGACCTACTTCACTGTACTGAGGGAGCTGGCTCCTTCATGAGTACATACTAGTTATAGGTATTATGTAGGCTTATTATTCAGCTACTTCTCCTCTTCACTCAGGTTTATGATGTATTTTATCCTTTTTCTTTCTCTTTGCTTCAGGGAAATAATATAAAGGTTCTGTCTTAACATTTCCCAAATAAATCCTAAACTCAGATAGAAAAATTCAGTGTAATCAGTTGATTCTTTTAATCCACATTCATCATTCATTATGTTTTGAATACTTTAGATAAGATAAAGGATAAGTAGTTTGGTGGCAAGGGGAGCAAAGAGTCACATCATCTCTAGATCAAGCTGTTTGTTACATGGAATTGGCAAAGCCATTCCTTTGTCATGATGAGTGCTTCATGATGTGGACCTTCAGATAGACTAATTGTATCCAAAAACTTTTGTTTACCGTTATTTTAACTCTCTTTACTTTTTTTTTTCACTTTTTTTGTTCAAAGGAAGAAGAGAACTTGAAGATGATGAAGATGAAAGGATCCTTTGGAGTTAAGGAAACCATAGAGCAATAAGAGCAATGCTTCCTGTTACCAGGTCATTTATGAAACTCAAATGCCACAGTGTAATGCTTAGGAACCAGAAAATCCTACTTATCTTGCCTTTGCTTTTATTGGGGGTTATCTTGGGGGTTGCCTCTCCCTCATGGAGCCCACACTCCTCACTGTGCTGCTTCTAACTGCTTTCCATGAGACCCCTAATCAGAATGGCCTGTTGAACCTTTCCAGAGTGGCACCACAGCATTTTCAGTATCTTGTTCCTCCAGCCCGTTCCTTGGCCTCTCGTTGTTGGAATCACATGGAGCCTATTTTGAGTAAAAAGTTTCTGACACAGCCATTGAAATCAGCATTCCTTTTTTTTGCCTTTCTTTTATTTGCAAGCAGAAGTTCATGCAGTGAGGTAAAACTAGCTAGGGCCTATGTTTCCCACCACCACCTCCCCTCAATCATTCCTTGGATTTTAGCTAAGAATTTACAGTTAGGCTAATGATAAGTTATATTATCCTAGCATTTTTTTGAGGGAAATGGATTAGTTCGCTGTAGGTCACCAGTTATCATGGCAGCACGTGCAACAACAGCTACAGTGCATGATGCCCTTGGTAGGATGTCTTTTGCATGACAGACACTCCTTTGGTAGCTAGGGTCAAAACACTATCTTATGTGAGGGCTACCTGCAAACGAGCAGAAAGATTGCCAGCAACTCAACCAGAAATGGAAAATCCAAAAACTCAAGTCCAGGACTGGTATAATGTTCAGGCAGTTGCAAAGAAAAATGGTCCTGTAGTGGGGTATTGCACTGTTTTCTCCAGGATGATGTTTGGCAACAGAAGGGAGGGAGAGTATTACTACCTACACCTGCCTTATCACACTAGCTTTTATAACTAATGATTATAAAATGCTGTGCATCATAAAAGCTTCATAGAAATTGTTCGTAGCATTCTTCTCTTCATGCATGGAACTGTTCTGTGAGGGCCAGTGAACCTTCTGGAGGCGAGATGGAGTTCACCCAAGAAGACTCAATGTTAAATAACTTTCACAGTGTTATTATTTTTATTACTCTAGTGCATGGAAGTTGTAGAAATAGAACAGACTCCCACTGTGTTAGGGACCTTACAAACAGAGTACAAAAAGACGCTGTTTTCCCCAAAGGGTTTAAAACTAATTAGCCTTCTCCATTCCGGACATGGTCTCTGTACCTACAGCAAAGAAGAATCTTGTTTGCTTATTTATTTTGCCTGATTCATTTTAGAACAGACAGCTCAGTTTATTTTTCCATTAAAAAGATGATGCCAAACTGAGTGCTAACATACATGAACTACAACCCCTTTGTTTTTAAGAGGGGAGGAAGGAGGTAAATGCTGCTGATTAATTTGGCTCATCCTGGTTGGAAAACAATGAAGATTTGTCTTAACTGGACATAAGTAGAGTGGATACTTTAAACACAAGCAAGCTACCTCTCAAGCTGTGGGTGATATATTATCTGGAATATGGTATGAAAAATTAGCCAACACATTTACCATACCCTCTAGGAAGCCCTGTGATTAAATTTAACATAGCTGACCTTGTTGTCCTAAGTCTAATGAGCCAGAATGGATAGAAATGTCCTTGATCCAGCTGGTGTTTTTTAGTGTCAGACTCTAGTCTTACATAATTTATCCACCTTAACCCCAACACTGGTGCAATTGCTTAATGCACTGGCCTGTCACCTCTCAAATGGGATTTTTGGTCTGCTTGGTGTAAAATGAAATTAGACTCATCTGCTTGCAGAGGCAGTGATACATGGATTCAGCCTAAGAAGGCAAAGTCCGGGTTTTGCTCTGAGACCTGTGTTGATACAAAGGTGAGGGCTGCCCACTACCCACTACAATGAATTTCCTTCAGAATTGGAGGGAAATATCTTGAGGACAACTTCTTCAGGAGCTGCCTGGGACAGCAGATACGAGCTCACTTGTACTGCGACAATTCTGTTTTGTGACTGCTCTTTTAGGTAATGTATCCAGTTTCTAGATATTTGTACGTGACTTAGGTGTTGTGCATCTTATATCCAGCACATGCTGCCCTAAACAAGCAGAAGCAAAGGAAAGACTTCTCAAACAAAAGGATTGTGAAATGCGTTTTTGTTTCCTGAGTTACATTTCCAGTCTAGAGCTGTAATCCCCTCTCTGTTAAATCTGTCCCTACAGCCATGAAACAAGCATGCATTTTATTTTAGCAAAATTTAAAGCTCTCTCTGGCATGTCATATTTTTCACAGTGAAAAGAGATTCATCCCTTCCTTGTGTAGATCCTTTCCCGGAGGTGCAGAAGACAGCTGACTTTGCCCAGTCAAAACCGGCCAAGAACCCATAGGCTGCAATTAACTGGGATTCTCTGGAGCTCTTGTCGATTTAACACTGGCTGAGGTTTGCTCTAGGAGGAAGATGAGACAACCTTCAAAGTGCCTCTCTTTGTCCAAACATCTGAGACAATTTGTTTGATTAAGAGCTTGTGTCATATGCTAGGACCTGCTTCACCCCCGATTTGGAAAGCCAGGTGGGCACAAGGCTAACAGGTAACAGCTCCCATGCATCACGTGTCTCTAATAGCATAGGGCAAAATTTCACTAATGTCTCTGTAGCTTTTTCCAGTCCTGTTGTCTACCTGCAGGTATGTATTTATGGGAACAGCCCTGGGCAGAGCTCTGAGGGAAGGAGAACAAAACCCAACAAATTCCTGGACTTTCCTCTGGCCTTCAGGACACAGGTAGAGTCCGAAAGCTGCTACCCAAGACACCAGCAAGTATCCCTAGGTGTCACCTCCTTGAACCCACAGGCCAGCAGATAGCAGTGTAGGATGAGCAGATAGCAATGGAAGATGTGCTGATAGTGTGGAGGACATTTCTTCTAACAGATAAAAAACCCCACCTTTTTTTTACAGTCCAGAGGAAGCTGATAGAGTTAGGCACATCACCACCGTAGCCACTTAGGCAATTTCTTCTGCATCCTACCCTTGAGACAAATAGGCATCTTTAATGCAGCTCATGGTTTCTGTCTTCTTTTTTCTTTCTCATATATTGGCTTGGTAGCATGTTTCCTGAAGAAGGTAAGGCTTGGTCCAGGAACCTTTCTATTACCTAGTGCAAAGACTGTGAGGATTTTTTTTTTATATTTTTTTTTTCTGAAGTGGGGATGTCCCTGAGTTGCTTACACTGAAGTGCATTTTAAAGGCCTTCTGAAGTTGGGGACATCCATATTTAAAGCTGAAGCTGTGTATTTAATCATAACAGCAGTTGTTAAATTGTTTGGTGGTGTTGCATTTAATCCATAAGCTATCCCCTGGGCATTTTGTGCATCAGAGATGAGTCAAAAGGGAGAATTTGACAAACTTTTCAGCAGGGAGAATCAAAGCAACAGTATAGTCAGATGGCTACTAGAAAAAAAATACTGTTTCTGAGCATACCTGTGTACTGGAGCACTTCAGAAAGCATATGAAACGCCCACACTTCCTTCTTGTGTTCCACATTTTTGGAGTGACAACTGACTCAATATTATATTTAGGTTCTTCCTAATTTTAATGCTGTCCCTAATTAAAGACACAGATTTACAAAGCAAAAGACAACTTCAGGGTTTTAGAGTAATAGATTAGAATTCTTATGAAGCATTCAATTGATTCAGAAGAGCTTACATTTAAACATTTCCATGCCTTCCTGCCTACTGATGATCATCTGACAATATGTCCCATGCGTGCGTGTGTGTATATGTGGTTGGGTTCTTTTCAGATCTTTGCTCCCAGTTATTTGGAAATGCTTCCTTAGATTTCTACAGAGACAGTATAATTCCCCAGAGCAGCACCCAGGAGCACTACTCCACAAAGCAGTGGCATGCCTCATGCTCAAGAAATTGAAAAGACCCCACAGAAGAAGCTATAGGGAACGACCCCTGTTGCCTGAGCACAGAGCTAGCACCTGGCCCCAGACGTGTCACCATGCTGGGTGCGATACAAGGCATCCAGCCAGAGAGGTAGATAGACCATCATATTTTTCTTTCTTTTTTTCTTTTTTTTTTTCCCCTCAAAGGGGTATACTTTTTGAAAGCAAAAGAAGGCAGGAGTGGGAGGCTTCAGAAACCTGAATGGGAAGAGAAATCTCTAAGAAACACCAAGCTGGTGCTCTCAGCAGTAAAGGTGGTGATCAATGACCTACAATGCACTGCTCGTTGTAGGAAGTATGGTGATCAGTTCAGTTGACCCAGCATTTCTTTCTTGTCATCCAGGAGATGGTCTTCATTGAGTGGACTTTAGGCTTTTTCAGAACAATATTTTCAAGACATTTAGAGGTCTGATTTAATTTTTAGGTGTAGAAATAGCTCTACATGGCTCTGACCCTGCAGTTTTGAGATCACACTTACTCATTGATGTAGAGACCATACAATCAAACCTCTGCAACAGAAAAGAGAGAAGACTTCCAGTGTTGCTACTAATGTGCTATCTACTCTCCATTAAGCCAGTGTAGCAACTTAGAGAGCTGGAATGCTGCTCCTGCACTGTTTATCTACTAAAGTTATTGCAAGAACTGGTTTGTTCAGATCCTTGCTCAAATATAAAGGCATAGGTGTAAATGGAGGAATTAGATCTGTTTGGGAATGGAAAATACCTTGAACGGCATTGTGTCATAGAAAGCTTTAGTTTTCAGACAGTTTCAGGGTCTGCCAGCTTAATTTCTCGATTATTTATTTTTTAATTGGGGTAGTGATGGGAATCCATCTTGTTGTTATTGTGTTTCCTTGGCTTATTCATTTTGCTTCTTGGCAGTCAGTCAGAGCAGTGCACATCTCCCCAGCAGTTCTCTTGAGCTTAGGTTTTAGATAAAGCTTGAAGGCCCTGGTCCAGCACAACACTTGATTGTGTATACTCCCTTAAGCAAGTGGGTTTTCTGCCTGAAATTTAAGAGGCTGTTCTTATACTCCAAGTTAGACTTTAAAATATTTAAGTAGGCGCATAAGACACTGAAAACACTACAGTAGAGTTTCTATTCTCATCCATAAACGGTGAAGGACCTGACTAAACCTCCCTAAGTCAGCAGAAAGACTCTCTTTCACTTCATCCGGGTCTGGATCAGAGACAAATGAAGGGGGTATTTTTCTTGCTAG
The DNA here is from genome assembly GCF_964237585.1 of Gallinula chloropus. NCBI lineage: Eukaryota > Metazoa > Chordata > Aves > Gruiformes > Rallidae > Gallinula > Gallinula chloropus. Next base: position 94,381,476 of record NC_140085.1, read on the forward strand.
GCAGCATTTCAGTCGTGGTGTAACTGTCAGGCTGAAGGAGATGATAGAGGGAGGGGCATTGAAAGTAAATGTCAAGGGAGTAAAATATGGGTAGAAGTAATTTAATTTTCCTTCTTTGTTGGGTCAGTTCATTTCATATCAAGACTGAATGCAAGCTCAGCTCCCAGATCTTTGCAAAATCATCCAGACATAATGTAATTTGGAAAAATAAGTGGTCCACATTTTCTTGATGTGACAACATATGGATATTAGCATTTTTTCATTTCTCCAATCAATATACATAAAACATGCAGAAGGAAAACAAGTCATGCAATAGGGCTCAGATTGTTTTTTAATACTGTCAAGATTTTATCAGTCAGCAAATGAGATAAAGAAAAGATAAGTCAATTTGAAATAGCTTTGGACAGCAGTGAAACAGACTCTCTCCTCCTCCCTATTCGTGTCAGCTTTTGGATTTCTTTTGTGGAGAACTCCTAATTTTTTAGTAAGCAGGGGGAATAAAAACAGAGAAGGACTCTGCATTGCTTCTCTGCAATCCCTTTGCAAGAGATACTTTTTTAATTTCCCAGAGGTTACCAGCATACTGAAATCTTTTTTATTTTCATTTGAATTATGAAGAGTACGAGCAGAGGGATCTTGTTCAAAGATCTTTTTTTTTTTCCTTGAAAAGGAATTTTTCATAATTAAGAATGTCTAATTGCCAAGTCTTTATGTTTTTTGTGGGGGTTGTTTTGGTTTTTTTTTACTAATGCATTTCATACATCAGTTTCTCAGGCATGGCCACAAAGGATAAAATTTACTGTGCAATTGGGTTGTGACATATGAAAAAAAGGTAACACTCTATATTAGGTTATTATTTTGCAATGTTCCAAAGATTTTTTCCACCTGAAATTTGACTTTGTTGTAAAGAAAACATTAGGACACTCTCCTGCCCTCCAGCAAACAGTACAAATAACACACAGAGGCAAAAAATGCTCAGATATAATTAAGGAGATACAATACATGTATCTCAAACTTGTAGTTAGGGATGACTTAAACACAATTTAATATACCAGACACATTGCATTGCAAGTGAATTCTCATTTCGCCAAAACACTAACAGATGTTTAATCAATAAGATGGACCATAAAGGGCAGCACAATTAGTAGGTCTGAGAAATGTTCTTGTGTGATGTTAGAAAGCTGTAATTATGGACCAGATCTCATAAGTGTTTTGCACAGATGACACATAATACCAATATTCTAGCTTATAGGAAAGGCTGCATGGCACTTTTAATACGATTACAGGCACAAAGAGACAACAGCCCTGATCTTAGAGAATGCATTTAAACAAATATCAAAACTGTCACTGAATTAAAAAAGAAATGAAAAACAAAAGGGCAAAAAATAGCTCCTCAGACACTGTTCTCTAGGTATTTTTTCACATTTCTGCTCAGATGGGCATAGACAGTAACTGTACCTCTCCTCTCCTCCAATATGCCTCGTCCTATACCATAAGGCAGAAGACTTCGGTTGTGCCATCCTCCTCCTCACCCTCAGCATGGGAGGGCATGTATTGCTGGTGTGGGCAGTGGATCTGTCAGTGTGATGTGGGACAGGAGGCCTCAGCTGGAAGGGGAGTAGACAAAGAGATGGCAGCGTCTTGAGGGTGCTCTGATTTAGCTTGAGGAGACAAGATTTCTAGGTCTCACCACTAACATGTTTTTTGTATTACTCTATGATGACTGGGCTCCAGGCTGATCAGCAGCATATCATAGTCCCTATATTATCTGTTCCTTAGATCCCATGGAAGGAGGAGAGGTTGCCTGCCCTTGGAGCAGCACAGAAAGGATGATAATTTAATGAGCAGTCCTTGTTGTTTGTAGAGTGGGATCGTACTGGTGAGCAGAGTAGGAACTGGTAAATTCACTGGGTTCATGGGTCTGATGTGAGGTGTGGTACGCTATTCCTCTCCACACCCTCCCCCAACCATCTGCCTTTGCCATAATGTGACTAAAAAAAAAAAAAAAAGGAGGTAGTCCAGCAGAAAATAAAATGAAAATTCAAGTTTCTCCAGCAGTGAGAAGCCATTACTTGAGACAAGTGTTCTATCTGCACCACTTTCAGAAACATAATCCCCCTAAATTACTGGGATTTCAGAAACGTTGCCTTTGTGCATGAATTTGAACTTCCATATTTAATGGTTTAAAGAGATCAATACAGCAATGTTCAGCAATCTGGAATTGCTATACTTAACCTGTAATTACAGCTCCTTACTGAAACTTATAGCTGGGCTGAAGCCCTTCAAATCTTAGATTAATCAGACTCAGCATAGCGCCCCTGCCTATAAATCCCAGAAAGGTAGATTTATTTCAATAGAGTGAATCATGCAGGTTTTGGCAACAATCTGAAGACTATATTTTGTTCATGGGAAAGTGAAGGAAGAAATACGATTGGTTGGCTTACGTAGAGGGAAGAAAAATCCTCTTCAAAGGCTTGTTCTATAACTTAATTAATAAATAGTCAACTGATTGGCTGGTTCAGTGATAGGCTTCATTGTGGCTAATGAAGCTCCATCAGTGCATGGCAGCTGAGAGCCTGACCGATAATTCTTCATGTAAGATTTATAAATGGTACAGAGGAAATACACTGTCAGAAAATATGAACAGTAGCCCTATTAATGCATATTTTTAATTTAGTTCTTCCCAAAGAGCATTCATCTCATTGCCACAGGCCTGAAGCAGTGCAGGTCATTTTACCCCACGATGGATCCCCCGGGTGCATCCCACAGTGGGTGTCCTGTTAAATACAGTCACAGGCTCACCCACGCATACACGTGAGCGTGTCGGTGGGCAGCAGGGCTGATGCAGCTGAAGTCCCAGCAATAACAGCATCTGAACCTAATTCAGATGTTCTTCAGATAGTCAATGCCAAACACTCTCTAAAATGGTTTCTGTATGAGCCTCACCTTCTTGGAGGCACTGCAGAGCACTGAGACAGCTTCTGCCACCTGAGCCTGATGCGTCCTCCTTTTTAGGAAGGTGATGGAGGTACATGGACAGGGGGCATCCAGCATCTTGCAAATTTACAGATGCTAGTGAATAGCTGTCGCTGTCTTCAACATTTCAGGCTAATAAAGAATAAATATTCATTCATCTGACTTGTAAGGGGAAATGCAAGACACACATACCTCATACTGCTGTAGCAGCTATGGCGTTGTCTGGTTGTGTCATCTAAATGTAGGAGGTGGCCTTTTTGTACTATGTATCAATTCCCCTTCCCTCAAAATGCAGTGTTTAATGTTATTTTATGCTTCGTGGCCTTAATAACATATCAGCTGGTGGATTTTATCTGTCTTTTAGGCTCCAAATCTAAAGTATGTGTCTGCCATGAGATTCAAGGAATAGTGACCTCTGCTCAGCCCCACTGACTTCACACTGCATTGCACCCTTGTCCCAGACAGCAGGGACCCCCATTGCTCCCTGGCACAGGGACCTTCACCCTCACCATCTCTCAACATGACACCTAAAAGAGAGGGGAACTCACTCCTCAAGTAGATGCCTCAGGTTCTTACTGTAAGCCAACAACGGATGCAGGAACAGGTGCAAAGGAGGACTACAAGGATAATGGGGGAGAGCAGAGTGCCTCTTTTAGGAGAGGAGACTGGGAAAAGCTTGGCTTGTTTAGCCTAGCAAAATGAAAGCTGAGATGGGATCTGATTGCTATCTATAAATACATCAGGAGAATAAACACCAGGGAGGGAGGAGAGCAATTTAAGCCAAAGGACAATGTTGGCACAGGAACAAATGAGTCTAAACAGGCAATGAATAAATTTCAGCTATGTACCAGAGGAATGTTTCTGAGCATCAGAAGAGGAAGGCTTTGGAGCAACCAGAAGGGACTAGTGGGAGCTTAACTCCTTCTGAGGCAGCCTGTTGACAGGGTGCAGTGGCATGTGCCAGCTGTGAGCAGGACTTGGCACCCCAAGTGGTCACTTCCCATCCTCTGTCCCTTCTGAGTCAACAGATATGTGGATGGATCTGCCCCTAGGTTTAAACCCTCCGTCTTCTCAGGCTCCTGTCATGTGTGCTTCTCTAGGTAGCATGTGTTTTCTGTCATTGTGAGTGTCAGTAGCCTTCAGGTGCTAGGAATGCTTGGCTCTGGTAAGAACTGTGCTGTCTTTCATGTAACCCGCAGAAGTCAGTAATTCAACTTACCCTGTATGTGAATATGTATATAATTTTAAATAGGATGTATTTTACATGGAATCAATTTTATTAAATTGAAGTAAAAAAGTCGTAAGTTTGAAAAAGTGATAAAGAACAATTTAATGTAATTCTGATGCTGATTTATTTTCATAAAAGCCTTTTTGGAAGCATTCAGATGGACCGTAAAAATATTTTTCGATTCTTTTCGCTTGTTTGTTTCATGACCTTGTATTTTTTTTCTTTCCAGTCAGTATATAAAAGCATAATCTGTTTTAATGTAACTCAAGGGAACAGACTGACATTCATTTTTTTGAAAATAGGAGCTCCTTCTAATATTTGAGATGGCATATACTACTAGGGCAAAGTAATTGAGATATTTTTGCCTCCCTTTTACTTCTTTGAGAATCTTTGCTGTTGTGCTGTTGGTTCCTACAAGTTTCTAATTGCCTACATGTATATAAGCACATGCAACCTTTAATTTTGGGTTTGGTTTTTATTTGGATGTGTTAATTTTTCCTGAACTCTTTCAAGCAGAGACAAATTTGGTGTTACATGTGCTTTATTAAGTTTCCAACTACCAGTGATACTTACCAAAAAACTCCCACTTGTTCAGATTTCAGCACTTTCTTAAACTCTTCTAGTCCCAATTTTATTCAGTAGCCCTCTGTTTAGAATATTTACCTTGCCAAGGCATAGATTCACACCCTCTCTGCCTGAGGGTATCTTAACTCCCCCAGCACTTCTTTTCCCGTAACGTATCCTAACATTTAGGTTTATCATCTGTTTAATAGGCTGGGGATGGAGCGCTGTTCTCAGTTCTTCCTCTTGGTATTATTCCGTTTTTGATAAATAATTGGGTCCCTTACACTTTAGCATCCTGACCAGCAGCTACAGATACATTTGTGTTCCCTCACCAAATATTTAAGTATGCTATTCAAAGTGGAGCAGTTTGAGCAGAAGAGCCTGAGGGAGAGGTCTGCTTCAGCCTGCACTAATAACTTAGCAGTTGAGAGACTCACTTGAGAGGTAAGAAACCCTGGGTCAAATCGTTGCTCTGAATCTGTTAAGTACAAAATAATAATAATGATAAAAAGAAGACCAACTTCTGTCTGGATCCTATTTTCACCTGTTGTAAATGGGCTCTTTATTATTATGTAATCAAACCAATATTTTTTCCCCAAGTCAGCTGCCAAAGCGAACAAAACATTTCATGACAATATGTGATGGAGTCACAGAAATTCATTCATGATGCTTCAGTACAGTTGTGTCCAATCAGCTCTATATGCAGCAGCTCTGTACCGTTTCATACATCGCAAGTCTTGGGCCGTGCAGGCTCTACACAATATTGTACAGTAGAAAGACATTTGAGCTAGCTTTAGTTATCTTGGGTACTGAAGCAGAATAGCCACATTAGCATGATACCTCACAAAAGTAGAGTAAATTAGCCCTGGAAATGTTGCACCCATTACTGTCACTACCAATTACAATAATTAATGTTATTCATCTCTAGGCAGCGGATTAAAACCGAACTAACCCATTAGTAACTGAATGTCATTGCAACTGGAGGGTTGTTGGATTGCCTGTGTGAAGGTGGTGATTTCATTTCAGTTCCTATTGGCAAATGGCCATGTTCTTTAAATGAATAATAAATGAATACACAACAAGCAAAATCTCGGCTCCCCGGAGCTCTCCATTAACTGAAATGGTGCAGGACGCAAAGACATCTGTGTCAATTATTGAAAACTTTATCATGATACCAGATATTTCTGGATTTGAATGCAGAAAGGGGTTGAGGCTTGAATGGAGACTGAGGTGCTTTATTTCTCCTTTGGAAAAATCCCTCAAGAATAAGGGTGTTCGTGTACCCGTGTAAAAGTTTCTTCGTAGCTGAATGAATATTTACCCCACTGCTGCTTGTTTGTACTATTTCCTGTTTGTTTATTAAATGATCGGTTACGATGAAACACACAACATAAAGAACTAGTCTTGACAGAAATCACCCCTCAGTCACAGCACATGTATTACTATAATTAGATTATTTTACACATTTCTGTGGAAGCACACACTAATCAGTTTTCCAACACTGTTCCAAAAAATAACATGAAGCTTAAGTTTTGGAGGCCCGTTAGTCACAATTTGCTAAACGTGGCTAGCGAGGAAAACCTCAGCCATAATCAATTCTATAAACAGTTACTGCAATTAGACAATAGTTATGTCTCTTTGGCTGATTTACTTGATCTTTCTGTAGGGTGTTTTCCAGATCTGACCTTTTTCAGCCTTATGCTCTTAGTTCCTACTTAACATATCCATAGGGGAGCTGACATGCTTTGATCCCACTGAATGTGGTTGCTTCTTCCTTGCCATTTGGTGAATGAGAAACCAGCAAGGACCATTGAGAGCTTTAAGGAAGAAAACAAGACTCATGCAATTTATTAATGAGAACTCTGAACATGCTCTGTATGAATCGTGCATCATGACATTGGTTCTTAGGCTATTTGTCAGTGTTGGGCTGTAGTTTTAGTTTCTTGAGGACTGGGGGTTTTTATTGCTGTTTTGTTTTGATTTTTTAAAGAACTATTTCTATGCAGGACAGGAAATGGGCCAAAATTTAAACCCTAAAGTGGAAATGAGGAGATGTAGCTATGCAGAAAGGTAAATAAATATTTGTTGTGTGAGTAGCAAGATTAACCTTATGGTCCTGACAGGGTGGTGCTGAAGGTGAAAGAATGACCTAAGCTACTTACAATACAGTTGTTATTGAACAAGGAGTAGGAACAGCTTCCTTCGTTGGGTGTCTGGCACACCACTCCTCTGGGAGAAAATAAACTCTTATGGAAGAAAGTCTACTTTTCATTTGCTTTCCAGCCATGAGACCCAATTGCTGCATGTTTGTCCTCTTTTTTGACCTCCTCAGCATATAGTCATGCCCGGTTAGAATCTTAGGCTGTCATGTAAAGTGAGCAAGACACATTTGGGTGTGGAATTTGAGAGAAAATCAATAACACACTGATTAGTGCACATGCCTCCCAAATGCTCAAACTTTGAGCCTGAAGTCCACAAGCTCTCAGAGACAGGATGAAGGTATAAATAATTATTAGACTCTTACTGCTTCTCAGAATCTTATCTGTGCATTTTGCCTACAGTATTAATAGAGACACAGCCTTCTAATTGCATTATATACATTATGTTACATTTGAGTCTTGGTAAAGCAAATTAATCAGCCGTGTCTAAAAATAATGACCGTGGCTCTTTAAGCTAACTGTGCATCTCAGTCATCTAAAATGTAACTCCTACGTGGTTTGCAGTATCGCCCATGCTCATAGACAAGCAAGATGTTCATGCTGCAATGTTTAGACTCTGTAATGCTTTCAATATGTGAGGTGCTAATCCACTAAGATGCTCCTGATAATCATTTTTTCTATGCTGTATTTGTCCTTATTAAATTATGAAATCCCTGGGCTAGGACTTTTGAATATTTGCTTCTGCCCTACACCATCCCCTTCAGCTCTGGGAGTTGATGCTGTGGGATGAAGCTTTATATCGGAGTTTTAGATCCTGAGAAAGATTTAGCTGTGTCTGTCAAGGTGAACACCATAGGTCTATCCAGGAGGCGACACAAGAAGCGAAGGCTTTGCAGATGGCAGCTGGACAAGCAGCAGGAAACATTACAGTGACAAAGCAGCGCACGTCTCTGTTTCCCACCAGAGGAAGATGGCTTTAAACTCTTTTTGGGACCTCCTTTGTGGAGACTGCCAGAACGTAAATGGCTTGTCTCCCACGTGCCCTGCATTCATCATCTCTGCGCGGGTCCTGTGAGCATTCAGCAGAGCTCCAGCTGGTAGCTAGTGGCTTTGGCTATGCCAGTAAGAATATATTAGATTGCTGCAGGGGAGATTAGAGCAGAAGGGTATTACTTTTTCTCTCTGTGTTGCAGGGAAAGGATATGTTTCACAGTCTGTGCCAATTGGAGAAGAACTCTCCTGAGACTGAATTCTATAAAGGAGTTTATTTACTCTCCAGCAAGAGAGTTACCCAGCAGTCAGGCTCCTGACTCAGTTGCCATTCCTTTCGCACTGTGTATTTAGAGCTGCAAGTTCAGTATGGTGTAGAGAAAACCTACTGGAGAGACATAGGTATGGCATGACTAAGGGAAGCTCCGTCAAAGAGAGAGGAAGAAGCTCTCTGTTCCTAATGCAGCAGTAAATCCTGTGTTGTACAAGCTGCGGTAGCAGTAATGGTGGAATGGCACCCCATACCTCAACACAGGGTGGTGGCGTGACCTACCGGGTAGGGAAGCTCTCGGTAATCCTTTCTGCTGTTTTCTTCCCTACAGACACCAAAATGCTGCTGAATTCACAAAGTCCTTGTTGGGATTTTCTTTTTCAGTTGCCTCTTTTGACAAGACACAGCTGGCACTTTTATTCAGCATCCATCAGTACACCAGTTGCAATGCCTTACTGCAATCTTTTTGTCTCCATTGTTGCCCTGTTTTCTGTTGTGCTGGCTGTAAATGAATCGATTTGTGCAATTAGCACTGGAGCTGTAAAGCGCCTAATAACAGGGAAAACAGGAGCCTATGCGCTGAGGAAACTGGGTGCACGAAATGACGCAACCGGATTGAGGAGTGTCATGTCGTGCAGCGTCTGGCATTTCCTCATGAACAGAAACAGAATATATTGCAGTTTGAAGTTGTTTGGAGGTATAGCAGTAATGCTCTCAGCCAGCATATTCAGTAAGGATCTGAGAGGTACCATTGGTAATGAGTTTAACACAGACTTTTGTGGCGTGCCATTGGGCTTCAGTGTAAAGTACGTGCTTTGAGAATCAACAGAATCGGTGCTTGAGGTAGTCATTGGCTAATGTAAAACCTTACATAAAACTAAGATTGTTCAAGGACACTTTTACTCCAATAAATGGAATTTGTTCAGTCTGTCTTCAAATGAAAAAAGGCAATCTGGGCACTTTGCTGGCACAACAGAAATTATGTCAGGGCAACACGGGGAGAGTGCATTTTGACAGCAGCTAGGCTTGCATTTGAAGACTTCAAGAGCTGGAACTTAAAAGGGGCCACAAGCTGGTCTTGAGTTGTACATGAATACAACTAATAGCATGTTGCAGAGATCCAAGCCTTCAAACATATGTAGAAAATGAAGTGTGACAGCTCAAAGCAATTGTCTCAGCTGTATTGTGTTGTCCTGCTTTGTCGAGGCCTCTTTTCTAGCTCAGGTGGTTTTATTTCACAAATAGCGGGCATTGTGCTGGGAAAAAGTTCTGGCTGGATGGTCCTGGAGCCTCCATGAGGAAGCTTATGCTAAAATGCTGTCCTGACCTTTAGAGAGGATCTCAGACTGATGTATTCATGCGTGGCTGACTGCATTTAGGATACCAACACCAGTATCCACTAAATAAGATTTCTCATGGTTTTCCATTGAATTCAGTGGAACTGCTCATGTGTGTAAATGTTACTCAGCTGTGTGTATAGTGTCAGGACCCTAGACATGATGGACAAGTTAATTATAAATAGGTCAAAATGTGATGAAGCTCAAGTTGCAGTGGTAAAGTTTGCGTTAGTTATTAAATATTCAGGCTACTGTCATACTTGGACTGATTGCTCTAAGGTTATGAAGCGAGTCTCTAATATTTATGACATGTCTTGTTCACTTCTTCTTCTTGACACTGTCTTGAACTGATGGAGACAAGGTGATGGATTTTTTTTGAAGCACCTATAACCCTTGTATATTAATGTTTGCTTAGTGCAAATGTGGAAGGAGAGAATTTGCAGATATACACTTTAGGGCTGGAAAGTTTCGAAGCAAACAGCTCTTTGTGGTAGAGACACACATTTTCCATATAGTGCCAATATTCAGTCACTGTACGATAAGTGATATCACATGCAGTTATTAGAGGACTTTTCTTTGTTCTACTTTTCCTCTTTATCCTGCTCCACACAATATTCTTTTAATTATAGTTTATAAGGGGGTCTATGGAATGTAGGTTCCTAGATTGACCTGTCATTTACATGCCAAGTATCCATTCGCTTTCAGCTTTTGAAAAGAGAAACATCCTCATACCTCTATCTTTGTAACACTCCAACTTGCCCACCCATCACCACCAGCTTAAAAGATATTCTGATATTTATGAATTCACAAAGTCGCACGTCTCATTTATCTCCAGACCTGAGGCCCCATTATCATGTCAGCTCACTTGCTCAACCTGAAATCCTTATGCAGAGAAATTAAAGAAAAAGGTGTAACAGAACAAATGTCCCTTAATCAATTGCCCTCTGACATCTCTCACTCAGAGATTGGAGCTTGCAAAATGAATTAGTCTAATAAGCTCAATATGTACAGCAGATGGCATGGACATTATAATAAAAGTAGATGAAATAAAACCTCAAATCATTTGTAATGATTTATAATTATTGATCCCACTAAAGCATTTCTCTTCCTTCAGGGAGGGGAGTAAAGCAGCAACATTAGCTAGGTGCTTTATTATACACTGTATACGGTTTTCCCCCTACATACCGAGCTGAAAAAAAAACATAGCACATAGAAAAATCTCTAAGCATTCAGGTAAAAAGCCTTTTATAGAAAAGTTCAAATAAATGTGCTATCTATTCCAAGGAGTTTAAATAGGATTTCAAAGTGATATTTTAAACAAAACCGCTTTATGAAGTGATTTTTTGGGGTAAAACTACATATCTAAATCTCTCAGTTTTATGGGGCATATCCATCTGCATCAGTCACATTGCATTATGTTGTTTCACAAAATGTCATAACATCTTATAGGGGACATTTTTTTTCCTGAAAACCATTTCTATTTAAACGGTAGGGTAGGCCGCTCACAAGGAAAGCAAGATTAGCTGGCAAAGTATGGCAATATAGAGCTGAAGGGAAAAGAGAAAAAACAAAGACAAGAAACTTAATTCAACTGTCCCTTATAAATAATATATTCTGAAGAAAAGGGGAAAAATCTAAAGAACAGTATGCCTGCATGTGTATTAGCAGGCGATAAAAAACGTCTAAGCCTTGATTTAGGCAAGCTCAATCTCAGATCCCAGCTCAGAAAATATTTATTTCTAATGGGGGCTCCACATATGTCATTGTGATTGCCACAGTGAGGAGTTTCATTTCCAAAGCCCTCTCTAAAGCCCAGAAAATGAAAGAAAAAAAAATCTATGAAAAGTTTACGCATAACTGAGTTATCTGAGTTATCTGCTGGTTACGTGCTTCCCAGTTCAGGGAAGTATTTGCACAGCTTAACTGCATCTTTAGACTAGCATTTGTTTTATACAACTGACCTCGAAACTACTTCAGCACACAATGAAAGTTGTGCACTAAATTAAAGCTGTCATGCAGGCTTAGGACCTTGTTAAATTATTTAACCTATTAGTGTAGCTGAGAATTAATTTAGGTAAAGAGAACTTACCCCTGTTAATTTACAGAGCTTAACAATGAATGTCTCATATACTGCAAACAGGTGAGTTAAACATGTTACCCAAGCACCACTGATTTACAGGAACAGCTGTAAATCTTTCCCTTGCTCAGAGGAGAGAGAGACTTTCAGATGCCTTGGGCAGGTCCCAGTGATATAAACATGGGGACTGGTTGCTGGGGATAAAAGTTATAAGACTAAATGAGTTTCTGTAGGGTGCAGGACATCACATGGCAAACTGGGTGGTGAGGGAGTATGGCCAAAATTAGTGTTACTGGATTTATTAACAGTTGCATCAGCTGCATTATGTACTTTCTACAGACATCTATTGTTCCTAATTGGAGTGTAGCATCTTGTTATGGTAGGTGCTGTACCAACTCCTCAGAGGGCTGTTTGTTGAAGGACAGCACTTGTCTCAAGTGAGTTTTACACTCCCAGGTTCAGAGGAGGGGAGAATCACAGAGTCATTAAATGTGTTAGGTTGGAAGGGGCCTTTAAAAGTCATCTAGTCCAACTCCCCTGATGTAAGCAGGGACATCTTCACTAGATCAGGTTGCTCAATGCCCAAGCTCAAGCCTGACCTTGAATATCTCCAGGAATGGGGCCTCCATTACCTCTCTGGGCAACTTGCTCCAGTGATCCACCACCCTTGTAGTGAAGAACATTTTCCTAGTATCCAACCTAAATCTACCTTTTTCTAGTTTAAAAACATTACCCCTCATCCTCTTGCTGCACGTCCTCGGGAACAGTTCTTTCCCAGCTGTCTTATAGGCAGCTTTCAGATACTGGAAGGCCACTATAAGGTCCCTCTAGAGCCTTCTCTTCTCCAATCTGAACAAGCCAAACTTTCTCAGTGTGTTTTCATAGAAGTTCTCCAGCCCTTTGATCATTTTTGTGGCCCTCCAAGAGGTCCATGTCCTTGTGTTGAGCACTCCAAAGCTGGACACACTATTCCAGGTGAGGTTTCATCAGAGCAGAGGACAGAATCACCTCTCTCAATCCATACTTCTTTTGATGCAGCCCAGGATGTGAAATTATGGGAGCATAATTTCTTGGGAAATTTCAGTGCTTTTTCCATGTTCCTTGGTTAAAAATAGGCCCCACGTTTTAAAAAATAGAAGTATCATCTGTACCATTTTAACACTGTTTTAATCTAAGTTTGATTTTCAGTTGTTACAGAATCATTCTTCTTGTGGTGAATAAAGATGTAGCATTGAGAAATAATGGAGATTTTCTCACATGAAACTCCAGTGAAAAAGCTTTCCTGAAACTTCTCCCTACCAAAACCAAACAAAAATGGCATGTGACAGGCTCTCATGTCAACAATACAGGAGAGGAAAATGAACAGTCAAATGAGGCTACAGCGCAGGAAGGCTGGGGTTCTGTTGTGTTCACCTCCTGGCATGCTATTTTTACTCACCCTTGTGGTGGGGCAGCGGATGTGGAGGTCCTGTGGGCACCTGGGCAAGGAAGGCAGCAGACCATGATGCCAACACTGCCCTGGGGTGTTGGGTCCTGCCCAGGTCCCTGCCCAGGGAGTGGCCAGGCTGAGCAGGGACAGAGGAGAGAACCCAGGGCTGGGCAGAAGAGTTTGTCTTCAAGTCAGACAGTAGGGTGCTGGTGGTGGGGTAAAGATATCTACCTTGTGCACACAAAAAGCAGTAATCCACAATAATCAGCAGCCTGATGAACAGTGACAACTGATCCTACACAGCACATACAAGGAAGACACAGCTATTCTTTTATCTTCAGAGTGACCTGTAAGGCACCCTCCATGTTTTTATGGGAAAATTTGCAGAACTGTTCACAGCACTCTGCTAACTGTACCTGTAGAGATTTTGTGGTTGCCTTTATTGGCATTTAATTTCACACAGACATATGACCTACAGCTTCCACGCCCAAACACTGCATTCTTTCATCTATCAAAAAAAGTTGATGTTAACAGTTGATGTTAAAAGTTTTAAATTTAAAATGTTAAAAATGTTAAACTATAAAACAGTTTTAACAGTTGATGCAGAAAGTTAACAGTCTACCCTACCTTTTAGTGTCACTGGAGTGGGTGACCCCATGTTGGCTGTCATGTTTTGTGCTATTATATAAAGACCTGTCTTGCTCTTGCAGTCCCCCAGTGGCACACAACCCCTCAATAAAAACAACTCTGCTTTTCTGAGTGGTGCCACGAGGACATGAAAGATCCAGTTTGACAGATGGGAGCCTGCAGCCAGGCTATGGTGCCAGCCTGCAGCCAGGGGCACAGGCCTGGCTCTGCCACCAACAGGGTCCCGTGCAGTTCACATCTGGCTGATCTGTTCCAGAGCACACTTCTGAGGGACCCCACCAGGGACATGTGCCTGTGACATGTCTCCACAGCTGTGCTCCACTCATCCAGCATCAGCCCGACATGGGCGTGCAGGCTCTGAGATGTCAGCAGGTAGAAGCAGGGCAGGGAATACCATCCTTGCAGGCAGCCCACCACCCTTCCCAGGCCACAAGGACAGGGGAGCACTGGTTGTCGGGGTGAGCTCTGCCCTCTGCTCTCTAGCCAGAGTCAGGCATCTGACACAAAGCTGTCTTTATATGTGGTGCCCTCAAAAAACAAGGTTTTGTCCAGCCTAAGCTTTCTTTCCATTAACATTTTAAAATGAAATATTATTGGGAAATTACTACATGTAATTTCAGAAGGTTCATTTGGAAACAGATGTGTGGGAGGAAACTAGCTCAGACTCCATCAACCAGGTCTGTCAGACCAGGGAGCATCGCCTCACAATAAGAAGGTTATCCATAGATTTGAAGGAGCAATCTAAGTGAAACCTGCTACTGTATTTTAGGCTACTGCTGTCTCCAAACCCAGGCCTTCCTTCCATGCCTGACCCTGGAATTTGCAAGTGGCTTTTTGCACGACCTTTGCACCTTGTGTTTCCTTGATGCATCTCCAAAAATGGCTACAGGTGAACCTTTAGGAGCAAAGAATTCTAAATTGCGAATTCCAAATGAAACAGAGACATTTTTCATGAACAAGTTATCTTTTACCTTCTTTTCATCAAACATTTTGACTACTTTTCTTTCCACATATTTAACCTTCTGTTTAAAGTTTTTTTTGTAGCTTTTAAAAAATAATGCATTAGCAAAAGGCAAAGAAAACAAAAAAAACCCCAACCTGACAAACCAACCACAAAAACAACTCTAACAACATAACCACATTTAGTCACACTTCAGTGGGGCTGAAGGATGATGTTTTTATGATAAATCTTTGAATAATGTCTCCTGGGACATGGCTCCCAAGAGAGGTGTTGGCTTCGAGGCTGATAATATCTTTGCAGTATGACAGAAGCAAAATAGCATTGGCTGAGTTCTGAGAGTGCTCCAAGGGCATCCTTCTGCCCTGTCTGAACCCTCAGCACACCCACTGTCAATAGACTGTTATGGATTCTGCTTTTCCAGAAGGGGAAGAAAAAAAAACAAACCCAAAAACCTCCCATAGCTTTAGTAAATGAGAAAATGGTTTCTTTGCTTTGGGATTCTTACAGGTTAGGAGAGGCAGAAATCACCAGCAGTTAGGAACAGCTGAAAATAAGCCATTGAAAGAGACAAAAGGAAATAAGGTGAAGGAAAGGAATCATGGCTGGATCTTGGGTACTGCTTAGCTTCCAAGAAGCTTTCATGGCTGTTTCTACAACCTTATTTTTCAGATCTCCCCCCTCCCACTGTGTTAATGAGGCGGGAAGTGACCTGCCTACTTATTTTCTGGCTTCATACTTAGCAACAGGGCAACATGCTGAACAGCTAACTGTGCGCATGGTATTGTGGATCAGATCCACGCACTGTGTGACTGATGATTGTAACATCTCTGACAAAGTGTACACCAAGCTCCCAATTTGTATTTGCTTTGGGTAGATAATGGCATTTTCTCTCAAGCAAGCTTTTCTTTCCTTTCTCCACAGCGTGATCATCAGGCATCATGCTGAAGTGGCACATATATTATTCTAATTAACTCCCTTAAATTTAAGGAGGAATGCCTCTGTAACTGCATGAGGCTCAATAGAAATTCCCCATGAACTCCACACATTTCACTCCCATCAGTATTTGCAAGATTTGAGCAGCTCACACACGTGCTGACTCTGTTTGCAGAGCAGCTCTGCACTGTTTCTTGGAGCATGGAATTTCACCGCCACCGCTGCCACCTCTCTCTTGCAGACCGTAGCCTTTGTCCCCCGTGCTTTTTCCCATTTGTGAGTGTTACCAGGGAACCTTGAGTACAGAGTGAGGAGGGCATAGCTGCTGGGGCTACATCTAAGGGAAAGTGTCTGGGATGTCGTGTCTGAGTGTTAGCACCACTTATGTGATTCTCTGCCCCTCTGCAGGAAGTGTTTTTTCTGTCCAGCGTGTGTTCATCATCCACGTTTCAAGAGACGCCTGTGTTTGCCTTGGAAGTGTCTCTGTGGCTGCAGTAAATGCACAGGCTCCCTGTGGTGAGAGAAATGTGGAACCAGGCAGTGGGAGTTGTGGGCAGCTGATGTAGACGCAGGATGAGTTGTGCTCATGATCTATGTGAGCTGATAGTAGGAATGGGTAAGATACAGAGCACGATGTAACCCTTCATTTGGAGCTATATTGTATCTGCCCCAGCTCTGAAGACAACTGCATCTTCCTTTTCCTCTTTAACAAAATCCTGCAGAGATTCCCTTGGAGAGCACAGTGGGCTAGGAAGAAGCAAAGCTTCGGCTGGAAACCGATTGCTTTCCAGTATATGAGCTTTCTGGCTCCTTCCAAGATCAACACGGTAAAACAATACAGCTGCATACCTGCGGACGATGTAATCGCAGAGCAAATTGCTCTCACGGATGAAACACTGTGCTGCTGTACCCCAAAAGATACTTTCAAAACTCTGTGAGAGAGCTGTGTGGATCGCTTTGACATAGATAGGAAATCTGTTTCTTTGTGCATAAGGTGAAGTGACAGCAGCTAGAAGCTAAAAGTTTCAAGAGGCTTCTAAATCAAGTAACAAGCCTTAAACTGGGGGGACACAACCAGACATAGTCGAGACAGCAGCAGCACCTAACACAGGATTCCTCCCTAGTCCCTACCAAGCTGCATTTCACATTCACACAGCCCTATGCTTCAGCATTTCTCGAGAGAAAATCTATCAACAAGTTAAATCGTGGGAGCACACTAACTTATTACATTATATTTCTTTTAAAATATCAACTATTTCCTGCCTCCTGTGTCACCTTACAGAGGGCACTGGACAATTTGATCTCCTTGGAGACATATGTGCTGTGACTAGCTCAGGGACACCCTGATCTCCCTGTTACATCTCAGTGATCCAGTAATCTAAGTAACAGTGGGCACACCTCTTAAAAGATGGTGCTGAGCTGTATGGCACTGTGACATACCTAACTGCTACCATGTGTCATTCTGTGTGCTGTGTATGTACATGTGTGCTGCGTCAGCTTTTCAACCTCCAGGTTCTGAAGCACAGTGAAGTTGATGACTAATCTGAATCTTTGTCAAAGGCCAGCAGAAAAGATCCCTGAGGAACACCAACTTCACATGAAACATGAAGCATAAGTTGCATTAACTCATTTTAACTGCACAGTGACAAGGTATCATTTGGCTTTTTTTCCCCCCAATTAGAGGGTGCCATGTGCAGTGCATCCCACCAACCAGGAATCAGGGAGAGCTACACCAGGACTTCTCACTGACAGGGAAGGTTGCAAACTGTCCTCATTAGCATGCAGCCTACTAAAAGAAGTGTAAGTAAGGCTTTGCATTAAGAAAGGAAAGAGTCTGTTACCAAGAATACTGATTGCTGTGAACAGCAATGCTACAGTGGATGGCATTAGGTGTGAGAATGGTTTTGAGAGCAGAGTATATGTATGGCTTGGCTGTTTCAGGTCAAGCATTTGATTTCAAGGGACTCCTGATCGATTTGTAGGCTAAACTTGGAGTGAGTGTCCTTCCACTTTTCACAGTGAGGGCATTGGGAACTTTGTTTTCTCTTCAGGACCAGTGCTTCAAAACTCAGGGGTGATCTTAAGCTACCAAGTTCATACCTCAAGCTGAACATGCCTTGCAAAATTGCCTTAGGATCTTGGTTTGTTTCTTACAGGAATTTGATGGGATGGGGGCAGAACGCAGCCAAACAACTGCCTGCCAAGCAAGCACCAAGTTCAGAGCTCAGCCTCCAGAACCTCACAGCTTCGAGGGCTTAGGCTCAGCTTCTCTCATCTCCGAGGGGTAGGTCCGTGTCACTCCTAGTCAATGCACAGCTTTCTCATGAAAAGAAGTCCAGCTAAAAAAGAGTCCCCACCTCTAACCCAAGTGCTGTGGTCAGTAAATACAACTGCATACAAATTACTTCCTCCCCTGCAATATGTCCTTGCATCTGTCAGAACTGATGCCTCTGATCAGGTAATGCCAGAGCTCCCCGGTGCCACTGGCTCCCAAGGGAATTGAAATGAAGGGGAGAGCAGTGAAGGGAAACGTTACATGTCTTCCCACCCTGCTAAGCTCTAAGATGCTCCTAGTGCCTCCAAGAGTGTCTGTTTCTTATTTTAAGTCATGGTAGACATTTTGGAAAACAAAGTTAAGGTTTGAGTCTCAAAATATATGTGTGAATGACATAATATATTTGAAGGAGTTGTGATAGGAAATTACTTTTGGATTGTACTTAGTTTTCAGGTTACTCAGGCAACCTAGGTATCAATATGCATATAACCAACTGGGTTTTGAATCAATTACTGTTTTCCACAAAGCATTTGTATTCTGTACCTTGTTATGAAAGTGATCTGGCACCATCAATCAGTATTTGCCTTGCATACATTTACTCGCATACTATTACTGGAAATGAAGTCTTGTAATTATTACCTAAAAGCATAGGTATTTGTGCTGCTTTCCCATTGTGGTGGTAGTTTTTAACTGGCATGTTTGGCTCTTATCGATATACTCCTGTAGCGGAGGATTTTCAGGGCTGCCTTTGTATGTATTGTGTAGAGAAAGCTTTTATAGGAATTTTTTGTGTTACAAAAGGAGAGTCTGCAGGTCTGGCTCAGAATTTGTTCTCCATCATCTTTGTTAGCAGTGATGCTGAAATTGAAAGGTACGGTCTTTAAAGAGGCTCTGCCCTACTCATTTACAGGGAAAAAGTTACACATACTGTATGTGGCTTTTCATAGGCCTCCTACAATTGCCTTTTAAAGCTTTTCTACATACCAGTTTCCCTCAGAGGCCACAAAAAAGGTCACAGCCGTTGATGTTTGAAGATACCTAGCTGACTTTGTCTTGTGAGTGTCCTGGTCTGGGACCCAGGTAAAACAGGCTGCATTTTTTTTTAGTTTTATACAGTTTTGTCTTCCTCTGCAATGAGAAAGTGTAACAAAAGACAGTGCCTGTGTCATGCAAGGTCCAACATGCAACTGCAAATGTAGCAGATTAGAAAGCCGTACCTATGGCCGTGATCAGAGATGAGCTCTGCGTTTCATGCAGCCCAGTAAGAGGAGGCAGAATGAAACACCCCACTGCTAGAAGCCGTCAGGGCTGCCTACCCATGCTGGAGGTCCTGCACTTCTCCATTCATGCCCCAGGGGAGATGCAAGGCACAATAACAACACCTTACAATACTGCGAAAATACTCATCTTGGGACTACGTCACTTACGTTTTTTCCCCACAAAATTCAATGAGAAATCTCTCTGGGTATCCATTTTGAATAAAATATGGTAAGGCAGAGAAACCTCGTCCCAGCTAATTTTGAGTACTTAGTCATGTTTAATTTTGTGCATATGACCAGTGTGCATTTCACTGAATTCAGTGAAACCACAGAATTATTTAAGTGAAGCACTCAGATGAAGCCCATTATAAAACTAAGACCCACAAACCTGTGAAGTGTGGCCTGTGGAATGTTGATTTCTCTGATTACAAAACATTTCTTTCCCTGTTAAACAAAATATCAAAGATATTCTGGAACTTAGATGGATTTTTAGAGAGGAGTGATAAAGTTTTATGGCCACAGATTGCTAAACACACAGACAGCTTCTCCACCCTCTACATCTCAATGCACAACAATGAGAAACTAAGCCATAACTCAGTATAAACTGGCTGCTTTATTTGTTCAGTCTTTGCAACACAATGAGTCTTAATAAGCACAGCCTGAAGAGTGTGCCTACAATTAGTGCAGATCTCTGATAGGTGATTTTGGAGGTCATAGGTTTTGGTAACCTGACTAACGATATCTTTGAGGAGTCTGATTTTCAGACTTCTAGTAACATCTTAACGCTTTCCAAATCTGGGGCTCTATCAGCGGGGATTTTAAGGAATCTCCATCTGGACACCCTGAAACATCAGATCTTTGCCCCCTGTGGCTAGAGCCACAAGTTGGACTAGATGACAGGCAACTGTGAACAGGACATTCTGCAGCTATATTTATCTTCAGAGACTTCCTAGGTATTGCTGCCTTAAAATTCTTCCGGTGCTAGAGCTTTTAAGACACTTTTTATCATCTCGATTAAACCACTTGAATAAAGGAATTGTCATTTATAAATGTTCCTGGAAGGATCAAAAAGAATCTCTTTGCTTTCATGCATTTCATTTCTTTTTTTTCCAGTCTTAATTTTATTAGGGATTGGGTATTCAGGTTTTGGTCACAGCTGCCAAGTTATGAGGAAAGCAGTGACGAACAAAGAAAAGACAAGAAGAATAGTAGGGGTCTGGTGACGATGGTTAGCAGGTAGAATAGGGACATCTTGACTGATGGGTGAGATGAGCAGAATTGTTTGGCCTCACCACATATGTATGGCTCCTGACAGAATAAACTTACATCTGAACCATAAGAGCTTTGCAGTTCATTCTTTGTGTTGAACACCCAAGACCACTGTTACAGGTGTACTCTGATGATCTTAGTTATTGAGAAAGAGCACTCAAGTGACATCCAGTATATCTGATGTTTGAGACCTGTACAAGTGATCACAGCTGATCATTACCAATGTTATTTGCTGTGCACCTTTTTCATCAACCTTGTGCTAGCAATAACAGAGAAAATTATTGCCCATTTAGTTCTGTGCACCGTCTCTGGCAGTCATTCATACTTGAGAAAGGGAAACAAACCCATAGAGTATCCAACTGACTGTTCAGCGTTGTTAGGACCTGGGAAGTACCTGTCTGAAGCTGAGTCTCCTTATGCCTTTAGATGCTTGGAATGTGTAGTCCTGTGCATAAAGATCAGTATTCATCAATTTTCCTAGAGCTGGTCAAATTAGTAGTCTCCATTAGTTACCCAGGCAGGAAATTACCCAATTTCTGGTAATTTATATCACATACTCCACTAATATAATATGTATTTGAAAATAATTTATGCAAAGAACTACCAGTCCATGCATTGGTGATTTTGATTAGTCACTACTAATATTTTTGAGACCATTCAGGCATCTAAATCACATCCTGCTATTTCTGCCTCCTTATTTTTTTTTAATGGATAATTAAAAAATGCAAACAGAAGCCTAGTAAAGGACACATTTTAATTGGTTTAGTCTGAATATTCAGACTAATTAGCACAACTAAGGCCATTGCAAAGTTTTTACAGATATATCCAGAAAAAAAATTAGAAATTCTAAATTACTGTGATTAGAGCAGATCAAAATTCTGAATTTGAGGTGGTATAGGAAGTTCTGAGATAGCAAAAAGTTTGTCCTTATTTTGGAATGAAAATTAAAATACAACTTCTAAAGGAAGAGGAAACCCAAAGTATCTCATCTTGTAATTACTAATAATGAAACCAAATGATGAGCTGTTCTTTACTTGTGTTGTTACTGTGGCCATGCTGAAAGATTAACAAACAATCTGGAGACTCCCCAACATAAAGTACAAGGGCACTAAGTGACCTGTAAATCTGAGATGTGACTGAAGTTTTCTAGGATTCCAGAATTCCTTCCACAAAGCCAAAAAGCAGAGCTCCTGAAAGCTTTGGCTGAATCACTGTGATTGGTCATGGCCCTACGATAATTGGCATTCAAACCACTCATTAGCTGAGTGAAACCGATCGTTTTCTGCAAACATTTTGCTTTCAAGGAACAACATTTTTTTCTCTTTAAAGAAAGCTTGTTGTATAGCAAAACATCTGATGAGCTCTTCTGATGAGTGATGTTGATACACAAATAACTGTGGCGTTATCACTTCGTGTTGACTTGCATAAATATTGACTGCGTAACAAAAAGTTCTAGCTTTTAATATGCATTTGTAATGAAATTTGATTGATTTGTATGTGTTCTCCAGAACTGCTACTGCACATTTCAAACTGCAATCTGTTTTTCTGTAGGTAGAAGCATCATATTTTTCACGTAAAAAGGCTGCCCTTTGCAAAAGCCCCATTTTTACTTCTTGAGATAAGGTGAATGACTGTGCTGTTTAATTATTTAAAAAGTAAAAGCTAATGGACTTCCTTTAATGTGGGTTCTTATAATTTCCTGGGGCATCCTTCTCTGTGTACCTGTGTGTGGTTCCTCTCTGTCCTCATAAATCAAGTCTCATGATCAATTGCAGGAACACCTGGGGAGCAGAATGCAGTGTTGCAAAGAAATTTTATTGTACCAGGACATCATTCACTTCCATTTAAAAAAAATAAATAAATGAAAGAGAAGTACAGACATATAATTAGGTGTTTCTTCCTACTGCAGTAAGAAGATCCCACATCTTTTGACTATTGCCCTTTATCCCGTCATCTCTATTTCTTGAGATTGTTTTGCCTAAATGGAAAAGAACATGTTTAACTTTGTAATACAAAACACAGCTGAAATCATTGACACTTCAATCAGCCTTTATTGTGTTGAAATCACAGTAGGATATCCCTTGCTTAGACTGTGGTGACACTAGAGCAGAATTGATTTCTGCGTAAGAAGGAATGGCAACCGTATGCAAAAACATAAATATCAAGTGCGAAGAAAGGGAAACGTAGTAACAAATTTGCTGTTGGCAGAGTTTGGTTTAATTTTCAGATGTAATAAAATAGAGGAGGTTAAACGAAACAAAGAAAGAAAGAAAAAAAAAACAACCCCAAGATTAACTAATCAAGTCACCTCCTGGCTGAAGTCTTCAAAGTCCTGCTGTTCAGAGGCAGTGAGCAATGAAGTCAGTTACCTGGAAAGCATGAGTGCTGCAGCAGAGCTTCTGTTGAGAAAAGCTTTCTCAAAACATTTAGAAAACATATTTAATCCTAAATGTTCCCCATCCAAATGTTACACAATTGAGTGCAGATCTATGATGTGAAGGCAGTATGCTGGCTTCCATCCACAAACGAACTTAATGTTCAAACAAATCACAATGTTGTCTAAAATGCATGTTACAAAAGTAAGTAGCAGATGACGTTAAAGCACTCCACAAATGTATATGATCAAATAATTTCAGAGGAAGCCTGCGAGCATTTGTGTCTCAAAAAAATGCTAAATTAGCAGCATTGCAGAAAAAATAAACAAGGAAACTAGAAAGGAAATTGTGAATGTAGTCACAGTCCAAAAATGGCAAAATTAAAATAGTAGAAACAGGTGGAGATGGCTCAACAAGGAGCTCAGTGTATTACTCTCGGATTACTTTTAAATCTGTGTTTAAATCCTAGTTTTAACTGCAATAGAAATAATCCTGGTGACCTGAAATTTGTCTGCAATGGAAAGTAATGCTAAAGACCTGAATAGTCAGAAGAGGTTCTCCGTGTTCCTAGGTGACTTACAGGAGGCAGGATCTGCATCCATGCACAGGTCCAGATAATCATTGTCTCCTTTGATTTATAATATTACCTCAGTAGATACACAAACCTGACCATTTAGGTTTACTTATAGCACATCTGTGGGGGAAAAAATGCAGAAGCTGAAAAAACCCACCACATTTTCATGTAGCCTGGATGATAGTACGGAGGCTGTGAGGGTGATAAAGTTCAGATTTAAAGAGGTGCAGTATTTGTGTGCAATTCGTCATGTCAAAATGGCTGCTGTGTTGGTGAAGCAGTGGGCAGATCCCTGCCCACACACAATCATCTACACATGGTCTCCAGACTATTAGTGCAACCACTGATTAAAAGCTCTCCCTATTAAACACAAAGTTTAATTGACTTGCTACAAGTCCTGTAGTGCATCAGCCATGAAGGACATGAGCCAGCTGGTGGGGTGATGTTGGCTTCCCAGCAACACATAGCACTCAAGGCACAGAGCAAGACTATTATGCTGGCTGCTGTGCAAACACGGAGCAAAAGACAGTTCCTAATGAAAGGGCATGTTGAGAGAAGGTGACACAGTGGACATAATAAGGCTAACAGACTTTTTAGTCCCTCTTGCAGGCTGCTGAGCACCTACAAGTTGTACTTCACAAGTTATGCTTTCTGTATTAAGCAAGGGAAGACAAGATTGTCACTCTGGTTAGAGCACTGGCTGCCATAACCACCACATGCAAGATCTACCCAGAGCTATCCTGTGTGCCACAGGAGCCCTGGGTGCCTGCAAAGAGACAAGAAAGAACTGGACAAGTAAACTTGATACTCACTGAGCATTGCCCCAACTTATTCAACACAGGGGATTTCCTGACCCCGACATAGTTTGCCTGGTAACTTTCAGTAGATCTACCCTTCAGTGGTTTGTATCATCCCTGTCCTTGGAACCATGTCAAATTTTGCATCCACGGACTTGTTTGTATCCTTAGCTGTGAGGCTGTTGCTATCTTTTGACTCTCAGCTGTGTCTGCTTCCTTTGATTTGTCTTCTCCTGACACATCCTTTTGTGACCTAGCATAGGTTAGAAGCTGTAAGAGGTAAGGCATAATTAAGCAGAAAGCTTGCATGTTCTGACACGGAATGGTGGAAGTACTGAACTCTTCTTAAAAGGCCAAGAGGTACAATATCGGGTAACCTCGGCTTAATTTGGTTTAATATTTGGCAGAGTCTGTCCAGAGCAGTGTGATAAACTAAGAACATCTGCTTTTCATATCATTATTATTAATGTGATTTCTATGTGTGACTGGGTCATGAGAAAAAAAAAAGAAATAAAAAAGTAAAAGATTCTGGTGCTGTTCGTTCAGTGTCGAGCTGGTGCTCATTCCAGCTTTCCTACCCTCGGGTACGGCGAGAGCCTGACTCCACTGCAGCTTAGCATCTGAAGCTTGAGCAATATTTATTTCTAAGTGCTCACCCATCTGTCAGTGTTACCTAGCATCTTAGAGGCTGTACAATTTCAGTGTGAAGAGGCTGTTCTGTTATTTATAAAAATTATGCAATATGCGTCGTTCTTTTTCATATTTGTGTTGCTTTTTTTTTACTTAATATGCTTCATCTAATTGATTCAATCATTGCATAGTTATTATTTCCTGTGAAGTTGCTTTGAAGCAGTTTCTCTGCCTGTTTTCGTGAATTCTTTAGGTTTCCAAATCATGCCAGGGATATTTTGGCTCCTTCTTATCAGCAAGTTTTATCTTCAGCATTCAGTCTGAGCTCCTTAAGACCTGTCCTCTCTTATCAGCTCTCACTTCAAACCACTGTGCAGATGCCTAATAAAACGAGGGGAGTCCATGTCTTTTACAATAAAAGTGGTCTCAATGCAACTTTTTGTAGCTGCTTTTGCCACCCCTCCCATTTCACAGAGGCGGACTCGCTGTTGCGTTCTCTGAACATCTCACACCTGCCCCCCTTGCTCTATCCTCCCCCCAACCAGTACATCTCCCCCACCTCCCTGGTGGTCTTGGCACGTTATCAGTTAATGTGCAAGGAAAAATATGCAAGCTGTGTGTCAGTTGTACATCAATTTTATTTGCTTGTTTGCTCTCCTAATTCTGACTAGGGAGTCAGAATTACCCTACCTAGGAATGCAAGGCTTTTCAGAGGAACATAGCTGTTCCTACACAAGTTTGCGGCTTTCCCATCACTCTGGAAGCACGCTGGTAGTGCAGCCTCCTTCTGATCATGCCCCTCGTTTCATATCTGCGTACACTAAGCCTCTCAGCATGCATCCTGTGTGAATTACCAAACTAGCAGCAGACGTTCATGGAAGGGACAGTGCTATGCTAGCAAAACTTGTCTCTTTTTTCCTTCTTGTGAGACGCACAGCTCACTAAATCCTATCCTATGTCCCTTTCAACAAGGGGACATGCCACGCAGAGAAAGCTAGGCCATTCCTTAAGTGAAATTGTAGACCTTGCTAAAGAGGAAGCCAGAGCTAGATGACTCTTATAAATCAGCAAGAACAATGAGATCAAAAAATGAAGTCACATTTAAGTTATCTGTTGGGGGAAAAGAATGAGTCAACATTGACAATGTGTTCATCTTAATGAGGACAAATATTTATACCAAACAAAATTAACATATCAGAAAATGCAAGAGAGGCATATAATTAACAAAAGGCAAGGGAATTGGCATAACATTGATAAATTCTTCATTAATAAAATAACTGTTTTAAAATGTCAGAATGAGTATATTTTATTCATAAATTGTGTAGAATTTAGCACACTAATTAAAGACATAGGCTCCATAGCTATTTACATGGCAATTAAATCCACAATGCCAGTGACCCAGGCAAATTAATGTTGGCCCTAACTTAAAAGTAGACTGTATAAATAAATAATTCACACCATCGCTAGAGTCTTTGCTTAAGCAAACAGTTCAGAGTAGAAAATTTTGGGAATTATGAATGACTTTGATGTGCATTAAAAAAACACAACAAAATAAAATGCGAAATAAAACACTCAAATGTTTTATTAGAGACTCGGGTTCCAAGCTAAGTTATATCAACAGTGATGGGAAGAATGTAAGCACAGCAGGTCATAAGAGTCCAGCCATCTTGTCAAAGCAACTAAATCTGCTTTACAAATTCTTAGGCAGCAGAAGGGCTGTTCTTACAGTCCTATCTGAGACTCCTCCAGCCCCCCCGCAAATATCTGTGGTTTTGACTGGGTCATTTATCCACCTAAGAGTTAGCAGGTTCTAATTCTTTTTTCTAGGAAGAAAGGGGGAAATCGCAAGCAGTATGCAAAGAACAACAGCAACAAAAAGCAGAATTAGGCACATTTACAAATTACCATTTGATGGTGTGTGCTCATGTGGTGGTATGGGGACCTCCCCTCTTTCCAGGGATTCAATATTTGACTATTAGCAAGGAATAGTAACATGTAAAGTAAGTATCTAAATGTAGCTTGATCACAGCATCCCTTAAAATAAAACCCTAGAAGCAGATAATGTTCCTGAAGTATGAGACATTTGATTTTAGTGTTGGGTGCAAAGTAGGGCACTGTTTCATTCTTGATCAGGTTGAGAAGGTGGGAGTGGTGCCAGCTGAAGACTTGGCATGGCGCATGCATCCGAAGGTAGAGCTGCTGTATGCTGGTGCTCTGTATATACCAGTCAGCAGGAGGGTTTCTGGGTTGCTTTTTTTTTTTGTTGTTGTGGGTTTTTATTTTTCCCCCAATGATGTCGCATGAGGCACAGAATGTTGTTATTCATGCTACACAGAACAGCCCACCAACATCTTACAGCTCAGGTTACTGGAATGTAGCTTTCCCGCCCCTTCCCCAAATTCATTATAGGACTTCATAATGCAGAATGCTTCTGAAGTAATCATTCACCTAAAATACTGGATATAATACTAGGTCCGTCAATTCCAGAAAGATATTGATAGGTTGGAAGACATTCAGAGAAAAGTAACAGATATATTTAAGGCACTGGGGGGACTGATTTATGAAAGGAAATTATCAGAAATAAATATGAACATTGTGCTGTAGCTTTGACCAACCCAGGATGAAATGGGAGGGTGTTGGGTTAACAACACATAAGTTTTTTGAAAGGTACAAGTTCCATTTAGGTCATCCAAGGGCTAGTATAGTGAGATGCAAAATAGTGGGTAGAAGAATCGGGGAAAAAATAGAAATCCACATCGTTAGCAGAGATGCATCCCAAGAGAGGTGACTGAATTATTTAAAACAAGCTTTGGCAATACACTGAGGGCTTTACCATAAGGGAAAAGTCCTACATAATCCGGGAGAGTGAGTTAATAATGTTTCCTCTCTCTGATTTCAGTGACTCAGCACCCCAGCTTCGTCCTTGCTGCTGTTTCAACTATCCTTCTTGTCTTGTGCTTCTTCAGGTCTTTGATGCTAAAAAAAATCCAGCTTTTGGAGTCATCTGCAACGGCAAACACATACCACTCAGCTAGTAGTTACCACGATTTTATGTACCATTCAGCAAATGGCTTCACAGCGTCTACACATTAACGGCCTATCTGTGTGCCAGTTGTCTGTCATATCAGTCCTTTAACCGCAGAGAGTTATACCAGGACTCTTGGGGGGAGGAGTGCATGGGGCCTGATCCCTCTCTGCACGTACAAGCTTTCCTGTGCAAGTCTGGCTAGTCGAAGTTAGCTCACCTTCTAGGCCCAGGTCAATGCAATGCTGAGTGTGCATGGTGTAGGTGTACAACATCCTTCAGGACTGGCACTTCTAGCACTTCACTTCAGTACAGAGAGGCATGTCACTAGGTCATCATATATCAAGTCTGTTACTGAATTTATTCCATAATAAGCTCTTCCTGATACAGCTCTGCTGATCTTGTCTCAGTCTTTCTTGGGTTTCAATATTTTATCTGCATGATTGAAAGCTCTCACTTTTTGGACAAAAGTTCCAGAATAAAATAGTGATCCTGATATTGGCCCCTTTGCTGCTTTCAAGCCATTGCTGCATGCAATTTTTCTTGGAATACACTTTTCCAGTAATGGATTCAAGCAAACATAATTTCAGCCAAGGTCATAATTTTGGACTGTGCAAGGTAACAGATCTGTTTATGTGCAATTCCAACAAAAGCTCTAATGAAGACAGCAGTTACTAGTGAGTATTAGCAAAGCAAGTTGCAACCTGATCATGCAAGCTCAATCAGATTCTATAGCTTTGTCTGGAGCTCCTGGTACATGGGGGAATCATTCACTTCACAGTCCCAGTTAAAATGCAGATCCAGTTCCCAAATGGATGTTTTGAGCACTCTTCCAGGAGTAAACCATCAGTAACAATTTCAAACTCAATTCTTTCTGGAAGATTTATAAAACTACTTTAGAAAAGAAATTAATATGATTGTCTCTGTATCCCCCCAAGAAATTCCACTCCTTGTCCTGGAGGGAAGATCGGTGGTATTTATCTCTTCCATCACAGGTATTATCAAACCTGTCCTTAAAGACCAACAAAAGTCATTGCCAGGAAATCTATTCTGCCATTTCAGTACTCTCAGTTTTAACAAGTTTTCTAATTACAGCTAACCTGAATCTTTCTGGTCGCTGCTTGTCTGCATTATTGTGGGCTTGTAAAGCCAGTCATGTCTGTGCTTTCTGCTGCAACCAGGACTCATTCGTTCTTATGCCAGAGATGGTGCTTTTCTCTATTTCTTCATAAACTCTGCTGGATTCTTTTCTATTGATCCCTACATTTCTTGAAATGTTATGCCCACAACTGGACAGATGATCAAATATTCAGGTGACACTTTATGGAGTTCTGAATAGAGGTCAAAGTCACTTATTGCTCCTTATACCTTCTGATGCAGCATCTGCCTTTTCCAAAACAGCACCAAATTACTGGCTTTTGTTGCGCTTGTAATTCATTAAGATCTCCAAATCTGTTCTGTCAAATCCTAACCTATACAGTTATTTTTGAGCCTGAGTTTATTCATGTTGATGATTCCTGTTTGTGTACCTTCCACTTGTTCATGCTGAATTTTTTTACGCCAGTTCTAGCACCCATCCAGGTCATTCCAGATTTATCCTGACTTCTGGCACACTCGCAGGTCCACTTAGTTTGGTCATCATCCACATATTTTAATAAGCATCTTTTTTTTTTTCCCATTGTTGAGGTCAACGATGAAAGTATTAAGTATCACTGGTTCATGGACAACCACTTCTAAAACTCCAGAATCACGATGTAACTTGCCCACAAAGCACTCATGTCTTCTCTCTAAATACAGCTTTCCAACCAGCTTTAGAACTCTCTAATTATTTCATCCATTCTGTACTCCCCTAGCTGCTCTTGTGCTCTTCCTGTGAGACACCACAATAAACTTTGTTAAAATTAAGTTATACGATATGTATACTTATCCCTAACCACAAAGGGAACCTATGTTATCACCTTCCTGAAATGAACAAGTTGTTTGATATGGGTTGTCTCATAAATCCTCACAAATCCTCTCTGGCTGTTGGCTCATCTTCCATCTATTTACAACTAAGTTGTTGGTGTCTTTCTTCCAGTAATTTGCCTCCCTCCCCTTTTTATAATGATAGACACACTGTTTGCCCTTCTCCTGTCATTTACATATGTTGTTTTCTGTGAATCATTCCTTCCTACAATGTCTTTTGTGAGTTCCTTTTATGTGCTTTTTGTCAGATGTTGTAATTTGTCACATCTAGACAAGCAGAGATATTATATGACTTGGAGCATGTTCTGTGTTGAATCAATTCCTGCATGATTTTGAGTAAGTAACCTTAATGGAGAAGGCATCACAAAGCTGATTTGTCAGGATCATTCTGATTTTCCTGATATTTTTATACACTGGCTGAAACAGAAGCATTTAAAAAGAATGATCTTTTAAGCCACAAGCATAATACTTCCAGATTATGCCCAAGCATAGTTAAGGCTTCTAGTATTCTGGTATACCTTGGTTCTTTCGGTGACTGACACAATGACAGCAATGATTGTTTCTAGGAAAAAGCAGAAGCTATGCTAAAGAAAACTTTCTGCAATATTTTGCTTCAACTATTTCATTAATTTCTAGGGAGGGGAAAAAAAAACCCAGTAAATTGTAATAAAGCACTGCTCTTTTGACAATGGAAGTTGTCGTTTCACCCCCAATGTTACTTTTATAGTTTCAAAACTTGTTCTTGGCCACTTTCCAAATATTTATAGCCCTCATATAATGTCTCTTTATGAGTGCTCTCAGGAAAATAGCCAGTCTTGCAAACTCTTGCACATGGGCTGAACTCTGCTACGTGAGGTGGTTAAGCACAGGAGTGTTAGCAACAGTGGAGCCCCAACGTAAGAAGACTGCAACTTAAATCACACTGACAGACCTAAGCACCTGCTGGAGGTTTCACAGACATACGTGGATATCTGCAGGACTGGAATCTGTACAAGGCAAGAAGAAAGGGAGGTAATGTGAGGCGGTGTGGAAGAAGTCCAGCGTAAAGCTGGAAGGCTAGGCAGAGTGACTTGGCAAATCAGTTTGTGCAGCCCCTAGTTACGTTGCTGTTTCTTTTCCTTTTTCAGTGGTCTAAAGTAAGCTTGTCCTCTCTTGGCTTCACGAGGCCCTCAGAAAACAGCAGACTTCATTTCTCGTAAGTCACCAAGGATTTTGAAAGCGACATTCAGGATCAGACCTGTGAAACTAAGAAGAAGAATAAGTAAATTAAACGCATTTTTCTTTCTTATACAATTGTGACATTTCAAAATGGAAATGTTTTCAGCAGTCTTGGTAGATGAAAAATGAGAAAATAAATGGTGATAATTTGCTTCCTGTTGGTTTGGGGAGGTTCTGAGAAATGGTAACTAGCTGCCTCAGCTCCACAGGCTTGAGGAAAGCAGAGGTGGATGCCTGGGCTCGCCCTCTCTCAGAGGTCTCAGTGGAGATGCCACTGCTGCATTCAGCCCTGAATCATCAGGTCCGTATGGCCAACCGTGACTCTGCCGCTTGAAGGGTTCTGATCTTTCTCATGCAGTTCGCCATCCCATTACCCTTACCGCGGCTGCTGGCTGTGCGCACGTTCCTTGATCTGTGCTGTTGACCACTCTCCCCAGACAGCTGCTGTCCTCTCCTGGGCGGCAGAGCAGCTCAACCCCAAACACTGTGTGAAAGGGCAGACACCTTGCAGCTGGGCATAATTCGGTCATTCACTTCAGGGCTCCCCAGATCAGTGACAGACGAGACTTCAGCAAACCTGCTTTGGACCTCACTTTTTCTGCTCCTTTACACACCTTATCCTGTATTTCCATCTGTAATTACATGCAACATACCCACCTCCTCCTCTGCTGCAACTCATCCCGTGTCCCCTGCCCTTCCCCTTTGTGTCCTCTCCTTCTGCAGTCCTCTCTCCCTACCTCTTCGCAGCCTTCCCCACAGCCTTCCCTGCCACCTCCCTGTGGGCTGCCTTGTCTGAGATCATGGGCATGCAAAGCACCCCAGCTGCAGGCTGAGAAGCAGAGCAGGCATCCCCGGCTAGCTCGGCTCCACGGGAGAGCCTCCGAGTAAGCCTGAGATGCACCTTCACTTGACTACCTGTCATCCTGTGAGACATGCTGCCACTCAGCTGCTAGCACACCATCCCTAGACCAGATGTTGTGTAGGTCTGGTTTAATTTGGTCTGAGCTGTGGCGCAAGATTTATTTTTGTGTCTATTTTTCAAGCGCTGCTTCTTCTTCTCTGTGATTTTTATACTTCAGTCTTTATTTTAACCCTTACCGGTGGCTCTTCTGCATGTACACTGCAGACTGGTGCAGGCACTCATTCCACACCATTTTTCTACCTATCAGAAGATGTGTATGATGCTGCTTTCCTTTCTGTTAGTTTAATGCCAGCGTACAATGAATTTACAATCTTTGCTTTCAAACAGATGTGTCAGAGCAAAAGCAATTTCTGCAAATTTTCAAAGGCACTTTAGTTACATAGAAGACTAAGCCTCCCTTAGATACCCAAGGACTTGAGGGAATTTTGGTGAGAAAAAGGAGTTAGCTGCTTTAGGCCAAAAACATACAAGGTGTGGAAATAAGACTAGACTGAAAAAAGTCTTTCAGGTATTTAAAACATGTCTTAGAATAGTTTCAGTAGATCTTTTAAATCTCACGAGGCATTCATTTTTAGGTGTCAACCTTCATTTGTAAACACTTAAGTTGTAAATTATCCTGGGATACATTAGAAAATATTTTCCTTATATATTTTTTTGCCCAGTGTTTGAGGCATGACATTTTTTTCGCCCTGGTTTGTGGCCTCCATAGATGTTTAAAATTTCTTTTAGTGGTAGACTGACAAGTCTGATAACAGCAGGTTCTAACCTAATTATTAAATGTTAACCTCTTGAGATTAAATAATCTCTTTTGATGCCATTAAAAATGCCCCAGGAGTCCTGATGTACCCTCCTCACATTTGCAACAGACATTTAAGGAGAAAAATAGTGCAGCTCTTCCCACTCCAGCCACCCCTTACAGAGCACTCAGTCAAGACGTCTCTGTGCCATTAACACATTTCTTCTTCATCCCCTGACAGTACCCCCTGCCATCAAACTCCCCAACCCATCCACAGTTCACAGGAGTCTGAAGGTATAAGATTGCAGGAGGGCACACTGTGAAGCACAGCAAAACAGCCCTGCTTACACTTACTACAGAAAATCAGGGCCCTTTTCAACCCTCCTGCCAACAATCCCATACCAAGTTGTGCTACGTTCCTGAACAGTTAACCCACCTCTGAGATTTTGGAAGTGCCTCTCCCTGTGATGTCAAGACTTGTTGGTCTTCATGACTCTTGAGCCATTTATGACTGTTGAGCCATTTATTTGTGTGCCTGTGTTTGGATTTGTGTGTCTCCCTCAAATGTGAACATTTAGCCTATTAGTCACTATCCCCCTCCCAAATGATACATCTATAGACTGACATTTAATGGTTCATTCACCCAGAAGAACCGATGAGATGTCTGAAGCAGTTAAAGGAAGAGATATTTTCATTTCTAATAGCAGTCAGGATATTGGGAACGGATGACGCATCCATCAGCTAAGTCAAACTGCTGGATTTTCCTGATGCAGTACAGACTTCTATTATAGCCTCATTGATAGTGTTCAGTAATCTCTCAATGAAGTACACCATATACAGTAATTGATGTGTGACCTTTTGTTAGGGAGAAAATTAAGTCCGTGAACAAAAGCCGGATTGCTGGTCTGTACACCAAGGTTTGTGGTACAGCTCTTCTACCTCTAATTTCCCTGGTGCATGCAAAGAGGAAGTGTCTGCAATTGTTCTGCAGGCAATTCTTGTGGTTGAGGTGTCCTTTTCATGAAGGTGAGAAGAATCTGACTTAAAAAAAATGTAACTTTCTTTATCCCTTATGTAACCCCCCTTCATGGGCTCATATCATACTGGAGCACTTTGGTTTGCTCTAGGTTGCTTTCCCACCACACAGTAGAATCCCTGCAATCCTCCTCCCGCCATGTCAGCAGGACCAGGGTGATGGAGGAAGGACACATTTTGCCATATCTCTGTGCTGAATGCATGATAGTGTCAGATGGGCCTTTGTGAGCATTTTGTGACTGGACAGTTTATTCACATTCACCTTGCCATGGTACTAAGCACTTGAAACATGCATTGTCTACTTCTGACTTGGCAGGGCCTATGTTAGCCTTGACGTGCTGCAAAGATTGGCTTGCATTCCTTCACTGGGATTTTCTCCTTGTTGCTATTTTTATTGGGGATGGCTCTTGCCTAGTTTTCACTCAAAAAGAGCGTTGTAAACTTCAGACATCATAGCCGAGATGAGGACTGTAACAGAAACATGCTTTTCCACCAAATGTTCATAAGATTGGAAGTCAGTGCAAAAAGCACTGCAGAAGTGTTGTTTGGCTGTCTGACAGAGCAACTGATCATTTTTTACTTTTGCAGCAAAATTACCATATAAGGTCACTTTAAAGTTATGTACTGTATCTGACTTTCTCTTTAAATAACGAGGAGATAGGGAGAGGAAAGCTAGAGGGTGGGGGACTGCACCAAGGCTGTCTGCAATAACATGTTTTATGATGTATATTTTTTGCTTTTTAAAGAGGAATCAACTACCAGGTTTTTTAATAAGGGTTGTTTGTTCGTTTTGTTTTTTTGTTTTTTGGGGGGGGGGGGGAAGGGCAAGAAAATGGTTCTTTCTAAAGTACCTAGAGTGAGGATCAACTTCTGTTCACACACCAGTTCCTGTGTCTTCAATGGGAGCTACTCATGGATCTCAAGATAGCCCCTAGGCTCTACATGTTTGATAACTTCCCAGCCAAGGAGTGAATGTTTTTCTCCTCTTGGTTTTTATCATTCACTAACTATCCTCCAGACATATCCTTTGTTAATTGGAAAGCCTTGAGGGAAAGCAGCCCTCTCCTGGAGCCCCTGGTCCTGTGTGTAAAAGGGAGATACATTTATGATTCTTTCATGCAGATTTCTAATAAATACATAAGACATTAGCTGCCTACAGCTTTATTTGTACACTTTGTTTAGCCTACCTGAGAAGGCCTGAATTGGAGAGGAGTGCAAAGCTGTGATTGCATTCCTATGTGGGTTTGGGGGGGGATCAGTACACTGCACAGCAACATCCATACTCAGTTCCATCACTCCTTGATTTCTGTGATCTTTATTTTCCCCACTGACCTTGTTTTCCCCTCTGTTACCAAACCTCTGGGTAACCAGCAGGGACCCTTGAATTGACAATGCCAATAGAGTATTTATCTCAGTTGGCAGCTCAAGACCAGGGCCAGTTGTGTGAAATGAAGGGTGATATCAGCTTAGAGACTGGGTCCTTCTCTGTCATCCAGACACCTTTGATCAAACCATAAAACCTCAAATTACCTTACATTTACATGGCACTGGCGTTTTGCCTGGAGCCACAGGAAAATGTACACCTCTTCTGACAGTGCTGCAAAATTTGTCACCTACCCTACAGCTGAGCCTTGGTAGAATTACATGTGGGCTGTTCTTCTGTCTAACGCTCCTGCCAGACTGTAATGTGGGAACTGCTCCTTCAACTCTCAGCATGATAAGTCTTTCACTAGAGGCTACAAAGGTCTAGCCTCCTTGAATATAGGGAAAGAAAAAAGTTATCTTCACAACTGAAAGATCAAGAGCTGTGAATCATGAATGAAACCACATCTAAATCTGAGGAAGCAGTAAGATTTAAGATGCGCCTTAGCTTTCCCTTATTGTCTTTCTTAAAAGGTGTCCTCCTCAATCTTCTGAACAGCTCAGACCCTATTCTGAGGTGTGGAATTCTTCCTGTGCATATACAAAGTCCCCAGTTTGGACATCATATTGCCCATAGGTGTTGGAGGTGACTGGAGGTGACTAACAGCATGGGTGCTGCTTTGTGAAGTCTCTGAACACAAGATGATCATTGTCTCATTAATACCATACACCCTCGTGTCCAGCATGAGTCTGTAGAAGTCTGTGCTGCTTTGGCATTGAAGGTTTAAACTAGTTTTTCAATCTTACTGCAGTAATGTGTGTTTCACTACAAGTTAGTAGTTTGCCATCATTCCTAGCTGGGGGATCTTTCTCCTTCACTTGCTACCCATACAACAATAAAATAAATAGTCTGTTGGAAATACACAAAGGAAATTTTACTCTTAAAAGATGGGAAGCATTTTTTTTTTTGCTTTAAGAGAACATTTGAATTTTGTCTTAGAGATGCAAGGTTTTGCCAATTTCTTGTTCATCTACATAAGGTATAAAACCTGAGTAATACATGAAACATGTAAGTGTTCACGTACGTAGAAACTGCAAGCAGAGTCCTGGGTGAGAACATGAATAAGGATCCCAAGCAGAGTACTTCTATGTTGTTTCAACTCTGGCATTAAGTTACTTCTGGTGGAAGATGCTGCAAACTGAAGTTTTCCGTTTCTCTGAAGAAACAGACACAACACAGTCAGTGACAAAATAAACCTCCCACTGATTTTTTTTTTTCTTACAGTCTGTCTTCACCAGCTGTAAAAAGCTCAATAGATATGGAGCTGAGAATCTGCCTGGCTCATCAAGGCACTCTCCTACCATTTCTGACAGTAGTGTCGATTGCGGTTTTGGATTCAAAGATCTGGAGAAAATATTTGTTGGATATTAATATCTACCATTAACACCTACCAATGGCCCATCTACTGCAGAATCCGGAATGAGAGCCTGGTCATGCGTAAATGTGTTCAACAAACATGCATTAATTAGACACTTTTTTCTTTTTCCAGTGAAAATTTTATCAATTTTCACTGGATTACAGATTACAGTGATTACAGATCTGACTCAAACATGAAGGTCTATAGATTAGGCACTGGAAAGATGCCACTCCAAATAACTTCATATTTGTTTCAAAACATTTGGCATTCTCTTGGGGTGTCCTTTAGCAGACAGCATCAGTCTTCCCTAAAAGCTTCAACAGTTACAAAACTAGATAAATACACATTCTAATGTGTATTTTGAGGGACCCACAGAATAACAGAATCACAGCAGGATAGGAGTTGGAAGGGACCTCTGGAGATCGTCTAGTCCAACCCCCCCTGCCAGAGCAGGATCATCTACAGCAGGTTGCACAGGACAGCATCCAAGGAGGTTTTGAATATCCCCAGAGATGGAGACTCCACAACCTCTCTGGGCAGCCTGTGCCAGTGCTCTGTCACCCTCACTGTAAAGAAGTTTCTCCTTATGTTTAGGTGGAACTTCCTATATTCAAGTTTGTGCCTGTTGCCCCTTGTCCTGTCAACTGGGCACTACTGAGAAAAGACCGACCCTTCCTCCTGATGCCCACCCCTCAAGTATTTATAGACACGGATAAGATTGCTCCACAGTCTTCTCTTTTCTAGGCTAAAAAGTCCCAAGTCCCTCAGCCTCTCTTCGTAAGAGAGATATTCTAGTCCCCTAATCATCTTCGTAGCCCTGAGGGTAGTTTCTTTCTAACCCAGGCAAGCAGGAACTTGCTTAGAGCCTAAGTCAGGAGCAAGGATTTTCTTTAGAAAGTCATCTCATGAGTAATATGACAGTGGATATTTTTGTTATTCTTAGATATGACTAATTCATTTTTGGATCCTTTGCCTCAGTTTTTCTGAGGTCAGCAAATATACAAATTTTGCCTTTCATCAGTCTGACACGTATTAGCTTTTTTATTTCCTCTGATATCTTCGTGTTCTGCTATTGCAAGATAGAGCAAACAAAAAAAAACCCCTAGAGATCCTGATCTTAGTGGAATCAGTCAGTATTTCGTGGGCTCCTATCTGCATGGCTGAAAGTATAAGCAAATGCTTATGCAAAAAAAATAAATATATTTTTCAATGTAATAAACCTCATGTAGGAAAGTTGTCCCTTTAATTGGTTGATGTCCAGCCATGAATTTCAGGCATTATCAGCTTATCCTTTTCCGCAAGTACTTTTTTGAAAGACACAGCTGCAGATATTCCATTTGCCTGATCCTCTGAAGTATGACAGTCTTAAAAAAAAAAAAAACCCAAAACAAAACTTCGAGAATATTAGGGGATCCCTCTCTCAAAGAGATGACAAAAAAGATTATGCAAAGATAATATATCTCTTGATACTGGCAGAATTGATCCTTGTAAAAGATAATTATTTTTTTTCCAAGTTTGGGATTTAAATTTCTCTCAGCTTTCTTGAGAACCATTTACTCATCTGTCTTTCACCAAAAAAAAATCACACACTCAGTGTCTACCAGTGCCAATGACTTTGCGAAGCAGTCATCTTGTCAGTGCCATGAAATATTCACTAGACAGCTCAAGCTATTTTCCAAATATAAATATCTGTCTGTTGATCGTTACCAGAGGCAGATGGGGCACAAATCAAAATTCATATGGATCTTACTTAAAATAAAAGAAAAAAGTCTCTGTGTAGGCCTGTAACAAAAGAGCTCATTTGGATGACTTAGATCTGGGGAAGCAAAGGAAGTACCCGGCAAACTAAATATTTTTAAATGATTAAAAGAAACACATTTTACTCTACTAAGGGAAAGTTATGTGCTTAGACACAAATGACATTGATTTATGCATAATTGGATATAAAAGAGCAAAATAACATGGAGCTTTCAAATGGGAAAAGGTATCTTAAGAGCAAGCGGCAGGTTTCTTGGACATTTTTACAGATTAACAATAGATAGGACCCTTACATTTAATCTAGAACAACATCTTCAAATCATATCATATACTTCTTCAAATTTCAGGAAGCCAGAAGCACAGCACATAGCCTGCACTTGTCAGTGCAAAGACGTGGACACTTCCAGAGGTTAATTATTGAATGTATTTGAGACTCCTGTCATGGGTTGGAAGGAGGCAGCTGCATTTTCTTGAACTCAAGGATGCTGAAAAGTTACACTGGATGCCTACGTGGCTGCACTTCTGGTTCATGATGGAGTAATAGGGAGAGACTGTGCATCAATCAAAGCATGGGTAGAGGCTGGGGGTTAGGATGTCTCAATTTTACTGGACAGGAGGGAGGTGAGAGAATTGGAGAAGGGGAAAAAGGTGGGACTAGTGCCCTGTGCACTGGTCATAACTTTGTGGCATTGGTCTGGGTAGCTAGGAGAGCTTGTATAATCAAATAGCTGTTCATGATGTTTGAGTGAAAAAAGTATTTCCCTGTAGGGAAATCTAAGCTGTATTTATGGATGTTTCTGTTTATGGATGTTTCTGTTTAGTGGAATATGGGTGGACCAAAGCCATCAAGAGCTGCACTAGATGTTATGCTGAGGTAGTAGGTATCCTGATGTAGGTATCCTCAGCTTTGCTCCACAACAGAATAGAATGGGCAGATGTAGGCAAGGTACCATGTAGCTTGAAGTCTTCAATTGAAGAGGACAACTTGAGGAACAATGCTGTGTATCAGTAGGGACAGAACCGGTGTCCTGCTCTCAGTTAGAAAAGAACCATTCTACCATGCTTTCATAAATTCAACCCCTTGAGAGGATATGGATGCTTACTGGCAGTGTCTTGGGTACTAGGATAAGGGTACAAGGTGATAGTGGATGGTATCCAGTGTGTAACACAAAAAAATCTATCACAGGCATTTTCTTCTTGTTTAAATTCTGATAGGTAACGCTAACAGTGCATCCTCGGTTAATTATCTTCTTCACTTCTTCTCAAAGCATGTGTTATCTAACTTCATAGCCTTTCTCACTTTCTTTTTTGTCCATACAGGTGTAGTGCACATCTTTTGAAATCAAAATCATCTGGACAGTGCTATAAAAGCAATTCTGGCCAATGCAATACAAGAAAGCATCCCTACTCTGAGCTGTTGCATCACAGTCCATGGATTTTTGCTTCAGTGATGAGGTAAAAATTTTCTCCACCTTGCCATTGAAATTATTTGCAGCCGGTACTACCAAACTCCACACAACTGTGCAGCATAAGTGAGTAGCTCTACAAGGAGCATGCTGCTGTCAAGCTCACAGAGTCTGACTGTCAGGCAGTCATGTGTCCTAAGGGTGCATGAGCTGCACTTCCAAAGGTTGGCTCCCATTAACTGTTGCTCTGCAGATCCACCCCAGGAAAATGCCTCCACTGGCAGAAAGTGAGAAACTATCATTAGCTCATTTGTAACTCAACAATGATGTCTCAGTCAGGACCAGTGTCTGTCGCACTAGGCATTCTCCAAATACACAAGGAAATCTTTCCCACATGGACACCGAGTACATGGCAAGATTCTCATGTGGCACAGGAAGGTATTTAGCTAGTTAAGTCTTCTGACTCCAGAGACTGGTCAGCTTCTTAAAGTCATTTCCAGCCTCAGTCATAAGGCAGGTCCATCCACTTGTCAGGGCTCTAGGTCGATACCTGATCATTTTACTTAGTGTGTCAGGAATGACTGGTTTTGATGACAACTTTGTTATTTCCTAGCTAGCTAGAAAAGTTGGTTCAACCTAACCCAAGGGCTAAACACAGTTCAAGTCAACCTTAAAGAATTAGGAACCAAACTTCCACTGAAAAATCCCAAGATGAAGATCTGCTTACTGTCTTCCTGATCTTTACATTGATTACTGTGGCTTTCGATTAAGGCCCTGAGTGAATTTTATGCCAACACCAACTACATGCTGAGTAAACACTTGCACAGTAGAAGGTTAAGGAGCTTATAACTTGAAAAGCTGAAGCTCTTGTTTTTGTCTGAATGAAAAGGAATACCAGCATCCTCAGGCAGCACTGCTGGATTTGCACTCTGGCTCTGGAAAGGCTGGCTACAGACCACACAAACCCTCCCCAGGCTGAACTGTGCATCACCTATTCACCTACAATAAACTGGTGCGGTTTTTGTGCTGGTTCTCTTAAGCAGGTCAGTGCTGGCTGTGCCTTTGCCTGTCTACAGGTGCTCACTGTGGAGGCATATGCCAAGTAAATTTCAAACTGGCTATTTTTGGTGCCAGTAGTTGTAGCCTTGCTGATGGTTACCTCAGCTGGCATGATCATCCTTACAACTTTGCTTGGCTATTGCAGGCAATGTTAAGCCCATGGTGCAAAACCTTCAGCGTTACCAGCCAGCTCAGGTTAAAGCCACAGAAAGTCGATCGTACTTGCAGTACATCCCAAGGTTTGCAAACACATGCTACCCTGTATTCTTTGTGCTTGTTCCTTGGCAATATTTCACTGTAAAAGTGCAATGATTTCCCCTTCCCTTTTTATATAATCTTTTCTTCAGTCGTGCTAATCTCCAAAGACTCTGAATCTAAAGAGCAGCCTCATTGATTTACCAGCTAGATCAAGATAGAGGGAGGGAAAAAAATGCTGGAAACAAATGTAGATTAGATTGAACAGCTATGCAAAGGATGCATATGCAGTTAACATTAAAATGCAAAGAGCAAGTTAATGGCATAATGTCAGCATCAATGGTGGTACAGCCAGAAAGGTTAAAAATAAATAAATCCTCCCGGAGTATAGTCTGCTTCATTTGGGTCTTGCATGAGCTATGAAGCTTGCCTTTTTCAGAGCTTTAAAAACCTAAGACATGCTCACAACCATCACAAAGCACAACAATGTAATTCAGGCTGCAGGAGGGACTTGGTATCCCCAAAAGCCTTTCCTGCTCCCTCTGATTATTTAGTACCTGACAGCCACTTGCTTAAGCATTGGTGACTTTAGGATGGATAACCAGAGATGGGCTGTTTATCTGGGGAGACAGAAGGAGAGCAGGAGGGATTTGCCTGAATACAGCATTCCTAACTTGCTTTCCACCATCTCAGCTTTGGGTGATACGGTATTTATAGACCCTGCTTCAACCAAAGGGAATGACAAAAGGAAAATAAAAACATAATTCATGAATTGGAGCTAGCCTACAACCAGCCTGCACAAATATACATCAAGACCTGTGGCTTGGGGAGTGCAGATCAACTCCTTGAGCAAAATGGCTCCTGCACCAACCATTCATGGTTAGAAAGCAAAGGACAGATCAGAGTTCCCCTAAATGGAAATGATAAATGGCTCATTACACCACAATATAAGGACTGTTCAGGCCCACACTTGTCTAGCATCAGTCTTTTCCAGCTGGAAAAAAAAATTTAAAAAATCTTGGCTTTGAAAGGGACAATTGCACCAGATTTCATCACAAGCCTTCTGTGGCTTTCTTTGAAGCTAAGCAGATAAACACTGTCTACAGGGACTCCAACTAAACTCTTTACACACATTTGTTCGAAATGAAAATGTGAGCTGGCAGCAAGCCAGGCTTCCCTCATCTTCTCCCGCTTGCTTTCTGACCCGAGAGGTGCCATGGATGTGTACATGCTGCACGTGGGCTTTTCCTCACAGAATTTTGATCATCTCAGGAGCTGGGCTACTGCTAGAGAGGAGGCCTAGGCCTTCAATTAGTCTCAGGATGAGTTTACATTTTATGGCTACTGTATTTATTCAGAATTTACCTTTCCGTTTCTAATCGCAAGGCAACAGAAGCCCCAATGTTCTATGGGGTGTGTGTCTGTTGCCTTCAGAGGTGATTTGCACAGCATGTTTCCTGTCATTTGCTTTACCTGTGGAGCTAGGTATAAATTCCCAATGCAGGTCTGCTCAATTAACGTAGAAGGGTGACTGAGCAGGCAGAGGGAGAAAAAGTAGGCCATCAATAAAAATAATAAAAATTCAGAAGAACTTTTGATGCCCTCTACAAATCAGCATCATTGCTCTTTTGTATGTCAAATGAAAATGTGTTGCCATTTACAAGATAAGCTTAGAGAACAGCTAAAATTCAAACAGAAATTTCTTAACTATCTCCTTGTCAGCTAAGAGCATCACCAAGACCACTGTTACCAGCATATCTAGTAAGCTTGCTGCATGCAAATAGCACTTGATTTATTTCATAAGCTTCCAGATAAACCCAGTGATCATTTGAATTGCTGTTAGACTGAAACATACTGTAGAAGCATGGGGAGTACTCAGGAAACGAAAACTCAAGGAAATATGTGTGAAATGTAATCCCATTACCATTTGCCACATACTGAACGCATGTATCATCGGTACAGGAAATGAATAAGCTATAGATCAGGAATATCCCTTGGACCTAGAAGACAAGTTGTAGATGATTTTTCATTGAGCTAACCTCATAATCTAGACAAGCTTTCAAAATGTGTAGACAGTGCTCTCCTTATCCTGGCAATACCTCCCACATTTTTTTCCTTGCTTCATGTTTATTATTGTGCTTCATTGGCCAAAATGATTGACGTGTTTCTGATTCAACACAAATTCTCCTGGGCCAAGGGTTGGGGCTTAGCAAGAGAATTAAAAATAGGCCTTACTTGATGTGCAAAGCAAGTAAGGATGAAAACAATACTACTACATTTTTTCATTGGTATCATTCATGTTTATTGTCCGTAGTCCCCAAATTAAATATGTTCTTTATATTTCCATTTTCTTTGTGACATTAAATCATGAGCATTAATGTTTACTGTCATGCAGTTTAGAATCAGTTGATTCATTATATAATGGAAGACTTCTTTTTTCCTCCCCTCATACACAGGAAACCACTTTTACATTAAATTGTTGCTTTTCTGAAGATGCAACTGACACAAGCATGCAGAGCACAAAGCACAAAGCAGATGGGGTTGTCACCTGTGAAGAGATTGAGAACAAGTTTTATTTCCCTCAAGGAATCCTCTGTCTGTATGCCACTATCATGAAAATGTCCATTTTCTGGCTCAAAGCTTAAGCCAAAGGAGCCTGCTGCCAAATGATTACCTGCCTGTTTTGGCATTCACTGCTTGCTTTCTGTCTCAGAGCCATACGTTCCTGGAGATGAGACAGAAAGTTCACAGCTGGGGATTATCTAGGTGTGGTTGAGAGAACCAACACCATGGTGGTTCTTCATACTACCATTATTCTCTTTAGCAATTAGATGTGTGCCATTCTCTAAATTCTTAAAAAAACTTCAGTGGCACCATGTGGTATAGTTGCAGTACTAAATGCATAGACAGTAAAAGTCCTCTTTAAGCTGAGGGGGGTGAAATAGGTCCTTTGGTCTTAAAGCACCCAAAGGTATCTGTATCTGCTACTGCTAGTCACTAAAACCACTGTCCTGGTTTCCTGGACCCACTACAGGTGTATGTATATAGTTGTATGTATACAGGTACATGTGTATGGAGGTGAAGGCCTTCTGTTTAAAAAAGCTGCCAAAAATCTTCTGAAATCTCACAGTGGCTGCAAGCAGTCTGTTTTTCCGTGACTATGCAATTCCTCCTCTTGCATTTGAAACTCAGGTGAAATTCTCCTTGGCTGTCTCGAGTCTGCACACACCATATGCAAGGATCTCAGGAAATTTTACATTTACTTTAATGACATATGACACTTTCTTAGTATAGAATTGTCAAAACACTCAGAAAGGGGTTTGAAGCCTTTAGTCCTTTTTTACTGAGGTCCAGAGTGGCAAAATAGCTTTCACGGCAAGGCTCTGCCCTCTCCTCTTGGTCACTTTTCCTCTGGCTCTCATAAAGATCTCGGGCAATAATCAGAGCCTCCAGTTACCCCACCCTGAAGTCCAGGCTCCCAGCTACTGGTAAGAGCTTTGACCTTTGTATTCAGAACCTGAGGTGTCTATCCAGTAATAATAGCTCTTTAGGGAAGGTAAAGGGTAGGTAGGCTGGTCCCTGCCCCCGCTCCACAAGTGAGTTGCAGCCAGAGAGCTCTATGACATGAGCATCATCCTTCCTAAAGAGGGAAGATACGACTGAAGAAGTTCAGAGCGTTCCCCTTCCTTGCTGTGATTTTCTTCTCTGCTGGTTTTTTTCCTGTGTTATCATGAAAATTAGTCACGGAGCCTGTATTAACTGAGACAGAACATTAGGGCAACTGGACATTTAATCTGACTCAGGATGGCATATGTTTGTACTCTCTTCTTGTTTAAACTGTGCTGCACTGCTTGTGATGAATAATAGTTCTAATAACCCATTTTCAAATCTGCAGATCAACTATACTGCTGGGTTTTGGTGTTCCAGAAAGGTAGATAAGGATTATTGAGGCTTTAGAGGAGCTAAAGAGGAGACTAAGTGTAACCCACATTGAAGGTATAGTAAAGAAAGCAGAAACAAAATGAACCAAAAATGCTTAAAGGAGACTTATGGGAGAAAAGGTTTTCTTTCTATTTTTTTATGAGGTGGGAGGGCCTAAAAAAATACACCTTAAGATTGTAAGTTTTATTTCTCATTG
Organism: Gallinula chloropus; assembly: GCF_964237585.1. Classification (NCBI taxonomy): domain Eukaryota; kingdom Metazoa; phylum Chordata; class Aves; order Gruiformes; family Rallidae; genus Gallinula; species Gallinula chloropus. The sequence continues at coordinate 94,426,465 of NC_140085.1, forward strand.
GCAGCAAGGCTAGAAACTCTCTGGGTAACTTCTGTGGCCTGAACTGTGCAAAATACACCAATTGTACTGAAAGGCCTCACAGTACTTGATCAACATAAAATCTGTTTCTTGTGACTGAGCTTTTGTGTCACTTGATATGTCACACCTGACATGCATTTCCTTTTGCTGAGGTCTGTATATTAAAGTTCAAGTTGCAAGCAGGAGGAATAGAGGTAGAGATGAATGTGAACAGCCAGGAGTCCTAATCTTTGAAATGACCCTCCCAAGAGCTTTAAGTGGAAACATATGTAGATTTTAAAAAAAATGTAAATAAATCCTTAGCAATTGTTGTAGAATTCTTACCCTTTTTATTCAGCTTTTCTTCTAGCCAAGAAACTGTCTACATTGTTAGTCTAAACATATCCCCCTTGTCTTTAATTTTTCATAATTAAACACACTTTCCATAGTGTGTAATCCAACTGGGGCAGGTCTAGATGATTGCCTTTCCATGTTGTTATAAATCGAGGGCCTCCCTGCAGAAAGAGGGAAGAAATCTCTGAGTCTGCCCAAGTAAAACATGAAACAAAAACCAAGACCCAAAACCAGATTTAAATGTGTCCACGCTTCATCTATGCCTTCTCTGACTCCACAGCACTCGGCTGAAACAATAAACAAGCACAGGCACGTCTGACACATTTGCTTCAGTTCTGCGTGTGCCTGAGCAGTCCTCCTGTCCTCAGTGCACATCTCTCTACATCTTAAGGTAAGTGGTAGTTCTTTCACAACTTCCCAAATGAAAACTGTGGTCTTCAGATATACTTTCACTTCTTCCCATGTGATGTCACCAATGATGGGGCTTTCTTATACATTCCCCTGGCAGCCTGCATACATCAGAATTTCATAATAGTCTGTGACAAAGACATCCAAATTACCAAGGCATTTCCTGAAATTGAGGAACAGATGATCAGTGACCCTCCCAGGCTGAGGTTAGGGGAGAATAGGATGAGAAATGGCTGTTTGTCTGCTGCAAGGAACTGACTGCTCATTGACCATTATTTAAATCTGAATTGATTTGGAAAAGTGGTGCAACAGAAACTCTTAAAAACATCCCAGTTGCCAATGATGGCTGCCATTTGCTGTTAGATAACTTCAGTGGTGGTAATACTGAAGGAATTTCCTATAGTAAGCACAGAAAAGTAGAACTTATACTGAAAACTCTGAGACAGCTCTGTCTGCTTGTCTTAGGTAAAACCAAGAAGCTTTGAAAGGCCATTGGTCTTTGCGCATCTTTCCTTTTGGTCACCTAAACACAGAAGTACCAAAATAGAGGTTGGGAGTGAAAATAGCAGGGGATGATTGTGGCATTTCAAGTTTGTCTGAAAGCAGGATCAGTTCTGTCATAAAAATTTTCATGGGAATTTCAGAAGAATTTAGTATCTATATTAATTTCTAAAGTCTCTAGTTCAAAAAGGACCCTTATCATGGATGCATTTATCTTCAATTGAGCAGATTCTCTCTGTTGCTTCTACACCTTTACTTGTTAGCTTGCTTTCTTTTTAAACTTAATTTCTTTGCTGACATAGAAGATGGTCTTGTGAGACAATGCAAGTGAAGAGGTCTGCAACCCATCCCTGAGTAGTTACTCATTTCAGATGCTGCGCCTTCAAAATCATTTGATGTACAATTTGTAGGTTCATGATCCCCCAAGGAAAGTAATGCCAGTTGATGATGAGTAACTAGAGCCTGCTAAGTAAATGAACAACATGCCTTGAGGGGCTTGACACAAGGAAACAAAGGCTTTTCTCAGGAGAGAAGTAGGAGAGACTGATTCAAACTTCGCCAAATCCTGCTTCTTCAATTCTTTCAGTTACTTAAGGCAACCACAAAAGCAGGTTTTCATATGTATTTGCTGTGTGCTCTGAAAGCACCTGCTAATCCCTGCTACACAATGAAGAACCTTGTGAGCAATATTCCAGTCACTGAAGCACGTGAGTGCAGATCATATAAACTTAGACTACTGTCCTTTTGAGATTATTCTAGCACTCATTTATTTTATCTCTTTAACAGCTTGCCATCTCTTGTGATATTTTCTTACTTTGATTCCTGGGTTTACACCTGCAGTTTTACAGAAATTAATTTTCCTGCTGCCATTTCTCAGCTATTTGTCCTGTCCCACCCTCACTTCACTGTGATTTAGTCTCTCTGTTGCTCTGCTTCTGTGAAAGTTACACAGCATATAGTTATAGAGCATATTTCTAATATTTACATGGCATGTCTTCAGAGTGAAGGAATTTACTTTCTGAATTTGGGATTATTTATATTCTTGCTTGTTTTTCATATGTACGTTACAGTTTCCTTGGTTGAAAGAAAAAGCATCCACTGTGGATAAATACCTGGTATAATCAGAGATTAAATGACACAATGTTTTAAGTTGGAAAAAAAAAAATTAACCAGAAAATTTTAACCAGAAAATTTACCATCATCCATCATGGTGTCTATGCACAACCACAGATGCTATGTTAGTCCTGTTAGCAACGCTAACATCCAGCAAGGTAGAGGTCATCTCTCTCACACACTTTTCATACTTAAGACCATATTTGAGATATAGCTTATATTTGATGTCCCTGTTTGCATTGCACCTTCAAAATTTTCAGTGCAAACACAAGTTACAATAAGCGCCTTTCTCTCCGCGTAGTTCCCCTATTTACCTAAACGTGCTGCTAAGAAACCAAACAGCCACTCCTTGCCCCATGAAAGGGGAAAAGGCTGCTCAAGTAGCCTGTGCCCGTGTGAGAGCAAACAGGCATGACTCTCCAGCTGGTGTGGGTGTGCTGTGGCAGGGGGGATGTAATCCAGCTTTGACACTGGGTGATGGATTTGAGAGAGCAGACCTTTGTGGATCCCCAGGTCATCTTACAAACAAGCAGGGTGGTTTCCACCCCCTCCCCCCCGCCCATGTAAGCTAAGCATGCACGTAGACCTGCTGAAACCCAGGGGGCTTTTGCTAGGATTCCAGTGCTGTTCTGGTCTGCTTTCACCAGTGGCTGTTTAATCGAAAACAGCCTTCACTGCTGGACATCCCTAAACTGCTGAATGACAGGCAGCAAAGGGAAGTGAATGCCAGAGGAAAGAATGCTCTGCTGTGCTTTCTTTCTCCTGGGTTTTGATTAAGCTGGTCTAACATCAAGGACATGATGCAGGGCAGGACCCAGGATGTCATTCCTACAATCCACTAACCAAAACGACCTGAATCAGGTGATTTGCTCAGCTAAAGCAGTACTTTCAGCCACTGTAGTTTTACCAGAGTAAGAAGTGAGTAAAAAATCAGGTCCTTTGATCAATATTTAGCTTGGTTTAGTGATCCAAAAAGACAATAAGGAAAAACAGGTAATGAAAGCGTGGAGAACAAACAGAAACCTAGAACAAATGGACATGAATAGAGTATTGTCTAGTTCATCTTTCTCTCAGCAGGTGGTGGGCGTTCCTGGTTTTCATTCTGATATGCAAATGAAAAGTTACCACCTTCAGCTCCACGGTCACCCCACGCACTTTGTAGTTTCCTGGTCCCACTAAGGCTGAGCTGTTCAGGATGAAAGCTCATGGCTCTTTCAGTGCCCCACTGGAAGGGATTGCAGGTAGCTCCTCAGAGGAAAGCAACAGACACAATCTTCAGTGTCTTAAAGACAGTCTGAGGTCAGCATTCAAGAAATGATGGGTAGCACTCACTGTCCTGTCCAGGAGGAGATGAGGAAATATTAAAAATAAACCCCAAACCAAAAAACACCAAGACTGAAAAAAATCAGAGAAATACAATACAACAGAAGACTGTAAGGGGGAAGGAGGGGGCAAGGAGGAATAATAGCAACAAACCACCTAACAAACAAATAAACAAAACCAGAAGAAGGCCTCTGAAATCTATGGAGGACCACAAAAAGGGGAGAAAAAAACCCAAATGTGGTCTTATTAGAAATGTAAATTATCAATTTTATTTAGAAAGGAAACTAAGGAAAACCTCAGTGACTTTCAACAATTTCTTTAATTTTAGACAAATGAAATAAAATTAAATGAATTCTGAAAGAGTATGATAAGAGTTTTCTCTCCTTTTTCTTCCATTTGCTAGCAGTAGCTTGCTTTGTCCTTTCATTTACCTAAATCTTGTCTTTTCAAGCCCAATTTACTGGATTAACCTTGTTACTCAGATAGCAAAGTTTAACTCCAAGATAAGGCCCACAAGGGGATTTGTGTGATAAATAACTTTTCTACCTCCAGAGCCACTCCCAACTCTGATTTAGTCATGAAGAGTCCATACCAGCTGACCTGAAGGCCATACTGGCTTGGTGCCTGGCTATAACTCATGTGTTTCTGAGCAGTGGCCAAAGGAGTCTTGTCAGAAAGCAAAACATATGGAAGCCTTTTCTCTCTGAACTGAGGCAAGCGGTCCAGCAAAGACCAATATGGAACATCTTCAAAGCAGAAAAGAAAAGAAAATAGTCTCTTGTCATGCCTGAGAACTGCTGTGGTAGCAATCATGTAGAGAATGAGCACTAGAAGCTTTGTACCCATGAAAATTTGGCTGGTGTCAGGCTTGTGTGTACATTCAAAAGGCCAAGCTGCTGAAATGAAGGTGACTGTGAGTGACTGCAAGGTGATTTGTGGCTTGATTAGGCTAAAAACAGGGTTTAGTGTTTCATGTGGTGAACTGCATTGGATTTGCCTAAATCTGTTGTGAGTTCTGGGCGAGCAGCAACCTAAAGCTGTAGCACAAGGCAAAATAAAATACAATTTACATTGAGGAAATAGCTCTTGCTCGCAAAGACCAGCAGCAGGAATACACTGATATGATGGGATATTAATTGCATTTTTCAGCAAGTGAAATATCCCTGAACAACCTTGGGTACCAGTATTCTGTTATGTCTTGGCACAGCAGCCTACAGATGCTGGACTCAGCATCAGAGAACTGGTTTTTACTGGTCTGTACTGCAAATGGTCTGATTAAGATGGGGACTGGTTGAAATTGCTAAATTTTGGAATGGGGAGGAGGAACAATGACCTGCAGTTCTGCCCAGCTCCAGCATTCAGAAACCCTGAATAACACTTTTCCTTCCTCACACCCTCTCCTTTCCCCAATCAATCACAGGATTGACTTAACACCATGAAAGCAGACAATTTCATTTTACAGTCTTTTTATATGTGTTCTGGTGCTGGAGCATTTAGGACTTTCATTTCCAGGCACTGTGGGCGAGAAACATACTCCTTTAAAAATAAAGTGAGATTTTCAGGCAGTAATCTCTACACGGCAGCTATGGCTTCAGAAAAAAAAATTCAGACTAAAACTGCAAAGCCTGTGACTGCTCATAGACTCCCTGTCTGCACTGGGCCTTACGCAATTGAAGCCCAGTCTGGCTGAGACCTTAAGACATTCCTGAATTTTAAGTGATAATACGACGAAGATACTGTTTCTCTGTCCTGCTCAAGATAATCCTGCATTAGCACAGTTACCTAGGTAAAGAAATCTGTCTCTCAAAACAAGAAGAGTAGGCAGTGGCTCTCCTGTACACTAGCTGCTAGCTGGCATCTTTCCAAGCACTCTAACTTCTCCGATGAACAACAGAGCAATAAATGGGAGATATTTAAGATTTTAATTTCTGCTAAAACCTGACCATGTGGGAGACAATCCTATTTTTTCTGTGATATATTCCTTTTATGTGGGAACATAAGATCCAGTTAGTGCTGGAATCTTTGCAAGATGAGTGTTCACCGGTGAGCAATTCGTATTTGCAATATCTGCATGATATAAAAATACCATTAAAAATATACGTCCTTAAAAAGAGCAATTGCCAAATGCTGTCTTTCACATTGCCTTTGGGCCCAGCCACTTTATTTAGTTTTTGTAAATGTTATTTAGCATTTGGCCTGCACTTCTGCCACAATTCCATTTGGCTGTCATGGTCACTTTAGGTGATGCTAGCCCAAGTTACACTGTTGCAGCTGCTCTGTCAAAGGTGTACCACAGCCCACGTTGCAAGGGAGAAGAGGGCAGATAGCTTGATGCAAACAAAGGATTATCCCCAGTACGGGAAGCCAAGTGAAAACTTCTAAAAGAAACATTTCTTGATGCCATCTGCAAAGCAATGATAGCACAAAGTTTTCATATAATTCTATTACTATACCCTATATAACTCTATATAACTATACCCTAGCCAAACCCAGGACAGGGGAAAAACCAAACCATTGCTATGTAAAGAGGAAGAAGGCCTAGAACCCCCTCTGGTCTAAGTAGCACTTTCTTTTTTACTCAAAGCAAATAAAACAGTATTTAAATGCCAGTATGGATACAAGGGGCTACTTCTGGTCAGGGTGTTAATAGCAGCATCATCTAGCTCTATGAAGGAGAGAGGCAGGGGCTAGAGAAAGATGACTGATTGATTCTTCTGCTTTTAGGCTGTCATTTATAAAAATGTTCAGATCTGGTCAAACTTTTTCATCATCCATATCTTTGCTAATGAGGGCTGAAAACCAGTGGCCAGCTGGCTTACTTTCATGCCTCCCAGTGACAGTCAGGTAAAGGCAGGTGGGGAAAAAAACCAATGAAGCAGTCATTTGTTTACTTTTCTATTTGAGATTAAATTAGAATTGATATGCAGTACACACCAGTGTTATTTCTCTGGAAGACAAACATGGACTGTGAGGAGAGTGTGTGTGTGTATGTGTGCACTTGCATGGGATGGGGGAATAACTGTATTATTTGGTCACGGATGTTAGGGCAGAATGAGAGTCATCCTCTAGAAGCCTACTGCTTTTCTCTCTTGCATTAATGCTGAGTGTGAAGTGTCCTGAGTTCCACTGGCCAGAAATATTAGAATAAAGCTCACAGGACGATGAAGTAGGCAGGGATCTTGAGGGGCTGTTGATCCTGTTCTCTGGGTTTGGATTCCTCAAGAAAAACTCCAGCCTCATAGAACTGCTCCAGGCAGCACAATGGGCTGAGAAAACCTTCAGCAGGCCTCATGTCACATCTGTGGCTCGTGGTAGGTCTCAGCCCTGCAGTTTAGTATGTTCTAAGGCTGACACTCTGCCCCCTCCAACTTGAAACCTGGGGGTTAGGAAAAGGACCATGACCTGAATTTCTTAGATAGAAGAAGCTATTCCCAGAGCCACATCCAAGATGTGCTTGGTCCTGTGCCCCAGCAGGGCAGTCATGGCACAGTGATGCTTAAAATCCTCTTGGAAAAAACAAGCTCACATTAATAGGATACACAAGAATTCACCGTTGCTTTGATGAAAATCTTACCTGTTGAGAATAAGGAGTGAAATTCATCCAGTTTCATGACTGGTTTGACATCCAGAAAGTGCCTTCAGGAAAGGCCAGGCCAGGGGCATCTGATCCTTGTCCAGATATTGGGGAAGACCAGCAAGCGGGTGATGCTGCAAGCATCCCAACTGTGGGAGTAGATTCAGTTTGCACCTATGCTGCAGTCATCAAGCTGCATGACTATTTAAGTCACAGGGGGAAGGCAGGAATACAAAGGTCTTGCAGATATACACCCAATAGGCATGCACACCCATTCATATTCAAACGTGCCCATTGCAATTCTGTCTTTTTTTTGTGCTTTGTTTTCCCACTATGTCCATAAAATACACAGTGCAATTGCTATGCAAGCTCTTGGCATTCAGCACTTGATGCTAAGAGCACTGCCTGGTTTTCTTCAGGACTACTGAACTGATAAAGACAGGCTGAAAGGTCTAGCTGCCTCTTCCAAGAGCGCGTGCGCGCATGTATGTGTATTTCATGGCCAACAATTTTCTGCAGTGTCTCTTGTTTACTTTTGTGATGGGCTCTAGGCCAGGAAGACTGTCTGCCTCCAACCTAAATGAGCTTATAACTTTATGAAACATTTTTCACTGACGTTTTGGGGATGAGGGAAGTGGACAGGCTGTCTGTGCCGCTCCAAAGACCTCCGGAGAAGTGAGGACTTGGGCAGCTCTGAGTGCCTGCATATGCTATCTTGTGTGCCATATATATATATAGGATTGATTATTGGGTTTTTTCCTGCATTAAAGCAATGTGACATACTTGCCAGGAAGATATTAAAAACATTTGTGCATTTCATTGAAAGGGGGAAAGATTGAGTAAGACTTAGTTTCTCAGTTTTTCTGCTGATGCCTGAAGAGCCTGAAGCAACCCTGTGGCCTGTGGCACCAATTCCTCTGGTGTAGGTTTTAATTTATGATGTTGTCCACAGGTCCTGACAGCAGGGCTAGTAGACTGGATCACTAAATTAAACAATGGCCTGTTCCCACCAGGCAAATTGATGAATAGAGAAAAGGGCACAGAAGAGTAAAAGTACATAAGAATCTTGCTTTCTACCCTTTGCTATTTCTTTCATTACAGGTAGGTCTCCTGTACACCAATTTCATTTAACAAGGCTTCTTCTTCAGCTTGACTCTACACCTACCTCACTCACAAGTATTTAAGTATTATTTCAGCATCTTCAGAATGAATTACTTTATCATACAATAAAATACATATTTTTTAAAAAGACTTTAAGAAGGATGTTTAAAGGCCTGATTGAAGTTTAAAAAAGTAGGGAAATTTGAAGATAATGAGACCAGCCTGTCCTTATTTCACCCAGAACTCCAGAAGATTGTATAGATCATTTATGGTATCAACTATTGCTGGGTAATGGGCTGCAATAAAAGAGAACACAAGATGTATTGGGTAGTGGCAATGGATTGATTTAATCAAAAAGTCTGAGCATTTACTCTGAATTTCATTCCCTTCGGCAATTTATAGAGAGAACTCAGGGCCTCCAGCCAGCTTCCCTCTATGTAGGGTGCACATAGTTGTGTTTGTCTCTTGTGTATCATGTCTTTTAAACATCAAATGTCTGCCTACCTGTCTGCTCAGGACTGCCAAACCCAAGTGTTCAAAAATAATTTTTTGACTCTTTTTGTCTCACCCACTTCACAGAAAGAGAACGAAGACATTAAATTAAAGATATTTTTAAATTGAATTTTTAATCTGCCTTTTGTCTCCAGCCAAGAGGGGTGCACCTGTACCATAGTTTTTGGCTTCTCTCTGAGACCTGAAGTACTTGTAATTAGCTTTGAGAAAAAAGTCTCTTGCTTCCCACAGCTGGAGCCTCAGGAGAGCTCCAAACATCATGGGAAGCCTGGTAAGTTGTGCTGCATGCTTCCACATCTGCAGTGCCGAAGGGAGCTCCGAGACAGAGGATTGCACAGAAGAAGCAAGAGACATATATCTATACAGATGACTTCTTCCCTCCTTGCCCCCTATAGAGTTTTTAGTTTCGTTCTTTCATCTAAAATAAAAATAAATTAATTAAAAAAATCAGGCATATGAAGACTGTCTATTTTTTTTATGTTGAAAGCTTAACAGCAGGCAGCATTATTAGTGCCTGCAAAAACAACTTGACCACACAAAAAGCTCCCATGTGCAGGAGATGTAAAAAGGCCTTTGTGGATTTGAATGGGGTGTGGGGAGGGAAGTGAGAGGAAAAGGAAGCTTCAAGTGTAAATGACTGTCATGACGTTACATTTCCAGCCTATTAAAACCAGGACATTTTTCTTTCACTTTAGAAACTCAAAAGAGAGAGCACGTTAATATAATGGCACTTTTTAACTTAGGAAGTGAAAAATAGGATCATATTTGATGAAAAGTCACATTTTCAAATCCTTAGCATATTTCTACTAAATTGGAAGCAAGTAGGGAAGCTAACATCTGATTTGGGTTGACAGGTTTGCAGCCAATTCTATTTCCCGTCCTGCTACTATTTTCTAACGTATTTTTGTCCCTGAGAGTCTTTTTCTATAGCAGCATGCTGGCAACAGCAGAACCCAGAAGGAGGAACTTGGGTGTTTGCAGAAAAGGATCATTCTCATTAGAAGATGTCAGCTGCTGGCTGGCTGCTCAGATTTACAAGAGCTGGTTCCAAACCTCAAATGCTAAGTGAATCCTACTCTCTCATCTGCGCTACTTCAAACAGGAGCAAGGGAAGTTAAGAAATAAAATGGAGGAAAAAACCTCCTCCAGTATTGATTTGTCGAATGGAGTTGAAAGCGTGAGCATAAACAGAGGAGTACGCTTTGCCCTGCCTGGTAGCGTCGCGGAGAACATTCACTAGACGATATCATCTTTCATAATGAGAGTCACCACAGTGATTACAGATGAGCGCTGTTCCTGGGGCCACAACCTACAAAAAATTTATGTACACTTGTGATCTTGTGGACTGTACAAGTACAGTGGTCCTGGGCAAACTACTTATTCTATGAACTTATATTGCTCTTCGGGTCATTGAAAGAACAGGGTTTATATCATTAGATGGAATGATAATAACAAAAAAATAATTCCAGTGGGATATGGAACCAGATCCTCAATGATACTTAGGATTCATCCCCAAAATCTCTGCCATTTTTGCTCTCCTGAACCCAAATTCTTTTTGAGAATCAGATCTGAATGGCTTAGTGCCACTGGTGCTGCTTTTAAGATATATGCATTGCAGTGTGTCTGTCAGGCTTTCAATGAGACTGCAGCTCTCTGCCTGGGAATGAGCCAGCTACTATATTCCAGACGTATGCCCTTTGGGGTTTTCCTGGCTCAGAGACACACACAGTACATCCTGGGGCTATTTCTAAAATTATTACTTATAATTTCCCTTCCCTGTGGGTCCTGTAATTGGACTGATGCTAGTAAGGTGCCTGGCTTTTCAGGGAGGTACTTAAGAAGAAATAGTCTAACAAAATTTTTAGAATGTGATTGTAATTATTTTCTGTTTTATTACCCCACCACCATGACCCCAGTGAAGCAGGGGCAGACTGTGTGGCAATAGGATTTTGTCCTGACTTGGGAGTGGGCTTGTTACTTGTCAGGCAAAATGCAGACTGAATTTCTTTCCAAGTGCCAGAACCCCCAACATACACACAGAGACACAGACACATACACAAGTTCATTTTCTGTTCTGCACATACCATAAGCCCATGTGTCTGCATCTTAACTCAGACAACTTGCTGAGCTGATCTGCCTCTACTTCCACTTACAAAGCCTGATGCCTCACACCTAATGCAGTGGACAGCTGAAAAGGCATACAGGTTCCTTTTGTGCCCCTCCTCAGATGACTTTCGGTAACTTCTGGAAATAAACAAAAAAACCCAAACCCCTGTCACTAGTTATATAGCACAAACATTCACCTCTGTAATCAAAGTGAGAAAAATATAAATCAGTCCAGGAGCTGGGGGCTGTCTAACCTGGCACTCTGTTACAGTAAATTTTTTTTCATGTGACCCTAACTGAGAACTGCAAGAGGTATTTTCCCCAAAAACATTGAAAGTGCCATTTAGAAGTATCTTGCCTGCTCATGTGTACAACACCTGCTCATGATCCTTGTTGGGGCAGGATGCTATGGTGCTGAAGATGCTGCTGTTGGAGATCTCTACTGAGGGTCTGCCTGAAGCTACCTAGATCCCAGTGGTACCAAAGACTAAAGTTAAGCTCTGTGACCATGTCTTTCTCTGCCATCCTCCTCTTCTCTTCCTAAATATGCCAGGTGTGGGAGGAGAAGTCTAATCTCATGGGCATCAGCAAAGAAGGACTACTTTGTACAAAAAACTAAAGAACAGACAGAAGCCTTCCCCTGGGCCCTGCTGGTTCACCATCTCAGTTCCAGATGTCCTAAGCAAGGGAACTGATTAATAAGTCATGAGATGCTATTACTACACATGCAATTCATGCAGGTAAAGAGGCACAAGACATGTCCAGCACATCTTGGTAAGCAAACAGAAGAGCTCCAGGAGAAGTACATTGATGTTGCTGTCTCCTCAGGGACCCACCTCTCTGGCAGAGGATGCAAATGGTTCAAGCCTGTGGCCCTGAGTACCTTGGCAAGTGAGCAATTGCACCTGTGGGAGCTCCTGCTTACTCTTTACCTCTCACTGCCAGGTGTGCAGGTTAAGCAGTATCCACTACTGGGGGTCCTACTGGTTCAAAATGTAATGAAGTGAGGCCTAGGATTGCATTTGAACCATTAAAGCACAAAAAATCCACCTTCCATCTCTCCCTGTCTGTCTCTGACTCAGCATACAATACACTAAATGCCTTTGCAAATTTTGGCTCTCATTGCCCAACCCGTGACAGCGGACGATAGTCCTTTATCTCACAGGTTGCTCTGAGGACCCAAAAGATTGTGAGGCATTCAGATAAGAGCATAATGGCAGGATAAATAACTGGAAATGCACACAAGCACTGCCAAAACCTCATGATGTAGTGGAAGCACAGAGCTCCCAAGATCCTCATTTCTCTGTGTGCTGGCTTGAGAAGTATCAAATGCTCATTCTGCCACTAATCGACTGCCTAATGTCTTGAAATTTTGGGGGACGGAGGGATTGTCTGCTCTGGGAATGAAAGGAAACTCTTGTCTGCTGGATTGCTTGAAAAATGAAATCTGTATGACACTACCAAGATACCTGCAATAGAATAGAATCAATAAAATTATTCTGTTAGGTTAGGTTGGAAGGGATCTTCGAAGGTCATCTAGTCCAACCCACCTGTAGTAAGCAGGAACACCTATAACTGTATCAGGCTGCTCAGAGCTTTATCATGCCTGACCTTGAATGTCTCAATGATGGGGACAACACCACCTCTCTGGGCAACTTGTTCCAGTGTCTTGCCCTCATAGTGAAGAACTTCTCCTTAAAACTACCCTGCTTTAAAGACACTGCCCCTCATCCTATTGCTACATGCCCTTACAAACAGTCCCTCCCCAGCTTTCCTGTAGGTCTCTTTCAGGTGCTGGAAGGCTGCTAAAAGGTATCCCCTGACCCTTCTCCTTGCCAGGCTGAACAATCTCAACTCTCTCAGCCTGTCATCATAGGAGAGGTGCTGCAGCCCTCTGATCATCTTTGTGGCCCCCCTCTGGACCCTCTCCAAGAAGTCCATGTCCTTCTTGTGTTGCGGGCTCCGCAGTTGGACACAATAATATTTGAGTTGAGCAAGGAGGATGGATTAGTGGTCAGGGTTTGATTAGCCAGACAAATGCATGTGAGGGATTTCTGAAATATATGATGAAAAATGTCTACTTTACACATTTTTTTTGCAATGTAAGTCACTGCTCTTTATACAAATCTAAATGGCTGGCTTCTTTTGAAAACTTCTGTAAAAATTCATCCGAGATCATTAACTACCACTCCAGTCAAGGACACTGTGACGTGAAATTTCTACCATACAACATGGCTTTTTATTGGGTTGAACTTTATTAGAGGTGTGCAGCAAAATTGTTCATACTGCTTTTCCACCATTGGGGAAATTAAGATCTCTGTAACACGGATGTTAATAACAACAATGTTATAAATGAGTTTACAGTTGAGTCTTTACAAATTCGCAGCAGCATTTGTCCTTTAGAGGGTGTCACCATGGATATGGCTTCAAAACCTAATCTATCATAGCACAGGGAATCTGTAGTCTTTAGTTTAGCTCCTTTTATATCTGCATTTCTTAAAGTTATCACCAGATGTGTGTAATTACTAAGAATTGCTGTAAAATCAGTAACTGGGAAAGGAATCCATGACTGTAATTTTTATTTTTTTTTACAAGATGTGGAAGCAAAATTATGCTTCTAAGGTTCTGTTCTTTGATTAATCTCAATGCTGACCTGTCAAACAAATTTAACTTTTTTGTTTACATTAATAGTTTGATTCTGTTTGCTTGAGGCAGGGCCTCAAACACTAGATTTATTTGGCCAGTTTATTCACTTGGATGGTGCTAATGTGATTGAGGTCATGATTTTGTTTCCTCACACTCAGCTCACCAGACCTTCTCAATTATTAAGCTGTTGTACTTTGTCTCAAAGAGCTAACAAATGAATTCCTTTATAATGAGTTTTGCGAGGAGGCTGCATATTTTTCGTCCTCCATAAAAGTTTTGCAGTGAATTCAGTGGGTCTTAATTGTACAAGACTGGGAAGTCTGAGGGCTGAACTTCTTTTATTATCTGAAGTTTTTCTTGATAATACCTGAAGAGTTACGCATATAGCTCTGCTTTAAAGCCTTTTCCTGGAGCACTTGGAGGGTTTTCAAAGATACTTGGAGTGGAAGGGGATAAGATATTACCAAGAGCTATTAAAAATAGCCAGACATGATTATCTAAAGAGCTTCGCTTGCATGAAAACAAGATTCTCAGTATGCCTGTACTTCAAGAACAGTCATTCACGCACAAGATGAACACTATTGTACATATGTTTTCCCACTTTCCCTGGAAAACCTGGACATAAAGGCATGGCAGACTCTAAAATAGCCCATGGTGTTATCGCTGGGGCTGTATGAAACAACAAAATATCAACAGAACACAAATGCTAAAACTTCTGTATTTTGCTTCTGCCTCACAACACTGGCCTAGAATCACAAAAACCCTGCAGATCATTACACCACACTAATCACAAATGCTGTTTCCCGTTTCTCTTTGACTTTCTCCTACTTTGGAAAGTTCTCAGGAATCTGCATTTCATTATAGCATCCCTATGAGCTTGGCATTAAAATACACAAACTTTTGAACTGTTGTGCTACACATAAACCAGACAGCAATTCTACTATAGATCTGTAGAACGTAAGCAGCATGTTTTACATATTAAAGATCACTTATCGACTCATACACATTTCCCCTTTCTATTTAACACTCTGGAGTTTAATATATGACATAAAGGCCAAACACATAGCTTTCTTTTTCAGATCAGAAAGGGTAACATAAAACTCATAAAGAATGCATGAAGCTCTAAATATAGAACTGGGTTTCAGCTAGTCTTAATGCTGCTTCCTCTGCAGCATTTAGAAGTGCATTTTACCCCCTGGTGTGCAAAAACAATACGTACCTAGTGTCAAGATACAGTGTTCAAGAGCCAACGACTGCATGCCAGGCACTGGGGAAGCATGGCAGCACTTCGCAAAGGCGTTAGCTTGGCTGCTGGTGGCAGCTTTACTGTTGGCTTTGACCAGTATAAAAATAAAGTAGATCTCCACGGAATATTGCAGTCAAGCGTTCAGAATCTGGTGCACTTAGGGACTATTTTAATAAAATGACAACAATAATGAACTGCAGTTTGACACAGTGCAGGCAATAAACTCAATGAAGTCTGAAGCAAGCTTCCATAAATGAGGCAGCCAGAGCAAAATCCATTGACTGCTACGTGGCCAAAGCAAAGGAAACGACCCAGGCAGTAGACGACTCCAGAGTACTCAGCGGTGGGAATAATCCTAGACAGAAGGGATTCTCTCATTTAAATGTCAGTGAACAGACCCAGGTATCTGCCACCAATCAGAGCAAAATAAAAGCAAATGTAAACCCATAAATGAAAAGTACACAGAAACAATATAGAGAATGGAAAGCCAAATGGGAACAGCTAGGCTGGAAGAATCCAAGCACAGATTTTCAAGGGCTACTTTTCCCTTGGTTCCCTAGGCTGGCCCATAGACTTGTGGTCACTGGGAGTGGTAGAAATTATAACTTGAGAGGCTGAGTAGCAACAGTGAGTGAGGGTGGCAAAACATGAGACCCATCAAGGTGCTGCATGATTAACTAACACCAGTTTTCACAATACCTGTGGCATAGGAAAATACATGTCCTACACTTGGAAAGAAGTGTGATTTTTTCTTTCCAAAACCATGTAACTTTCTACATAGCAAGTCCACAACACATAAAAGAGTAAGGATCTCAACTGTTCAGATGGCCACTTACAGGGAAAAAAGGAACTGTGTGGTGCATCACCATCCCAAGCTAATGAGCTCAGCGTCATCACCCTGAAAGACCTTGTCACTTTAATGTAGTAACAGGAAACAGAGACAGAAATTGAGGGATTGGACTCTGTGCATGGTATTCCTGCAGATAAATGGATTCATTGTGCTTGGGAAGCCTCAGAGCCAGATTCCTTTTCATATGGTTTTGTGGGGCCAGGGGAGTGGCTGGATCTTTGGAAACTGAAAAGGACAAAATTATACTTTTCATTTAAACCTCAGTCTTTGCAGGCAAACCAGCATCCAGCAAAAGCTGAAGAGATACTAAAAGGAATCTATGAAGCTTTGTTCTTAACAGGGTTTTAGTTTAGTTCTCTTTTCCCCCAACAAGGTCCAGCCTTGCTTTTTTGAGTTCCTGCAATGTTCCTTCCTTCCCTGCCTTTTTCCATACTTTTAAGGAATTTTTCCCATGTGAGAATTCCCCGACTGTAAATTGTCAGTCATCTGATGGCAACAGCCACTTTCTCTGAAAACACTTCAGTTTCTGAATAATTTTATATGTGTTGATGTTCAATGGCAGTACAACAAAAACCAGCTTAGCCAGGCCTGAGAATGGCTTAGCAAATCTGAGCACCAGGGCAAGCACTTCAGCAAAGTATCCAACCAACCAAAACCCATTAGGAGAATCTGAATAGAACAAGGGAGGTAACTGAAAGGGGCTTACACATTTCAGACAGCAAATACCTCATGCAAGTTGTCTGGGAGTGTTGGGTGTCTACAGAGATATCTAGCTACATAGAAACTACTATAAGTATTTTACAAAGCGCACCTCTGAGACTGCAGACCATAATGAAAGAACTACTACACAAACCTGAGAATATTTTCATCTTATTTCCCCTTTTCATGGGGCCTCCTCATCATGGTGACAGAGCTATTCGAGAGGTCCTTCAAGTTCAATGGAGTCAAACTCCAAGACTCAAGAGTCTGCATCCAGCCATATACAATGCAGTGCCTTCCTATAGCAGCCTGCTGCTTCTGGACCATCAGTAAGCATCATTCTAGGTCAGAGGCATGAGCCAGGCAGTACAACAGCTATTTAGTGCAGCAGCAGTTGAACTCTATTGCTTTGTCTGTAACCAAGACATAAAACAGTGTACATATATTTTAATTTCAGCACTGGACTATTTATACCAAATCTTGGCATTTTTAGATACCCTTTGGGAAACTAAAGGTGGTATTCAAGAAAAAAAGACCTCAATATACAGATCTCATGGTGGTAGGCACGGCGTAAAGCCCAATAGAGCAGGGAAGAAGCATCTCCTGCTGACCCAATCACCTCAGTTTTCTTCCCTCCATATCCACAGAGAAGCAAACAGTCTTCTACTGCACTCCATGACCTGGCAGACATGAGGTTAAACATCATCCCAGGGTAGCCACACACACAAAATAAAAAAAATCCCTCAGATTAGTAGGACTCTGTGGATGAGTGATGATGATGAACCTAATTGGCAGTAGGAACCTGATTTCCTGCAAGCAAGGGATATAAGTGAGCAACAGGGAAAGTATTCAAGTCCTGGAGCTGTAAGCTGTTCTTCTGGATCAAGTGAAGGCTATTCTTGGTATAGACTTAAGGATAAGACAGATATTGTATCCCACTTTCATCCATGTCCCCAGTCTTTAGATTAGATTTGGCTGTTAGAAGCAATTGAAGGTGGCTTGAGATTTTTAGGCTGAAATATTATGCTGCTTGTTTAAGGAGAAATAATGGAAGTTGATATTTATTGCCTGCATTCTTTTCCAGACCTCAAAACAAGCAGTTTGGTTCTTATCTTTACACAGTGACACAAACTAAGGAGCAGAATATGATTTCAATTTCATGCTTCATATTTTTTTAGCATAAAATATTTTCAAAAGGTCACTCAGGTATTTTGACACATATTTTCCCCGAGCTGTGCCATAACAGAGCTCTTTCCTATTTTTGCATATTTTGTGACTGTTATTTATTATTTTAACGATAAAGATGTATTTTGGCAATGCTGACTGCAAGGCTTTGTTTAAAATAGATTTCATTGGCTTGTGGTTCATTTCTGTACTTAATCATGGAGGTGATAGAGAAAATTTTGGCAGCTCTTTACACTGAGGCAACATTAAGAGCAATCAAGAAGTGTTAGCCGTCATTTCAGTCACATGAAAAATTTCATCTTCTTCTAATTCCCCCCCTAAAAATACAAAGCTTTTTGGCAGAAATCAGCCCTTTTCATGAATATATACACTAGGTGAAACCTTTGTTTTCTGTCAGTAAGTAAGAGCAACAGAAACCTTTCAAGCAGACCTAGGTTTTACCTTGTGCTAAAGTGTGCCAGAGAGTTTGCTCTTACCCTTCATGCTCACCTATCAGTTCTTTTCGAGAAACTACGTGTAGTTCAGCAGCAGTTTCCCTGCTTGCAATAGCAATTTCACTTCTTGTGAGTTCTGGTTGCAGATATGACGAGCCCCCTGCGCCAGAACACGAGGTGCCACGCAGTACCGCAGCTGTGGGGCTGCCACCTTGGGACAGCATGACCCCAGCAAACAGCAGGGCAAAGCTCAGCAGAAAGCACAATGTCACTGTCATTTTTTTTGGTTTTTTTTTTTGGACAACCCACTTTTGATTTCTTCAGTCCTTCTTTGCCAGGTCCTCTTTCCTTAGGTTATATGCAAAACAGCTGAGCCTCTTCACCTCCCCCTGTATTGTTTTTCAGGATTAGATGCAGGTGGCATGCTTAACTCCTTTCACTCCTGTCACGCCATTGCATTCCTGTCAAGCTGCTCCTTTGAATTCCTGCTCACTAGTCTTTCATCAGCAGTGACCTCTGCACTGCTTAAGTCAGCTAACACCTCATTTGCTTTCATGTGAAGTACCTCCTGGGTGGAGGATATTGCAAGTGGCAGGTGAGTGAACTACTGCTAGTCAACTGGTGTGTCCAGGCTGTCAGTCTGCCATGCATACCCCTTCTCCACACCCCCTACATCTAACTCAGTTTGTCAGGGTCTGGTCTATGCATGTGATAAAATGTTTCATAGATTTGCAGGCAATATCATCTTGAGTGGAAAGAAAGTTGTTTTCTCACACTGACTTTGAAGAGGTCCTTTAGCTCCTTGTATCTGGATCTTGTCACTGTGTCTTTTGATTTCCCCAGTCTAAGCTATTCTTTTTTTTGTCTCTCCCTCATGTCTTTTCTCCCTCCCTTTCTCCCTTTTGTTCCCCCTCTTTGTAGATGTGTGATTTAACATATAAATGTGCAGTGTACAAAATGCAGTCATTCTAACCTCACTGAATACATCAACATTTGGAGGGTTTGGCTTTTTCCTCTCTTATTTTTGAGTTTAGTGAGATCTGAGTTTAATGGCTCCTTTAAAATTTTTTGCCAGATGGAATAGCCTGGTGGTTTGTAGCCTTAGGACAGGCATTGCAGAACATCTACCATATTCACATGGTCTCTAATATCTGTGTTTTCAAATAACCCCTTAGACGTCATGGAGAGCCTAAAGATGCCTTGAGACAAAGATTTCAATAAGACTGTGTCTCAAACAAGTAAGAACAGAGCTCTTAAAATGATCTGGGATATTTCATGACTGTATCATTTGTCTATTTGTCTGGGATTGCCACTTGCTTTCTGAAGGTGATTGAACTTTCCACTGGAACAGGCTGGGAAAGTGCATGCAGTCAACTCTGCTGAGGGAAGACTGAATTTCCAGCTGATAGGGGGCAATGTACAACGTGATTGGTAGCAGTCAGCTCCGAGTATGTTGACTTTCTCCGTTACTGCTTTTGTCTTTGTATCTTCTTTCATTTTAAGCAGCAGAGTCCCTGAAGTTTGTGATGGGTGTCCTCCAGAGGAGTGTTTCCTGTGGAATTCAGAATATGCAGTATTTATTTGACCTCTGCCTCCTGTTGCACACAGTCATGCCTTACATTTCTAGTGTGGCTTACTTTATGGCTAATAAGTTCAAATATTAAAGAGATGCTTCCCTTCTGCCAGCTGGTCTTGCTTTATGCAAAGATGTTTGTGATGCCCCAAGGATTGTGCTTGTATAGATAATCCCGCAGGCTTCTTGATGATGTCATTCTAAGTATTTTCTAAGCTGTGAATAACTGTCCCACAGTTTAGCACCAATCTGGCACTTCTTGAGTATATTACGGGCACACACATACACAGGCATATGCACGTGCGCACATGTGTGTGCACACGTGCAGGCAAACACCCATCCACCCTACCCCCAGCATCTCCATTTGCTGAGCATTACTGCTATATAAATAGTTTCTGTTTGTTCTGGATCTAGGTCAGATTTGTGTCCTGTTCAGTATCTGTCTTTGACTAATATCTCAGCTCGCTTGTTTGTGTGACTGTCAGATATAACAAAAAGATATGTATTTCAGTGTGTATTTCTTCCTGCTATCCATGTGTGTGTGTGTATATGTGTATATATATATATAGATGTATGAATGCACAAGGATACCTCTCCTTACTGTGTATCTGTTAGGCTGTTCAGAGATACCTGGCCTGATCTTTTTGGTCAAAACCCATAGAGTCCAATGGGCTGAGACCAATGGGATAAAGTTTAACATGGCCAAGTGTAGAGTGCTGCACATGGACATAACAACCCCATGCAGTGCTACAGGCTTGGGGGAGACTGGCTGGAAAGCTGTCAGGAAGAGAAGGAACTGGGGGTGTTGGTCAACTGCCGACTGAATATGAGCCAGCAGTGTGCTCAGGCGGCCAAGGCGGCCAATGGCATCTTGGCTTGTATCAAAAACAGTGTGGCCAGTAGGTCTAGGGAAGTAATTGTGCCCCTGTACTCAGCATTGGTGAGGCCACATCTCAAGTACTGTGTCCAGTTCTGGGCTCCCCATCATAAAAAGGACATTGAGGTCCTTGAGCGAGTCCAGAGAAGGGCAACCAGGCTGGTGAAGGGGCTGGAGGGCAAATCATATGAGGAGCGACTGAGGGAGCTGGGGATGTTTAGCTTGGAGAAGAGGAGGCTGAGGGGACACCTTATCACCACCTACAACTACCTGAAGGGAGGTTGTAGAGAGGTGGGCGATGGTCTCTTCAGCCAGGTGGCAGAAGATAGGACAAGGGGAAATGGCATGAAGCTGTGCCAGGGCAGGGGCAGATTAGATACTAGAAAAAAATTTTTTACTGAAAGAGTTGTCAGGGCCTGGAACAGGCTGCCCAGGGATGTGGTTGAGTCACCTTCCCTGGATGTGTTCAAAAAAAGGGTAGATGAGGTACTTAGGGATATGGTTTAGCATAGGATGGGGATGGTTGGACTTGATGATCTTCAAAGGTCTTTTCCAACCTTGTGATTCTGTGATTCTGAGTCAGGTTTTTTTGATGGCTCATCTCGAACATTACAAGCTCATCTGTCATGTACTTCCCATATAATATCATTCACAATGACTTGTTCTAGTACCCTCTTTGAGGCAAAGAAAATACTGTGGTTGACTTCAGTAGAAAATGGACCAGACCATTTCTTCCTTGGTTGCCTAGATCCCCATGGAAGTCTGTGCCATAGCAGGTTTTCAAATATTTTAAATAGGAAATAATAATGCAAAGGAATTAGTTTTTTAATGTAAGTCTTCTAGTCAATGCAACAGTCTTTTTGCATATACTGACTATTCAATCAAGCAGATTGCAGAAAAATAAAACCACTGCATGAGCAGCTCAAAGAATAAAACCTGCCTTCCTCTGGCTTTGTTTCTCAACACAAAGTCCACCAGTACAGATTCACTGATGCCTGATACATTTTCTGCTCGTGCCGCAGCACGAAGACATTATCAAGGGGCTCTCCTCTATCAAATTTTCTATGTGCACTGATTATGTAGGAAGTGAGTGTATCTGAGATTGGGGCCCCTTTATCAAAAACCACCATTTGATTTAAAAGTTAAGGGACCAAAAGATAGGTGGAGGATCTTAGTGCTTAAACAGCATTTCCTTGGGAAATCCAGATTGAACAAGAGCAAGAAAGAACATCACCAACAACTGAAATGTTTTATCTTGGGTTAAAAATATGGATTGAAGTAATACCTTTTGCTAGAGATTTTCACACAGCTAGGCTAACTTGTTCATTGAACTCCCCCATACTGTTAACTTCTCTTTCGCTGCTTGTCCAACTCATATTTGACAAATTGTGCAGTCTTTTAGGTAATTGACAATCTGTCTATTTTGTGTCCTGCAAGCATCAAAATGATCAACTTCCATCTGGTCTGCTTTTAAGAAACGTTTCCCACTTCAAAGTCCACTGGCAGCATTTTCCCCATATTGTCAACAAATTGCTATCTCATTTTACTTCTGACCCTTCCTGTTGCCCTCCAGTGATGTTACAAAATAAATTTTCCTCCAAAAAAAGTCTTCAGAAAGAGCTTTTTCTCCAACTGCCAGCCTAAAAGTACCCCTATGCCTGGTCTTCCACTTGGCTTCCTGACATTAGTTTTGGCAGCTGTGTCTGAAATGGGCTGATATATTCAGTGTGCTGGAGGTGTAGGCTGCATTAACCTGAGGTGCCATACGGCTGGCAGGACATGAAGGAATGCAGCATTGCCATCTTATTCCCAGCTTGGCTGAGTGTTGGTTGTAAGAAAAATCTCACAAGCATAAAAGCAGTAAAAACTTTGCTTTCTGTCTCACTGTATACCTCAGCATAGCATTAGTATCAGCATTCGTGTGCAGTTGTTAAATGCTAGCACTATCATTAAAGCATAGCCACTTTTACTACTTTTTTAACCCTTTCAAATACAGGGAAATTAATTTTTGTTAAAATGTGTTAGTGCAATGAATTTAAATTATGGGTTGTCAGGAAATGGAAATAAAACCCCTTGATCTTCTCTGTTGTATTTTATATTCTCAGTATAGCTAAATATATTTAAGAGTCTAGCTAGGAAGAAATACAGACTGGGAACCTGAACCCTTCTGACATTTACATTTATAAACTCAGTGGAAAGTAATGCTGTTCAGGTTTTTTTCTTTCTCTCTTTCTTTCATTCTAAACAGATAAAAAATCCCACCTCAGAAGCACTGAATCCTGCATGAGTAATATATCTCTGTCTCAGGACAAGGCATGCAGAGGCAGAGAGGGTCTGTTGAATACTTAACTCCTATTTGCTTCCAGCAGGGTTTGGACACCTCTCTGAGATTTTCTCCCTGTACATAGGGCCTGATGCTCCTTCCTTACTGCAAATGCTCTGCTGCCCACCTTTAGTACAACCTGGTCCACCAAAGACTCTCAGCTTCACAGGAAGAAGCTTGTACAATTATAGCATCAATACCTGCTGTCAGAGGACCACTCACACTCTACGCTTCTGGGGACCACAGACTGAAAGGACCTGGCTGCCCAAGGAATGTGTAAGTGAAGGAGTGTGTCTGCTTTCTTCTGGCCACCTCAGCTAACAGAAACTTCTTCAAGGAGGCCCTGGACGTGAAGGGGAAGACACAACCTTTGAGAAACAGTGGCAGAAGTGTGGCTGTCCTCATATTGGAAAGGATGTGATGCGTTTGGTTGAGCTTCAAAACATATTTCCTTTCTTCTTGACCTAATGCTGGTGGCTTTGCTGATCAATTTAGTTAGCTAGAGCACCAAGGAATAACTCTTGTTTTTGAAATAAAAGAGGAGAAAACCACCTCTTGCAGCTTGAGAATACGAATTACTCCCCACTTGCTGCTGGAGGACACATGACTCATTCTTGCAGCTCTCCTGAGCCCACTGCTGCTGCATAGCTGTCAAGATCCAGAGCACTTTTAACCTTACCTGAAAGCAGAATGGATAGTCAAAAATCTCTGTAATGGTACTATCTGTAAATGAGAGAACTGAGGGTATAAATCAAAGGCTTTTGACTCTTTTGGTGAAGCAGAAAATAGAATTGTCCAGCTTGAAAACAGAGAAAAAGAAGAACAGAGCATTTGGTATAAAGGAGATGGACAATAGATTAGCTTAAGGATTTAGAGAATCACTCCAGGAACTCACACATAAAGCTTTTTGGTACACCTGAGTGTGCTTGGAGGTATAGCCAGCTACCTGAGTATCCCCTGCCCCCTGATTTCAATAGAGTAAGGATGAAAATAATAAAGGGTTCAGATTCGAAGACAAAAAGATTGTGCTAAGAGAAGCAAATAACGTTCTTTCCCAGTACTAATTTTTCCTTCTACCTTTCTATCAGTCAAGAAACAGACACCTTGTGCAGCCTTTAACCTCATTAAAAACCAGTATTGTATGGAGAATATCAAACACACACTTCACATTCAAAAAAGTGTAAGAACAAAACCTTTCTTTTATATTATATCAACACTGATATTAACTTTTAAAAGTCATTGAAAACTGAGAAGTTTTGCAATAGCTGCTTTAATAGTTATTCTGTAATGCATTCATTCTTACATACATAGAAGGAACTATGATAGCTTCATACACCATCAGAGTTACAGTGAAGAAGTATTTTTCTTTGGTCCAGCAATAGCATTCTGATGGGCTTGTGGTGGATTATAATTAATACATCATACGTCCTGTCTCCACCTACACACAGTCATGACAAAGGCTTTTTTGAACCACTGTAATTCTGAACCTCCCCAAGAAGAAAAGACAGCAAGGTGTGCAGTCTGCTTATGCCTCCTTTGGTTTCTGAGATCATGCCTTCATACCAGGTATTTTGAACGTTAGAAGTCTGCCTGCCAACAGTTGTCTTCATTAACCCTTCAAGAGAATATGTTACTAATTGGTTGTATCAGGGCGATTTGCTCTATTAGTTCATGCATATAAATGGAAATAGCCTCTGTTCTGAAGTAAAAAAGTAAAAATACAAAGGTTATGGTGTATATAGATGTGCATGTGGAAATCAAGTTCAGCCATCCCTGAAGCCTGGGCATTGGATCTTTATAGACATTGTGATAAAGGTATTCAAGAAAAAAAATACAAAGGTGTCTGAACAAACTCAGGCAGAATTTATTTCCCTTCAAGATTTATCTTTCTCAAGCATCACTTATCACTAGTGAAATATTACTTATGACTATTAAATCTGCAGAGTACTTTGAATCTCCGTTGTCAGCATGAGTCATGTTTCATCAGGAAAATAGCTCCATTCTTAATAACTGCTCAATTTGTTCGTTCATTTTTCCTTCCATTTAGAAGTCTAGTAATACTTCTCATGAGGTCCATGCACTGGGGACACAGGAGGTGGAAGTGTTCCAGTATCATGACTTGAAAATTAACTGCAGGGTTCGTGATACCTGTGGTTGCAGCCAGCTTCGGTGACTTGATTCAGGGCTTTCCTTAAAAAGTTGTGGCTGTCACACTTGTGAAGAAACTTAGGGGAAATTACTTAAGTCTACCCTAAATTATCACAAACTTTGAAAAAAAAAAGAAATAAAAATTAAAGCAACGGAAAATGAGGACACAAAATTGCCTGCCTTAAGGAACTTTCATTACATTTGGAAAAAAAAAAAAAGAGCATTACAGACAGGTTAGAGAGAACAAGTTTTTAGCTCTATCTGGTACAAAGCAAAAGAGACTGAAAGTATCAGACAGCCCCTCCTTGGTCTGAACCAGTTTTGGATCTAGTCTATAATGACACATTATGATATGGTAAAGGATTTTCAACTGGACATGCAAGGCTGTAACAAAACGGGACAGTAGTTGAATACATAAGATTGCTTACAGACATTGGATTTTTCCCCTCCTTGAATATCAATGATTATGATAAGAGACTTTGTTTCCTGTTTAAACAATGTTTAAGGTGTTTATTGTAGGATTTTAATTGTTTTTCTGAAATTAAAATAGATCCTCAGGAATATCAGACTGATAAGCATGCATATTGGACATTTCTAAAATACATTTGTTAAGCTTTAGGTTTGATTATCGCTTGGAAGAAAATAATGCTTCCAGCACATAACACCGTCTTTATAGTGCCTAATACCAATGTAGTTCCAGGATGGCTTTTTTTTTGTTATTATTCAGTCTCTGAGGAACTGAGCTGGAAGGGTTTTTCTGGCTCACTTGTCAATATAATGGTGCTCAACCATACTATAATGCATCTAGGGATTAATTTATTGCTATTAGCAGATCCATCAGGGAAACACAGGTGGCTAGGAAAAAATTTACCTATCAGAAAAAGGAGGAGTATCAAAGCCTTTTCAAGTAATGAAAGAAGAAAATAGATGGTAACTGAAAATGACAATACTGCTAGAGAAGACCTGTCTGCTACAGGTGATGGCTGACAAGCAGGAGCATGATCCAGCCAGTGATGAAGCAAAATCAGAAAGAGATATATCTCTGATGTAAGGGTTGAAATCATATCACTGTAACACAAGAAACCTCTAGGGAGAGTAATTATGTCTATATGGGAGCGACTTCAACTTGTGTAACCATACGTAAGCTAAATTTAAGCTAACTAGGGCAGGTATTTCTAGTAATGTAACCATGGCAGCATAAAACTCAGATCAGACTAAAAAAAGCCCCACCTGCTCAAGGAGTTGCATAAATACTTACCATATGGCCCCACAGAGCAAACTAATAATAATAATACCTCTAATAATATCCAAGTTAAATATGCCTCACATCATAACTGCAATATAGATGCTTCTTCAGACTAAAACTCCCTTAAAAGGATCCAAAGCCCTTTGGTGTCCCTAGCAGACTTTCCATTGATTTCGGTGAACTTTGGCTCAGGCCTTTTAACGTTAAAGATGAATGTAACATATTAAATTATAGAACAGAGTACTCGGTCTTAATAAGAGCAAATTATTTCTTCAGGGTAATAAAGCTGGTCCAGTTGTAGTGAGACAACTGAGAAAACAGACTCAGGGAAAACTAATTAAAGCATCTTGAGTACTAGGACTAAGTTTCACCCTCCTGACATAAGAAATTATTTTCAGAACTTTTATAAAACATTTATTGTCATATGAAGTAGGTAATAAAATTGATATACTGTAGCCTTCTCTCTAACCAAGATCAAACTACCTACCTTCTATGAAAGAGAACAAATTACTCAGGATGTGCTTCTTGAAAACAGAAAAGAATTGTTTGCTACTGAAATGTGAAAGTCTGTTAAGTGCTGGGCTGTGATTGCTTTCCAATTAGCTTTTTAAAAGTTCTAAGAAAAAAAACCCCACAACCAAAAACAATAAGAAAAGGTGGTTTCCCAACTTGCAAGACAGCTATTAGATTTCTACTTAAACAAAGGTCACCAGAAGACAGAGCTTTGTTTCATCATGTAGACATTTCTGTATTAAGGACAAAAGGATTTCTAGGAGAAATCGAAGGGCAAAGCTAGGGAAGGTGAGTTGTTCTTTAATTAGTAAAAGCCATGCTGGCTTTACTGAGGACCAGTTCTCAGCAGCAATGGGCAAGGGCTTTAGCAATAAATCTGTGTGGGTACCGAAAAGGTGTTCGATTGGGTTGAGTGGGGCTGCTCAGATGCAAGATTGAGAGGAAAGAGTTTGGCCCAGAGAAACTTTTGAGCTTGAGCTGGAGTGCTGTGCAGCAAGCCAAATGCCAGGTATTTGTTGAAAGGGAAAAGTGCCTTGTTAACGTGAGCATCAGAAACAGAAAACGAGGCCCTCCCTTAAGTGACTACTGTGGGTACTTCAAGCCTTGATACAGACAGGTTAGATCTAAATAATCATTTATGCTGATATTTAACTGCAGATACATGAGAAGCCCTGTTGACATCGCCAAGCCAATTTCAAAGCGAAGAACAGATTTAAGTGCTTTGCTGGATAAGGGCCAGAGGCAGCTGAAGTTAGCACTAAGACAACTTTGGAGATTTCTTTTTATCTTTGAATCCTCAGAGCACACAGACCTCTTTCTGGATAATCTTGGGAAGGATTATTAAGGTAAAGCAGATCTAAAACTGTCTGGAACAGAACTGGAGACACTAGTTGAACCTCTTTCCATAGACATCAGGGAAATTTCTTTTAGCCCTTAGAAATTTTGTAGTGGGTTTTCAAACAGCATTAGGGGTTGTTTGCTGATTTAGACCCTATTTGTTGACTGAGACTTGTAAAACAAAACATCGAGGTCAATTTTTATTTCCCTTATTGGAATTGCTTTATAATCTTTCTGATCTTATTTTTCAGGTCAGGAAAAGGACTGTGTCCAAAAGCATTTGCTCAAAAACTGGATTGTAATAATAAATGTCAGCCAGGTATACCAGACACATATTTTTGGATGCCATCCCACAGTGTTTTCAGGAGGTATTTGAAATCAATTATCCCACTGGAAAGGATAGTAAAGTATGCCAGGAGGTGGGCCCCAATTCCACAGAACTGGCTTCAGTGCTTTCTAATCCCTGGAAGAGAAATTTTCTCCTCAGTTTTATAAAACTTTCTATCAGGCTGACATTATTTTCTTCTAGTTGTTTTAGACAATGAGGGAAATCCCACTACAAAAGTCCTACTGAATTCACAAGAGTCAAAATTTTTTTCCAGTAAGGTCATTTCCTAACCCCTGGGTCAAACCAATAGAAAAGGGAGAATTCTCAAACTCTAAAGTGTTCTGAATTGTTATGGATAAACAGTTGAGAACCAAAGGTCCTGTTGTGGTTTAACCACAGCCAGCAACTAAATACCACACAGTGGGATGGGGGGAGAGAATCAGAAGGGTAAAAGTGAGAAAGCTCATGGGTTGGAATATTATTATTATTGTTATTATTGTTGTAGTTGTTGTTATTAAAAAGGAATATAGCAACAAGAGAGAGAAGTAGAACCCAAGAAAGACAAGTCTTGCAAATAAAAATCAACAGCTCACCACCAAACAACTAATGCCCAGCCAGTTCCCAAGCAGAGTCCTCTCCTGGCCAACTTTCCTCCCACCTTTATATGTTGAGCATGTCACCATACAATATGGAATATCCCTTTGATTAGTCCAGCAGTGTGCACCCCCAGCCTACCCACAGGCAGAGCAGCGTGAGGAGCAGCAAAGGCCTTGCCTCTGTGTAAGCTCTGCTGAGCAATAACTAAAACATCCCTGTGTTATCGGCACTGTTTCCAGCACAAATACAAAACACAGACCTATATTGGCTACTATGAAGATTAACTCTACCCCAGCCAAAACCAGCATGGTCCCAGTTATCTGTACAGATCTGGAATGATGTGTATTTCCAGTCTACTAATTTTTGCAACTTGAGAATATAATGCAGTGCTAGGACATCTTTCTTAACCATTCCTATTTACTTGGAAGTGTATCAGGTCTTGGTTTGTTGGAAGTAAGAATTATATGACTTTTGGCCTTTTTTCTTCCATTTCTTAAAAAAAATAGTCTTCCACATGTTCCTACTGAAAATGAAGCGTTCAATACAGACTTCACAAATCAATTTTTGTTCATGACTTAAAGACAAGCATGGATTTCTGGAAGATTTTTGCTGCCCCATAATGCAGCACCCTCTCTTTACTCCTACAGTTTATGGAGAATTCAGGGCATGGATAGTACATATGCTCAAAACAAACTCTCTCACAGAAAAAAAGCATTACTCGTGTTCTTCAGTACAAATTTAGAATATATTGAAGTCTATCCTCCGTAACTGCTTAGTTAATTCATAATGTAGATTAGAACAAATAACATTATTTCATGTTTAGGGAAACTACTCTGCATTCCTGTGACCTCTGTGTCAGTAAACATGGACTACAGATGCAGTATGGCTCTGGGGACCTGCTCTGAATATTTTTATTCAGGGTAAAGTTTTTTGACTTGGGCTCTTCTTTGTGTAAGGATAAAACGATGAAAGATGAATGGAATAGTCTTATTGGAGCATGATTTCTCATTGTTTGTTGCTGCAGTAAGTGTTCAGTGCCCCAACAGTGGCACAAAGGAGACAACTTTGCACAAGCACAAAGTGGGGGATCTTCCTTAGTGTGCATTAGTGCACTGTGCCATGGTCTGCATCTAAGCCTACTGTATACAGTGGGAATAACTAGGCATTCACAGCACACAATTCATTTGATCAGATTTTAACTTCAAGATGAGACAAACTGTACTATAAAGCTGACTGTTTCTCCCCATTGAGTACAGAAAGGGCACGGACGTTGGGGTTTTTTGTCAGCTGAATTCCAACAGGTATTGAAAATGGCCATCTAGAAGTACTACCTACCCAGTTTTCCCAGAGATTAAATTACTATAAATCTGCAAGCCAGATTCATATTCATGTGTTTTACATGAAAAAAACAAGAAAGACCTTGCTCTGAAGAGAGGTCCCTCTGGCATACAAAAACTTCGAGTCTTGTCAAAGATCTTAGTTGTTCCTTCACAATTTAACATCTAAAGTTTGGCCTTAATTTATTCCTAACAGACATGGCACCTGGCAGTGTTTCTTATTCCCTTGCAATTTGCAAATGTTTCTGACAAACATTCTTTCCTCCCTCTGAAATATGTAAGCATTTTGCTAGATATGCACTTATTTTAATTAGTATTTTAAATGAATTATTTTTAATTAGATTTGTTACTTGGTTAGTATCTTCAGTGACTTTCCTTTAAAACCGTTCATTTGGAATATTTTGGTCCCCTGGAGTGGGTTCTTTCCCATGGTCTGTTGGCTCCCAGCTCATGACTAAGGGCAACAACAGTATGCGTACATCTTTTCGACACCTTGGAAGGTAGGCTTACACAATTGTCTTTCATCATTCAGATGAGTCGTCCAGTTCGGGTTTCTAAATCAATTCAGTCTCCACGGTTTTCCTTCCTCACCCTCACAGAGCTTGTCTAGGCCTGGACCACTTCATTTAAAATAGAAGTTTTTAAAAGATTTGGATTTTTGTTGTAAAGTGAGTGCTGTGGTTAATGCAGAGTTTGATACGTTGCAACAATTTTTGTGAGGTGTTATGACCCACAATGAGACATCACCTTTAGAAACATAAAATATCTTCTTAATTTTCAAAAGTTCAGGGCACTCTGGACTCCAGCAGCTTTGATGGGAACGTTAGGTCAGCTCTGGCCTCCACTGCAGTCAGGGGGATTTTTATCAGAGAGTGAGTTTTGGCCTATACATTTAAGCAGTGTGATCAAATCACGTTCTTTTTGAGCCTAGATAAGGATTTCAGTTCCTCAGTTTAATGCACTCCAGTCTAAAACATTTGTTCTTTGCAACTGTGAAAAAATGAAATGTTCAGGAGAAAGTTGTACTTTATGCTGAAGTTGAACTTGAAGTGATCTCCTGAGATATCTTTTATTTGTCTGTTAAGCAGAATGCACATTTATGGTGCTGTATAAATAATAATAATAATGCTATCACCTCTCTGTATTCTGTTTACTGTAATCTGTTTATTCTGCAAAATTCAGCAATGAAAGTAAAAATAGCTTCGATATGTATTTTCAGTGAAGATCCATAGCTATTTTTATGTCATGGAAACTTGTCTCTCCCCCAGTTATAAGGCACTTTGTATTTAAAGCTATCAAAGGAAAACAAAACCAAAAAAAGAGCAAGTCTCAAAAAAAAAAAAGTTCTGACATCATTAAGTAACTCAACTCCATAAAAGTATGAGGCTGTATCATCCAATAATATTTTTAAGTACTCCCCAATCAAATCACTGAAGAGTTCTACCTAAAAATCAGTGGTGGTTTGATGGCCCAAGGAATTTAAAAAATGAAGTGGAACCATACAACTCTAGGACTTAGTCATAAGGCAGGGAATCTTTTACATATAAATCTCAGTTTGAAACAATCTCAGTTTCAGCAAGTACTAACACTAGTTAGGGATTGATGGACTGTAGGGATCAACATTAAAAGGCAATAGCTACCACATTGTGGTATCCAAGATATTAAAGCTATTTCCCGTACCTAAAAGAGGAAATCAAGAAAGTATTCAGATATTAATGTTGGCCAGCGTTTGTGAAATGAATAGGCTTGACCTCAGTCCCCCTCTTTTCTAGCAAAAAGGAGACACTGCAAAAAGCATCTCCTTATTTGTGACCTTGAAATCACCAGCCCTGGGGATGATTAACTTCATGCAGAGGGAGAAGGAAGACAAGTAAAGGGAAGAAACACGGAGGAATTTTGCAAAAGCTGCTCTTCATGACTACACCCTTTCCATGGATAAACAGTTTTTCAAACTCTCAAGCTGCCAATCTTGCTCTTTTATCACCTATCAATATACTTATAGCATCTATAAAAAATTTCCTGAAATAATTAAGGGACAAAATATGAGCTGACAGTCTGGATATTAATCATGGTATTTTATATTAATCTAGTATGAAAGTCACCACCTTTAGAAAGTTACATTGATCATACTTCCCTGTTTAAGCAGTTCACAAATGATTTGCAATAGATTCCTCATTCCAAAGCTAGGGAATTACTACAAATGAAATAATCAGCATTGGAACAGCACATTTTTAAAAGGAGTAACTGTGTACTCCTGCATGAGATCTTGGTGTGTTTTACTGCTCACAGAGACCGGCTGCCAGCCTGTCACTGAGCAGTGCATGCAAAGTCAGGGAACGGAAGTTTACTCTGGGAGGAGATGGGGATCACGCATATGTTTTGAAACCTGGCCACACTGATAATTGATTTCTTCCAAAATAAAATACTGAAAACAATGCTACACTGCCTTACCACCGCATTTGAGTAAGGCTGCTATAGACTGAATGTGAAGAGGGTTAGTTGAAGGCACAGCGTTCCCAGCTGCAAGCAAAGAGTTACCCAATGCAGCGAGAATCCTAACCTCTCCGGGAAAATTGAAGTGTGTGGTGCCCATCTTTGAAAAGCCAAGGCCCTCGGGCACCTCTCAGGCTACTTCAGCTGTGTGCAGAGGACTTTGGGGGATGAAATGGCCTGAATGTACATTGTGCAGGATGGTGATGGTGGGATGAGACGTTGGTCATTGCTGGGCTTGGCAGCCCCTCTGGGTAGCCCAGCCACAGTATGGCCCCTTCCAGCTCCAAAAGCTTCGGTATCTGTCAGAAATGCTGCCTCAGGCACTGCTCAAATGTTAAAATAGAGTTGGTATGGCATGGAGTCTGTCTGGGCATCAGAGAGCTGTATGTGTGGTGCCTTATCTCTCTTAATCCAGTTGCAAGCCCTCACACCTAAATGATGTGATGGGTTGTCTGCATGAAGGCTTGCATCTTGCAGGCCTGCTTGTGTATTGCAGCTGATTGCTCGCCATGTCTTTGTTTCCTTCCTTATTTTACCTCCATAGCAAGATCACATCCTATCTTGTGACCAGGGCTGGTTTCTGTATATTCCATCCGAATCAAGTACCTGCCTCACTTCTGACATCTTTCACTACAATGCCCTCCAAAGCCTCTTTTGTCCCATTTAAGACCTGTCAGTCCTCTGCTTCTGTCTAGCCCTTCCTGGCCCTGGGTTGAAATAGCTTATTAAAAATTCCTTACAGACATACATTAGTATAAATTAAGAGATAGAGGACATTATCCTGCATAAAGTGTGAATTTTTATTCAAATAATTCTATTAACATAATTATCTTTTTGAGAAATTAAATGTACATTATTATACTTGATGTGCTACAAATTATAAAAGCAAAATTTCACTTGTAAGGTTGCACAGTTCTCAAGCAATTAGCCATATTGCACCCAGCAAACCAAAATTAAACACATAAATTAAAACAGCAGGGGGGATAATAATGTTAGAAAGGGGGCGTAGTCTTTATGCAGTTTGCTGCTTCTGAAGCTCCAACTAAAGATAGTTCTGACAGGAACAGGTCAGACAAGTGGGGTTAACAGGTTTCCCCACATTTTTCTAACTTGCGATGTAAAAAACTTACTTGACAGAACAATTATGTGAACTACTTTTACCAGGGATAACAACATAATCTTAACAAGTAATTTACTTGTGCACTCTGTATATAATCTTGCAATATGCCCCTGATTTTTACAATACATAGCTATTATTGGCATTTTAATCAATAGGCACATTGGGTCTGAATTCAGCATTCATACTTTTTTTATGACTATTGAATGCCTGCGGCTGCATCTATATGCAGCTGCCTACACAAAAACATATAGTGCTTTATAGACACACATTTTATCCAGCAGGCATTAATTATTACAATTACAAATTTATCAACACACTGAAATATTTCCTGAATGACTAAAACGTTTGGATAACAGCAGTAAATTCAACAGGATGGACAAACAGGTAAATACTGCCAAATGGGGTCCAAAGGTGTCTTGCACTCACCAAGTTTGCTGAAATTCTTCTAGACAAGCCTCAACATAGGAAATGCCCCGTCTTTAAAAAACATGCATTTGCCTTGCCATGCAAAGCTGAATTGGGCCTGAGGAAATGCTGGAAACCAGGAAGGAAATAGGAAGAGTTGTCCCAGATCCCTCAGCCGCGGAACCTAGCCCATCCTTTGCTGTGTAAGCGCACACCGTGATGACATGGGGGAGCACTAATTCTTTGTTATCCAGCAGGTCGCAGCCAGCAGGGACCAAGAGCACTTATAGCATGTTCTTCTTTCTGTGTCACAGGGAAATTTTCTTTCAGACCAGGCCTGTGAGTAGATGATCATCTGCATTTTATATAGTTCTTCCCTGAAAACTGGTAACATTTCCATCTTTTTCCTGCCTCTTTCATAGCGCTTCTAAGAGGAAGCAGATGACATGTGCTTACCATGAAATGTTCTGGGATTTGGGTAGTCTTCTAGTATTATTCAGGTTATTTGCTTTGGCCTGAAATGTACTGAGTTGTTTGGATGCTGACTGCTTCAGGGAGCATCTGTCTTCTCGTGGTGCTGCAGTACCATGGTGATATAGAAGGAATTTGCCAATTAGGGGAGATTTCATATGAGAGGTCTTTGACTTGCTTTTTCCTTGCTCCTCTGTCTTTTAGCATGCCAGAGTTTTTGTTTCTTCAGTTCCTTATGTCACACACTTTCCTTATTCTTTTTATTGGAGATCCTGTTCTACTGTCCAGTAATGATAAGATTTATAGGGAATTTTTACACAATAACATTTTTCGTAGGTATTTGCTTAGTTCATACTGACTGCATGGAGTTTTGTATGTAATTGTAGAGGAAAAGAGCAGCTTCTGATAAAGCACAAGAAATATATTTAAAATAGTCTTTTTGCTATAGCTGTTGAGAGAAAGGGGCAAAATTAGTGTTTTCCAGTGTGTGAGATAACTCAGCATAGGAAGAAAGAAAAAGGAAAAGTAGCTCAGAATATCTCTCTAAATTCATATGAATGAGATTAAATCCAGGATTACACAAAGTAATTGAATCAGCTTGATCCAATAACACTTGCATTGCTCTAGTTTTCCAGCATAAGAAGGTATGCCTTTCCAGAAAAAAACACCAAATCATTCCTTCAGTCTTACAGGTGGAAATTTTTCCAGTTCTGGTGAAACCGGAATGTCTTCTAGAACCAATGGTGCCCAAATGAGAATTTTCAAAGTTTATTGGGTGGGTTTCTTGAAGCACCTGTGGGCTCCTGTTGTCCTGCACAGCATCAGCAGCTCCCCGCCAGAAGTCTACACTGGTGAAATTGTCTATGTCCACACTTCCCAGGCTGCAGGGACATGAAGGCATGCCTTCAACACACTACTTTCTCTTCAAGTTTCCCTAGAAAGCCCACGTGACCTTTCAGAAGATGATGTCTGGTCTCTGAGGAAGAGTCTCGAGGTGCCCCAAGTGTCTGATGTCCATCCTGCAGCACTGTGGGAAGCGCAAGTGAGGCAGAGGTGTTGGTCATGCACCCACGCCCAGCCTCGCCATTTGGCTATATCAAGTGAAGCAACTACATTGACTGAGCTTTCACTTTACTCAAATATGATTTACTCCT
This sequence comes from Gallinula chloropus, assembly GCF_964237585.1. Classification (NCBI taxonomy): domain Eukaryota; kingdom Metazoa; phylum Chordata; class Aves; order Gruiformes; family Rallidae; genus Gallinula; species Gallinula chloropus. The sequence continues at coordinate 94,461,937 of NC_140085.1, forward strand.
CCCTCAGGAGGGTGCCAGCAGGAAGGAGTGTGCGTAGATGGTAAATTTGGACTGAAAACAGACTTTTGTGAAGCACCAAAGAATCTGTTGAGTCTCATCATTATAGGTCCAGCAAGGACCTCTTTATTACTGAAGTGTTTTATAAAGGGAAGGACAACAGGGGTGTATTTGGTTGTGACTGCCCCAATTTGTCCATATGCCTAGTGCATCAGCTTCCACAAGAATTAATTTAGCCTTTTTCCCTCTTAATGATGTTGCTTTTTCCATCATTGTTGGGGCTGCTACAATTGGTCATCTGGTTCTTCACCCCTCCATCTGCCAAGTACTAGCAATGGTGATGTATCCACTCACAACATTTATCTCAATCCCTCTCTTTAGCAGTGACACCTATTTTACCTTCTCCCTTCAGCAGCAGTCATACCTGCCTGGATGATACCTTCCATCAGCCTTCTCCATGCCTGCAGCATGAAAGAGAAATTTTTAAAAAATTAAAAAGAAATAGAATAAAGAAGGGGAAAATTTCTCACAACAGAGACAGAAGAAGGCTTGAGTGTTGAGTTGGAAGTTATCCAGATTGAAATAAAAGGAAGAGCCAGGAGAGGCAGCAGGGAAGGAAAAAGACAACATAGTTGTCAGTGCACCAGGAAGAGTAGGATCTTTTTCAATATTGGTTACAAGGGGGTTTGCAGCTGTCTTGAAAAGAAATAACAGCACTAATGAGAAAGCAGAGTTGGTGTAATATGTCTATAAAGTGTCACACACATCCCGACAAAATAATCAGAAATGGTCAGATAAATAAATCTTAAAACCTTCACTTTTCTGCAGCGTTATATGCAGATGAAACTCGCAGAACTTTACAGGTTTGCAAAGAAATCAGTGTAAGGCCATGGTTTCATGTATGCATTGAAGAATATTGGTCCGAACGTTCAAGGTCTCTTACTCCTCTCACTATTTGGAGAAGAGTTCCCTTAAAATCAATCTGAAAACTACATATAAACTATGTTTTTGATTATTAAAGCATTAATGGGACTTGGTACCATAAGTTCAATACATCAGGCTTTCTGTGTTCTTCTAACATTTTTTATTTATCCAGTACAACAAAGAAAATCAGATAATGAAGGGTGGTTTTGTTTGGAAAGCATGCAAGGGAGCTTTGCCAAAACTGTGGGTCCAAGTAATGTAACTAGTATTTAGGAGCTATTAGACGGACAAAATAATTTCTACCATATATAGATATCTCACAACACCTTGTTAGGTATAAATCCTACATCACATATAAAAAAAGCTGTGATACAGACCCTACATGATTTTCTGATGGATAGAATTTTTGTCAGATGAAGATTTTTCTGGCTTCTGTTCTATTGCTTTAACCAGCAATAAAGATGAATAAAGATGATCGTAGTCTACTGAGATCTAAATGGAATTTAAAATAATCTTTTTTTTTTTAAAGATTATTTTAAATAAATAAATGGGGTGTATTAGTGATATGTTAATGCAATTGTTGCCCAAGGCATCTAGAACTAGAGCAGGATTAAAGAGAGACTTTCAGAGTAAAGATAGAGGTGAAATGAAAATGAAAAATATTAGAACCAAGAGCCTTAGATAATCATATTGTTTTTAAAATGTCAGGGGAGCTGAGGGGAAAGGGAGAGTCTTCAAAAAGTTTGTCTCTAGCATGTGATAAAGAAAAATTTAGGACATTCACCAGGTAGGGGACTTGGGAAAAGTCTACAGGTGGCTGTTCCCCCAGGGTCCCTTTTGGTTATGAGCTAGAGATAAGTAGGACTGTACTAGACTCTGAGATTAGTATCTTGCTTGGAGTGGCTGAAGAGTTTTCAGCCATTCTATAGAGGTGAAATAGCCTGTGCTTATGGGTCAGATGGACAATATGGGCAAGCAGAAATAGCAGCTCACAGCAAATAAAAGCAATGATCCTATTGCCTCACTTCCCATGTCCTTGGAGGGCTGTGCTCCCCTCACCCTATATGGTTTTGTGATATTAGGCTTTTGGAGGTTGAGCTGCCTGTGCCAGCAGTCAGGCAAGTATGGCCTATGGAGACGGGAAAATGTGGAGCTGCGCTTTTTAATCACAAGTGGGCACCTCTTCTCTTAGCCTTACAGTCACCCTCATAGCTACTGGAAAACCCGTTCCTTCTTTCAGACTTATTTTATCCACCCAGTTCATACAAAGCATATCTCACATCTTCAGATGCTGGATTATTGTCCTTAGCTTGACCCTGTAGGGGGGAGCCAGATGGACTAGGCCTGAGTCACAAAAACATCTTGGGGTGTCATGGTGAATTAAGTCCCTGTTTACCTGTGAGGATCTGGGCCTTTTCTCTTTGTTTTTGGAACCTGAGAATGTGACTGAACTATAAAAGTTTAACAAGTAGAGGCTGAAGGTCCTGGAGAGGAAGTGCAAATATAGGGAACAAACAGGCAGAAGCTTGTCTAAACAAAATGCCTGCACCATGAATTCTCCCTCAGGTTCTAATTTTAGGGCGGAAAAGTATAAAATCCTGTGTTCTTGTATCTGTAATTTTGGCACAAATTGTGTCTTTATAGGAATGAGATATAACATCTTCGACATACCCATCTTTCTTTGCCAGTGCTTGACATCAGTTTAGATTTGTCCAGGGCGAAGTGATTAAAAGCAGCAAGTTGACTAATCATCTGTATGACACTCAACCTTCTCATGGCAATTCACTACTAAAGCTACATTTGAAGATATATTCATTAACTTTCAACAGAATCCAGTGCTGAGAAGATAGCAGAACTGTAAGTGTGGCCAGAAGGTCTAGAAGAGAGTAAAGCACTTCCTGCAACTTGATAGAGTTATTTGAAGCTATCTTGGGAGTTTTGTCAATATAAAGATTCAAGGGACTTTTAAAAATTATTGTCTCTGAAACAATGTAAATCAGTATTATATGAATGATGGGACTCCTTTATTAGCTAATTATTGTTCCTATAATTAACTGTGAGCAACTAATCACACTGATACATCTTTTGAATAATTGACTGATTGAGGTAATGACTAGCTTTCAAACGTATTTGTCACTAATTTGTAATTCACATAGGTGAAAATATGCAATAAAGTCAATAGCTGCTTGGAATCTGAAGTAAGAGAACAATCCTCTATTCATGTCCATGTCACACTGCTGTGATGAAGCAGCTTCTTAAGTGCTCCTTGAGGGAGTTTGCATGTTTGCCATTTTGTCATTATATACTCAGCTCTCTTCCCCCAGAGGAGATCGGCAGGAGAGCAAAGAAGGTGGAGTCAGCATGCTAAAAGGGGAAGTTACTCCTCTGTTTATTTGAAATATTATTCATATGGTCTCTGATTTGCAGACTGGTGAAACATGCCAAGTTAACAGCCTGGAATATTGGAAATTGTGTTTATCCAAAGACTATGGGAAAAGCAGAAGCTATCTGCTTTAATCTATAGCTGGCTGTAACCTTGAATGTTTTTCCAGCAAAATGGTTACTTTGCTAGAAAACACTTTTCCAAGGCAACAAAAAGCCCTTCTCAATTTTCATCAAATACAGCAAATAATTTTAGCCAGAATAATAGAGGGAAAAAGAAAATGCAGAAAAATTGAAATATTGTATATCAGTATTGCTGAACTACCACAGTTTGCTTTTCTCTTTAACTAAAGTGTTACAAAAGGATGAAAAAAGGTCAAATAACTGGAATAGAAGTCTTACAAGCATGGTTTTGGTCAAGAAAGCTGAGAAATGCAACTTCACTTCAGCAGGTGACACAAATTTCAGATGCCCCTGCAAAAGCCCCTCTGCCTCCATTGATTGTTCACAAGGCCTATGTAGACAAAACAACTAAATCAGACATCTCTCAGTTGCCTGAATTGCAATGGTGTCACCTTTCAAAACATGTCACACTGCTTGAGTTAAACACTAAAATTATAAAATTATTTGTTCAACCCTTTTTTTTAATTTGAAAAATATTTTTTTAAAAAAAGTACTTGCAGCATACTTCTAATATCCAGTTGTAATTTTAGCACTCAAGACATAGTTTTGTATCTCCTCACACTTAGATTAAGACCACTGAATTTTTCACCAAAAAAACCCCAGATGATGGCTCCAACAACTGCTGACCTAGCATAGATATCTTCATGACATTAAATCTTGCAGATGAAAGAAAATTTGCTTCTTCAAATCATGCAACATGGAGCTTCTCCTACAGGTCTGAATTGTGACAGACAAAGGCTAATCGCTGCGTGGTGGGGAAAAGATCTTGTCACAGATTTGGGATTTTGATTTGCAACCACAAAACTAGAGACTAGTCTCCTCTGATGACAGAGAAAGGAAAAAGTGTGATGTGTATGGGGTTATTGCTAATCTAGAGAGGGAGGCAAGCATTAGCCAGAAATAATTTAAGAGGTGGTTTCCTCATTTTTGGAATGTCTCTCCAAAGGCAAATCCAAATTCACAACAGACAGCAGTTGTAGAGATGCCTTCCAAAGCTGGATGATGAAGCAAGATGAAGAGGTTATATCGAGATCCAGGTAACTCTCACCACTATGCTGACTTGAATGGCGTGCTTGTGAGTAGTAACAGCAACTAAGGTTTGGCCTTGAAACAATTTCCATATTTGCACGGAGTGCTCTGCTCTGGGACCACAGATACACGGCTTGGCCAGATATCAGGCTTGACTGTGTTAGTGCAGATTTCCCCCTTCTCTTTCCGCAGACACCAGCATGGTTCCTGTGCACAGCCTCCACGTCACCCTCAGCTGACACTGAAGCTGGCTCCTGCTGCTGCTGAAGGCAAAAACCAACAGCCCAAGATAACAGATAGCCCTGACCACCACCAGCTGGTGGGTCCTGATGCCCAGAAACAGACACCTTTATCTACTCACTCACCCAGACAGGACTTTTTCAGCCCATATTTAGAGTTTGTATGCTGTTTCCCATTCCTTATGACAAGTGGTGTTTAACCCTCACTGGTCTTCTGCATTTTGTCCACCTTTGTGACACTGGAATAGTGTAACCTCTCTCAAGCCTCCAGTTTGAACAGCCCTATAGGATGTCAAATCAGTTTTCAAAATCTAAAATCTAACTTATAAGGTTCAGAGAAAAATAATAAAGCCCCATCTGTTTAAACAGGAACCAATCAGTGTCTTATCTGAGCACCTCACAAATGAAGCATGTCATACAGAACATTTATTGCCATTTATCTCAAGGATGTTGCTTGCATATCAGTCTTTATCTCAGGATTTTGCAAAATGCTTAAAAGCATTTGAGTCAAGGCACAAAGAACAAGGTGAGCAGTAATTGCAGTTATTCAGACCTCATGACACTTTCCACAACTGTCAAATAGCAAAGTTAGCTAATGAGATAGCCCATACCCATGAAAGGATTCATAAAGAAAAAGGACTCTATCTCCTCTTCATACACTAACCTTTCAGTTAATTGCTGAAGGGCTCCAGCTGACTGCCACAGAAAGGCAGTTCTGTGCAAGTGCGTACCTACAGCGAAAAGGCTCAACCTGCTATTAAGACAATATATAAGCATGCAAGAGGGGTTAAGCATCTGTCTGCCTGGCTAACTGTTCACAGACCATGCTGAACCCTGTTACTCACCTTGCATCCAGAGGAGACTAACTCCACCTTTTCCTCCATATGTCCATGTTGAACAGGGAGGTAGCCACAATTATTTGACTCACTTGGACGTGGTTGCAGATTTTTGAAATCACCTTCAGCAACTTGACAGAAGACATTTGTGAGTTTTAATTGATCAGAAGCATTTTTATTTTTCAGCTAACAGGAGAATGATGATGCAAAAGCAGCAGGTGACAGAAAATGTTTCAAGTTTGGATTAAAAGTACGTGGGATGTAGACCACTAGGATGAGCCCTCCTGCGGGAGGTGTTGCAGAAACATTTCCACTTTCAGGGAACATGCTGTACCACTGCAGAAAATTTGATTCCTTACTCAAACACTGACCCTTTTTTTTCTCTCTCTGACTAAGTTGCACCCCAAGGGGCCAGAAGTCTTAACTGTTTTTTCAAGCAATTACACATAATTACATAGTGATGCAAAGTGCCATAAAATGAGTGAAGAGAAGACATTTGCAAAGAAGTGCTTTTATAATCCTTGTCATGGTGTACATGGAACATTTTATCCACACTCAATCTTCACATTTCCTAAATTTACATTATGCATCATAGCCATATGATAGACAATATAATCTATTGAAGTATGCATTAATTATGTTGGCCATACTTCTAAGCAGAGGTCATATAGTTAATTATTAGGCAGTTGAAGGAGGCAGAGAAGTCCTTTCTTATTGTGTTCTGCTCCATAATCTTCACAGTGCAATATCTCGAGGGGAAGATGCAGGGACTAGTCTTAAAGGAAATAGATAAGCATGTCATTATTCTCCAGAAGTTACCATCTAGGTAGGTCTTACATGTGTTACTCAAAGAAGTCTACATTAAACAAGGCCTAAATCTCCAGAGAATCTGAAGTTGTCCTATCTATTCAAACAGGGTGAGCTTCTGTGATAGTGATGATACTTTTATATGGCAACATTGTTAGGCTCTGCAAAGCAAGGACAAAGGAGTAGAAGTATCATCACGCAAAAGGACTGCATGGCTTATCCTATAGGCTTGGCTACTCATACAAATAGGAAGGGTGAGAAAGGAGACTAATTTATATAGCCTGACCTACCTCATATTAGCTGCACAGCCACATTTTCTTATTCATAGCAAATGCAAGGTAATCTTTCCATGATTATAAATTTATAAATCCACACTCCATCATAACTGATGGAGTCATGTTTGTAATGATTCCCCAGATGTCTGTTCCTTGGAGGAATCCTCTCACCCTACATGGTAAACTGCCAGGGACTGTGACTCTTTCTGGTGATTCTTCTACATCCTGTTTTCAGAAAAAAAACCCACCCCACTTATAGGCATAAAATGTAAGCCTTGTTCAGAAAATATAAGAAACAAAAAAGGACAAATCAACAACTGATTCACAATTTATGACTTGTTAAGCATTTTGCTTCATAGCCACAATCTGTTTACATGAATTACTTTAGTGTAAGAGTCAGAAAGTTAATTGCTCAGTTGCAGGAACCTTAGAAAAAGCTTGTTCAGAAACTATAATTCACTACAGCCTAGCAGAAGTCTGGAAGTAAATAATTTTACACAACAGTAATTCTACTGCCCTCTGATGATTTGCAAGTAACAGAAGGGGTTTGAACCGAAAGGGAGACTGTCTTACAAAAGCGAGATACTTATTGTAATTTATTCCAGTCAAAACTCCCAAATAGTATCATTTCTGTGCTCTTTCACATCTCTGTGAGTCCATTTCAAGAACATCCTTTAAGCTTGGGTCAACGTTTTCCAAAAGCAGTCCTTGTGCTGATCTGTTCCCCGCCCATATTCAGCAGTGATATACCTTAAATGCCACAGCTGTACCTCTAACACTTTTCCATACATTCTTCTATATTTAGTTGGAGTCCGAAAGCCTTTAAGGTAACGTCCAGAAGTGATTACATCATGTCCCTCCTTATGCTTCCCATAAACTGAAATGTCATCTCTATAAACTTTAGGCCCTCTGGGCTGCATCTCACTCACTTTCCTTCAGACCAACTGTCTGCAGAAGCAGTAACCCTCAACAGCTCTTTGTAGTTCATCAGCTGCTGCTGCCAAGCTGGACAAAGTTTTCAGGGAAGTTGTGGGCTGCACCCCATGAGGGCTGTATTTACACATTAGGCAGAGATAGAGCCCAAGCCCAAGCAGGCAGTCTCGATGTGCTGCTTCCTACCATCCCACTTTCATGGTTAGGTACTTTTTTTTTCTGTGCCCAACAGCCTTTCGTGGGGACCTGTGGGATTGCTGACTGTGTAGGGTGGGTTTCCAGCTTCCACAGAAGCCCCCTTGAAACACACACACTTCTCACAAACTCAGGGCCCAGGGACTTCCCTGTGCACTGCAAAGGCTGGTGGAGGGGCCTTGGATTAAGTGACAAAGATGTCACTCATACCCTTTTTGCCTTTGTAGCATGTATGGGCTTTGAATGCATCTAGACAACTGATTTGTCACCTTGAGCTGGTGCACTTTTGTCCCTTTACAAATCCCAGTCACTTCTGCCCTGGGATCAATGTGAAATGCAACAACTGTATTGCAGGCCTTAAAAATAACAGTCTGGACTTGTTCATGAATGCCTGTTGTGGACATTGAACTCAGAAAATAGCTAAACCTCACTTGTATTTGCCCTTTCTCCCTGGCTCCTTTGCTTTGACAGACACATTCCCAATATCCTATTATCTTACATGTTTCTACTACAGTAAGTAGGCATAACTGATTTAGCTTTTCTCTAACATTCATTGCTTTCTATACTTCCATCCTGCCCCTTCTTATTCATCTTTTCTTCTGAACTGAACAAAGGAGTTTGTTAGAAAAGGAGAACAAGATTACCCCTCAAAACTACCGTGAACTGTTCTTCCCTTTTCTGCACAGCCTCTGCCTAAAACCTTGCTGCAGCTTTCCATCTCCCATTTAAAGCAACAGCAGCTTCCTAACCAGAGCTTTTTCTTCCCCAGTATGGGCTCGGAGCACAGAGCCAGATGACTTACCAGCACCTTCATCTTCACAGCGACATCCCCCACCAGACCAGCCTTGGACCAAGTGGAGCAACACGAATTTGTACCAGAGAATTATTCACTAAATGCTTCATCTTTTTAGTGCACGTTAGCAATCAAAAATTAAAAAAAGGTGTCAGCACCAAGTGACCATCAAAATCTGTTAAACCATAAGTGTGTGCCACCATAAATCATAATCTTGAGCTGAGGCCACAGCTTTAGGAAGCCACATGTCAGCAAGGGACTCTCGCTAGGTACATGATGCTTCCTTCCTGTTATAAAAAGAGAGATTTTTTAATTTCATTTCTCTATAGAAGCAAAATTTCCAGGCAGGAAGCAAAAAGGGCTAAGAGGCAGAGAGGATTATTACCACAGAATTAGTACCAGCACAGAAGTCTTCAGAAGCAACTGCACTTAGGAAAAAATTGCTCAGTAAACATATGAATCTCTGTTAACCCAAGAATATGATTCATTAGGTACCAACTGACTGTCAGTGACTACTGTTTGTTTGTTCTCAATTTTTATTTATTTCTTCTAACTCAGATAAATAAATCTTGTTTTGACCCTGATGCATGACTCACTGTTCTGTAAAAAAAAGCAGGTTAGTAGCAGCATTTGCCTCAGCTGGGAAGTATCAGGCGCCTCTCTCTCTCTCTCTTACCTCTTTTGTAGCAATAACTACTTGGTGTGGTGATGATAAGAGAAGCTCCATTCAAGAGTTCAAATGCTCCCAGTGAAACTAAAAATTAGTGCCAAGAACAGCCCCAAATTGAAGAGCAGATGTCAAAAAGTCCCCCTCAAACTGTATGAAGGGCTAGGAAAGAAGCAGAGGAAATGAGAGATAGGAGAATGACCTGCTTTTTCTGTGCCTTTTCACAAAATGATTCCAATAAACTTGAAGCTTTCTCTTTTTTTTTTTTTTGATAATAAATAGAAAGTTACCTCAATGAAGCCCATCCCCTACAGCCACAGGATTCATTCCCTTAAAAAAAAAGTTGCCTCTTCCTTTTGCCAGTCTATAAAGATGAAGGAAATTAAAGTTACAGGGATTAAGGCTGCTGTGCCATCTATGCATTCATTCACCTGATTGAACTGCAGTGGTACTGCAGGGCATGGCTCAGCATGAAATTGGGAATCAGACTAAGAAGGGGACAAAGTGGTTTCCCAGCTTATTACCTATGGGCAGCATGGGGCTAGAAAGGATACCAGCACTGCTTATCATGACCAGAGATGTAAATTTTAAAACCCGAGGTTGTTGCATAAGATGATATTGCCCATAACTTGATTGATGTGGGGTTTTTGCCAAGAAGCTGAGCTTTAACACCCCATCGAGATCCCAACAACCTCGTTGGACTCACATGCATGGACACTGTGTGACCATTTCATCACATTTGCTGATGGAAAGAATTGCTAACGTTAAGTTGTTCCTGCCGGGATGGGGCTGCAGAGAGGGTACATAGGTTCCTCCCACCATGGCAGGATTTCATCTGGTTCACACTGGTTCTACAGAGACTTCCACTCTGGAACTGCAGGACTGCTTCATATGAATTTCAGCATTGGCCTCAATAAGCCTGCAACTAAGGAAATAATATTTATATCACTGCACCTAGTGAAGGGTGCAAACCTTTTCAGGGTCTAAAATTGAATTAGTTAATGATGCAAATCTGTGTGTGCATGTACATTCTCTGGAGAAGAGGAGGCTGAGGGGAGACCTTATCACCACCTACAACTACCTGAAGGGAACTTGTAGAGAGGTGGGCGATGGTCTCTTCAGCCAGGTGACAGAAAATAGGACAAGGGGAAATGGCACGAAGCTGTGCCAAGGCAGGTTTAGATTGGATATTAGAAAAATTTTTTTTACTGAAAGAGTTGTTAGGGCCTGGAACAGGCTGCCCAGGGAGGTGGTTGAGTCACCTTCCCTGGATGTGTTCAAAAAAAGGGTTGATGAGGTACTTAGGGATATGGTTTAGCATAGGATGGGAATGGTTGGACCCGATGATCTTCAAAGGTTTCTTCCAACCTTGTGATTCTGTGATTCTGTGATTCCTTTTCCCAGGTCAGATGTGGCTTCTCCTGTTTGAAATAGAGGTTCAAACCTCTTCTTCATGTGTGCTTGTGTATGTCTACGCACATGTACACATAACTGAAGTAGGTTGCTTTCATACAGAAATAATGCCTTGTGTTCTCATAGAAGCTGAACACTATTCTATTGGTTGAAAGAAAATGAAGAACAAATTGAGAGCGTGCAGTTTTGCACATAGGCAGTGCTTTTGCATTTTGCAGCCTTGAAACTGTATCTTCATTGGCAATGCACTTTGAAATTTTTGAAATCCATTTATAGATGGAAAAGCTCTTGAGGTCTTTTCTTATTTTCATGTGATTCGCAGTACTGCACTCAGAAAGAGAATATGCAGAAATTTATTCAGTAAGAAGAGGGAGATGCTTCGGGCTGTGCGCCCAGGAGAACCACAGTTGAGGCCTGTATAGATTTGTCATTCTTTTCTGGCAGTTTGTTTCCTACTATCTGTAGTTTTACCATGGGAAAGTAACATGCAGAAGTATTCCTAGAAACCCCCTTCTTCTAGGTGATTTGGAGATCATGAACTCTTTTAAGGCTCTTCTCCATACCGGGCTGTACTTGCACTGCTTACAGCTTTGTGAGACTGCAACTCTTTACGTGCAAGCATTTGTTGTGAATCTTTGCAGTTGCCTCTGGTTAGTGGTTTTCTTTATTTTGGGGGAATAAAATCACTCTTTATTTGAAAATGAAGTTAAAGGAAAACACAATGTGTTCCCTTTTTTCCTTTTCCTGTTTCAGGCACTTTCTCCCAACCTCACTTTGAACAGCAACAGCATCCCTGTATTACAAAGAAACTGTGGTCCTCACTTCAGTAAAGTACCTTTTCCTCTCCTCATGAATAAAAGTCCCAATTTTTTCCCATTCTAGCCCGTTGGAAAAGAAGAAGGGATTCTCTCAGTTCATACACACAGGAAAATTTAAGTACATGCTCAGGTTTCAGCACTTTGCTTCTCAGATGTCTGCCCAGCTGCACATGAGCCAGCCCAGGACTCAGGTGGATTTCTTTTAAACTTCTGAGAAAGCAGCATAGTTCAAATGTCAGAAGAGACCACACTCAAATCTTAGATGAGCTGTTGTTTGGGAAAAACATACTTGCAAAAAAGAGAAGAAATGATACTGCAGGACCGGAGGATAGTTCAGCGGGAAAGAGACCTCAGGAGTTCTCTAGTCCAATGCCTGCTGAAAGCAGGGTCAGCCAAGAAGTGAGACCGAGTTTATCAGGGTTTTATCTAGTTAACCTCCTTGAAAACCTCCAAGGATGGTGCCTTGCTCAGCCTCTCTCAGCAACCAGCTCCATGGCCTGACTGTTCTCACTGGGAAACAGTTTTTCCTTATATCCAGGCAGATCTCTGCTTTCACAAAATCAACTACCCCATTCAGCCATAGTCCCACATTTCTCTTGTTCAGCCCTCTACCGCTAACATCGCACAGAAGCTCCCCTTGTTTCCCTTGACACCCCTCACAAGCACCAACACCGACTACGCTGTGGCTTTCCTAATACCACGCCTACCTGCCTGGGCAAAGTTTCTAAACCCCTCCTTTACACCCCTTCTTGCTGTCCACCCTCTGCAAACTGCCTTTTCGCATTGCCCAACAATCCTATGGCTGTGCCTGACCTTGGTTCCCTTCACTGCGCATGAGAGGAGGAGACAGGGCAGCAGTTGGAAATGGGAGAGGGGGTCAGGGAGAAGGAATGGATTGGCCAAGAAGTCAGAAAGGGCAGAAAGCAAACCTTCTCAAAGCAGAAAACTAATTCTGCATGTTTTATTTTCTGGGTATCTGACTTCATACCCTGGGGCCTGATTTGCCGAAATGCTGAGTATCGCAGCTGCAACTGAGCTCAATAGGACCTGAACTCTGCTTTACACAGATAAAGCTGAGCACACTGGAAAAATCTGGCCGTAGGTGCCTCAGACTGGAAAACCAAAATTTCGTCTGTGAATCTGTAAAATAGGGCTAATAATATCCCTTATTCTCACAAGGGTCTTGTATAAATAAATGCATTCATTGCAAAGTGCTCAGATACCGCAGGGATGAGCTCAATAGAAAAGCCCAGGAGGCAACTGAAAATTCTGTCTTTAGAGAAGGATTTGAATAGTGTGCAGTAAATAAGGCTTGGGGCCTCTCGTCTTATAATAAGGTGTAAACAAGAGGCTGAATAACTGCTGATTAAGTGAGCAGCATCCGTCCTGCATGATGAATGAGGTATGATCCTTCTGAAAAAATATCTATATGTGACCATGTCATTAACAACTATGTCATAATGCATAGGCACAATGGAGGGGGGCTGATTTATCTCCTACATGTTTTTAATTCTGACATTTCCTGTCTTTTTGGTAAAGTGACTCTGCAATCACAAAACTGTTCTTTTAACATCATTTCTGCACACACTCGTACGTATGTTTATTTAAAATGGTGTGGTTTAATACAGCTCAAAAACAGGTCTATATTTGGCAGCCAGTCTTACTCCCATAATGTTGATAAAGCAAGAAATACTGTCACAGTTTACGTTTTCTATTTGTTGTACTAGTTCCTCCTAGTGCACGTGAATCCTTCCAGCCTTATCAGTGACTGGGAATTAATTCCTTGTATGCTTTCGTAGTTCCTATATTTAATACATTGCATCAATAAGTGTATTACAAGTGTATGTGTTAAATGTGGATCTAGCATAAAACAGGCAATCCCATTAGTTAAGGAAGCTGTATTCATGTCTCCACACAAAGAAAATTCCTGGATGATATGTTTGTCATAAACACTTGTAACGAGAAATGAAAATTTCATTCTGGGTTGCTAGAAGGAGTTTAAATAAATTGTTTTATTGCTATTGAAAACTTAAAAAATAAGATGCTTTCTAAAGCAAGGGGCAGCACTGCTCTCCGGAAGTAATATTTTTCCCCTTTAAACCAAAAGATTAATTTTTTTTTTTTTAATTCTAATTTGATCACACAGCTGCATTCAAAATGTATCTTACTACAGAAATAGAGACATTTATGGGTTTCTTGCAGTCTGGCTAGGTTTAATATTAGCTTTTCGTCATGATGTCACTGTGCCATCCTTACACAACTTCCTTCTTTGAAAGGCAACCCAGTGCTGGGGACTTACCAATCAGTTCTTGGGCCACCTTCTCTAAGCACATTAGCCAGTTTTTGGCAAGACTTTTTTTCTCTCCTTCCTATATATAGCTGCCAAAATTAAGCATTGCTTGCTTTATTTACCACTTGGGAGCAAGGAAACACTGCCAAAACAGCAGGGGAGCACACTGCCATGCCTGAAAACCAGGCATCAGGATCCACCAAAACCCTTCCAGAGAGGATACAAAACCTTGGGCCAATGCCTTGCATCTCTTGCCGTGTGTTAATTACAGCATCTCTAAAGCAAATGGGTTTCTACAGAATGGAAAAGCGTGTTTACATGAAGGTAAAATGTCTGAAGATACAAATAAGTGTCACCCAAAAGAAGGGCTTTAAAGTTCATATCTGGTCATGTCTAGAATGAAGAAGAGCAGATGGTATGTCAGCACCAGAAACAGCATCAATATTTTGGGATTAACCTGGCTTTTCTGTAGCCAACGATGTGCAGGGATTATCAGCTTTCAAGATTCTGTTTTCCTCCCTGTGCTTTAATGCCACACAATTTCACAGCAGCTAAATATGAGAGATGCTGCTGCTATCCCTCCTTTGGATTTCATACTGGAATATTATTGGAAAATTCAATAAAAAACTGAAGATGGCTTAAGCTTTCCACACCAAGGAGTTGGGAAGTCATAAGGGGGGAAAGAAATACTACAATTACAGAGGAACTAGTATAAAAATTTTACTGTCCTGTAACTTTTGTTCCTTTAGAGGTTTTAAGGATCTTGCCACACATTTACTGTCAGATTAAAATCCTGCTGCTGAAGTGATCTCTGCTCCCTTGTTGTCCACTCTGTCATCTCCTGAAAGCTGCTGTCCCTGTAGCTGAGGTGGCTATGGCTTTTGAATCACCTTTTGACCATCACATTTTGCAGGATGGTGCATTGCCATGAATGAAAACAGATTAAAATTTACTTTAATAAGCCTGGCTGTAAACAGCATGGGTTTAAGAGAGGCTCCGCAGTCCATGGTGCGGGGGCAGAAGTCTCACAGAAAGGAGCAAGACAGAAGCCAGAGATGAAAATTGCTTTCCCTGTCACAGTTCGATCTGCTGCTGAATGTACGTCAAAGCCTTGGGTGGAATATGATGAAAACATTAAAAAAAGATGAGGAACCTACCCAGAATAATAAGATTCATGTGGTAACTCACGACTCATATAACCTAACTTACAAGATCCTATCCCTCCCAAGAATTATGTCACTTTTCCCAGTGACATGGATCACATAAGAAATCATTGCTTTCATGAACAGGGAAATTGTCATTTAAATCTAAGCATTTATCCTGTTGAGGTGAGCTTCCTAGGGACTGCTTGAAATTAAAAGGAGGAGAAAAGGGTTGGATGATTTTGTTTCATTAAAACTGTGCATAATAGAGGATGGTCTAAATACTAATTTCCAGTTTAAAAAATAAAAGTAAACCAACAAGCAAGCCACAAAACAAGGAAGCGAGCCAACCCCAGACTACATCTTCCTCACTCCCTCATCTTCAGGCTGCTGGATCAACGTGCAGAAAAGAGAAATGTTTAAACTAATAGGAGACAATTATAGCAGTCAAGCTTTTTCACACCCACCTTTCATTCTCGCCCTAAAGTGTATTTGCCATGCAGACAATAGCAGGTGAGATACGCCATCCATTGTTTCGATAATGATACAGGTGGGTGGAACAGGGCTGCTTGCATGATCCCATGGCAGAGAAAAATCCCCTATCACCACAGAGTGTTTGAAATGCTGTCTGACAACCCCGTCTGGTCCCATCCCTGCCTGCTTCAGCCTCTCCCTCAGTGCTGGAGCATGGAGGTAAATCCTCACCTCTGCTTGGTCTCCCAGCCGGCAGGACGCAGGTGCTCTGGCACTCCCAGTGTGGTAGCACTGTAGTCCAGATGGAGGAAAAGGGGGTATGTTTCTAATGTCATACACCTCACAGTTGTCAGGCCCAAACTGCCCTCTTCCCTGAGGTCTGAAACTTTCAGGCATGTTGGGCTGTCCTTGCCCATACACACCCCAGATGTGCAAAAACCACTTTAAACTCTGCAGTGTTTTGCTGGATCAGGGACCTATCCCCTGGGCTCACCAGCACAAGAGGAATGAGAATCTCCCAACCAGAGCCTGCACATCCTCCAAATACCACAGACACTTTGCCCTAATTTACAGTCATTACTAATGCACAAATGCAATCAGTGAGCCCTGATAACTTTTTGCTACCCATGTCCCACTGCCTAGGCTACAGCAAGGAGAACTTTTTTGAGCTGCAAGGACAGTTTTGGAGGTTCGGGGACCCCCAGTACACAGCCAGGTCCTATGGCATGAGGGTACCCAGCCATTCAGGGAAGCTTTGTGCAGGAGGAGTCCTGCAAGGTTAAGCAGAGACTATTGAGATATATGCCACGGGAACCCTGTCTGTGTTGTAAGGAAAGGCAGCTCAAATCAGGAGAATAATGAGCAGACAGTTTCAGCTCTGTTTTCGCAAGCTGTATATTCCCCAGCTCCATGAACTGCAGGCAAGGAAAAGTAAATGGTGACTACTAGATGGCGGGTTTTAAAAAACACTAATACACATACTTTAGAGTAGTCTAAGCACTTCAATTGACATTGTATTCTAAAAAGCAGCACCCCTTTTCCCTTGCGCTGTAGAGGACCCAAACAAGCAGCCCTCTTATCAGATACATTAATCCTAAAATAGGAAAGACGTCGAGCCGTAGAATTGCATAGTGTTGTTGGAATGGAAAATGGCACTTACTTCTAGAAAATACATATCTTTATTGTTGCCGGCCTGTAATAGAAAACCACATCTGGAACCCCTATTGTTGTGGCAAAGCCTGAAAGGAAGCTTTATTTCTTCAGTAATGAGAGGCAAAGCCGTGTAGCTTTCAAGCTGCTGCAAATTTTGCGTGCCCTGTGCAGAGACTGCTTTCAGAAGCACTTCACCTATACGAAACGCTGCCACAGGGCAACAGTATAATGGAAATTTCAAGTCCTCTGCCCCTTGCTGGCTGCCCAGCGCAGGGTTCAGTAAGCAAAGATACAGGCTGATAACAAAAGAGAATATGCTTTTATTTATTTTTCCCTGATCTCTAGGGTTTTGGTGACACTCAGAACATACTTCCCAAATGAATAATTTAAGCCTTTATGGCTCATTCAATTTCAGTTTACACACTACATTTTATCCAGCTCAGGCTATGTCAGTATATTGTGAGAGATAGCTGTTCAAGATACTGAGTTGCTGTTCTCCATATATGTAACATTGGCCAGTATTCAAGTCCAGAGACATAACAGAGGCTTTTGTGTAGATATTTTTGGCTGATATTGGGAACTGCTATGATAAAGAGGGATGGAAGCCATCTGCAGAGAACATACATACACACACACACACACACACACAAAAGCAGCTTTACTGGTCAAGGAATCCACGATCAATGCTACACTTGAGCTCTGGATATTATCAGAGCTATGCAGGAGCCAGCATTTCTGCCTAAGAGACAGCCCCGGGTTTTTAATCTCCCCACATTAGATCAGAACAGAAAGTTTATTTTCAAAATTTGCCCCACAAATGTTTTTAATTAAACTGTTACTTTCAATTTTGACATTTCTCATTTACAATTTTTCATTTAAAAGTAAAGATTGCGGTGAAAGTCACTCCAAAATGGAGCCAAGGGGTTCCAGTCTGATCATCTGTAGTCTTTCAAAAAGATTGCAGAAAGTGAGGAGGTCACTTCATTACTTTCCATTCTGTTCAAAATGAAATATCATTATAATCAATATTTCCTGCAAAATGTCCCAGTTATAACAAGCTGATACTATCTGACAGAAAGCTGCTTCCACCAAACATTTCTGACCATATCTACTAAGAAGTACTTATCTACACAGGGAGAATTCAGACACCTGATATCCCTTCTGTGCAATCACTCTTGCTTCTGCCTCCCTCAACCTCATTTCTTATTAAAGCCACAGAGGAAGCAAGCTAGAAAAGCTGTAGGGAAGGTGAAGAAGACCTAGCGGGAGAAGCAACAGCTGACACAACAGAAAGAAATGCCTTATTTAAGGACACCACTAAAGCTAGCAGGCACTCCCTTGCACGCATATTCCCCGTTGCCAAAGGGCTGGGGCAGCAAGCAGTGGCTTACGTGGGAGGGATGAGCTGAGCTGGGTTGGGCTGAGCTGAGTCTGTCGGCTCGCTCATGCTGTGTCCAGGTGCCCCAGAGAGAGTCCAACTGAGCCTCGAACTAGGTTCAAATGAAATATTTAGCAGGAGAGCCAAGACGGCTGTCCTTGCACCAGGCACAGGCTCCAGCATGTTGCTCATCCCTGCCTTCACTGTGTACTGCCAGCAGTGGAAGCAGAGGCACTGTGCTGATAAGACATCCCGCAGGACACATCCAGCCAGACTCCCTGAGACATGGCAGGGAGACCCTTCCCTGGCAAGAGGCTTCAGCTCAGCTTTCAGCGTAACAAGGGCTCAGCTGCTCTACAGTCATTCTGCATGGGATCTGTCCCTGCTGAAAGGGTCAGATGTCTAGAAGGTGCTGCTTAAAATTAATTAAGATGCAGGCTCAAGTCCTCACAAGAAGCATGGGGAAATTAGTCACTACCAAGTGCTCTACAAAAAAGGACACATGCTGAAGTGGTCAAATTTCATATTTAGATCTGGGAAATTATTATAGAGAAAAAAGAACAAAACATTTTAAAAACATCTATAAATATAATTTTGCTAGTAAAGCCTTAGCCCACACAGCCCAGGAGTATTTAAGCACAGATTTACTACTGCTACTGTATTTCCTAGACTTAAACTTGTGCCTCAGTTGCCACCCCCGATCAGGTCACCTTTATGGGCTGGGGAGCTCTAGGAGGTGCAGCCCAAAGCCCAGCAGTCCTTGTACCAGTGCTTGTGGTGCAAGCTCTGCCCGGTCTTTCTGCCAGCCACGCACACTTGGATGGAGGCTTAATGCATGGCTGGATGGCAGTGAGTTTGTGGCTGCTTCCACGCTTCTCCCTTCTTTCCCCTCCCCTCTTTTCCACTCCCTGCAAGAGAACTACCCAGGTGGCACCACAGTGTGGTTTACAGATGCAGCAGCAGATATTTTTACTTCAGCTGCAGCGAGGTAGCTGCCCACTCAGTGATGCCTTTCCCTGCACCACTGTGTCTGTCTACCACAGCGTGGCAGTGACAGTTTGACTCAGACCTTTATGGTGTAATTGCTGTTTACGTCTTGCATCTCTATGAGTTCGTTCTGCTCCACAGACATCTTCTTGCCATCTCCAAAAAATTCATGGAAGACTCACATTTTTTGCAGCTAAAGATACTGCAGCCAGGGTTCCAGCTTTGGCATTGCACTGCACAACGGCAATCTGACCTTAACCCCCCCATTTGTGCAACAACTATGTCATCCTTTCAAGGTAGGACCTCTGCAGTTTTTATTGAGGACATGTTTAGTGCTCTTTCGTAGCACAAAAAAGAGCAAGGTATCAGCATAATGGAGACTCCAGTGCAATATTGTCTTTGGCTTTGCTGTTAAGTGGAATATTTCTGCTTCCTGTTAAAATAAAACATGAAGACTGTTTGAGGTTTGTTTTGCAGTGTTTCAGCATGGACTGGGACTTGTATGGTATATTATTAATACAAGTTATTAATAGGAGTTAATAATGGAAGCACAAGCACTTTATGGAATGAGATCATAACAATTAAGAATAAGAGGAGCCTACACAAGAAAATGAAACCTTACATTGCTTAAACAGCTTTAACAATAACCAGTGGATTTCCACTCATTAAGATTACTTTAAGCATCTGCATCAGAGAAATGGTCAAAGAAAATGTATTCAGAGATAAACTAAAGAATAAAACAAGGCAATGAATGGAGAATGAGATCACGCTTCTTTCTAGATATGCAAATAAACAGCAGAACAATACATTTTCTTCTGTTCTGTTCACAAAGGTGCAGTTTGCTTATCTGAGATCGTTGAGATTGTAAGAACACAAGGCTTAATACAAAATCTCTCTGAGGCAGACAAACAGTTTGGCCAGGCTGGCTTTATTGTGGTAGAACTCAAATATTTATACACACATATATGTATAGTGTATATGTAAAAAAAACCCACACTTGCTTTTCCCTTTGTGTACTATTCCCTTTATACAGAAATATAATTACACAGTCAGAAGAGTGGAAACAGGAAAACAGTTGTTTCAGTACTTAATGGGATGTACACAGCCATATAAAGATGTTGCCTGTGTGACCTGCATAACTACCTTTACAGTATTCAGGTATGTTTCATATGTCACCTTACCCTTGGTGACGATAAACAGGTCCATATGGCTTTGCAAATCCAATGGTACCTGGTACAGTCAGCAGGTAAACTCTAAATAGGAGGACCATCCATCTGGTACAGGCTATATCATACATATTTCCCCCCTTTCCCCATTGTATTTCCCTCTCTCACCAGTCCCATACAGAACAAGTCTTATAGTAGAGAAAGAAATTATACCCTTAAAACATGCATACCATTTACCATGGTTTGACAAGGAGGCCCGAAACCATTTTTCTGCAGGAAAGCTTTAATGGAAGGTTGTGCTCCCAGACATTAATGCTTCAGAGCCTGAACCATAAGCTGGCTGGTTGGAGCTCTCTCTTCCCTTTCCATCTTGGCCCCATCCCCATGGCCCATCTCTTTCATTCAGAAAGATTTATGTCTCTGATCACTCCTCACAAACCTTTTCCACAGCAGCCCTCTTGGTTTGGGGAAGGGGGTGGTTAGTTCAGGTATTAAGACTGTATGGAAGAAAACTCCAGCAGCATCACATAAAGAGATGTGGGGGGTTGCTAGCAGTCAAAGAAGCTCTTACACCTAAGGTCTTCCCATGGGAGATCCTGGGTGACCCTGCCAAGTGAGTAGCACTTTCTGCCCTGAATGAAGACCATGGAATTGGCATAAGCTCAGCACTCCTCGCAACTGAATTCTGAGGTGACTTACTCTTCTTAAAAACTGATGGAAGCTGGGTGCCTAGTTTCTCATGTGCTTTTGAAAATCCAATTCTTGTCTGTTTCTGCCCATCGTACTCTCAGAGGCAGAGTGCCTGGGCAGAAGCAGGGCCTGCTCTGCAAGGCGTGCTCTTCAGGTTATTGTTAGCCTCTGAGGGTGAGGGCAAAATGCACACTGGGAATGGCCATGCCACTCAGACATCCTACCTCCTATTTAAGGATAGTTACAGCTTTTCCCCCACGTGTAATCCATCACCTACAGGACACATGCAGGTGTCATGAGCTTTGCTATGAGCTGGACAAAGTTTCCATGACCCATTTGATGCTGAAGTGTGGGCTACCATATCTCCATTGCTCCTGCACCAGCTAGACTGAAGTTTGTTCAAGTGCACATGCTCATTCTGGTGTCCTACCTTCAATGACAACATACAAAATTCACAGTTATGATCCCAAGTTTACCACTGGGTTTAATGAGATGGGACAAATGGTCCCTTCATTATACCCCTTCCATGCAAAGTTGGCTGTAGAAATTTTTCATGGTACATATCAAATTCATTCAGAACCTGCAAAACTAAAACCATACAGAAAGCCTGTGGTCACCTTTTAAAACTACTATCAAATCCATGCTGTCATCCAGATTCTGAAGGCAAGAATGTTATCCACCTTCCTGCATCTCTCATTACATCATCTTCCTGAACAAGAGCAGGGAATTGGAGGAAGTAACGATACAGAACAGCACGTCAAGCTTTTCCAAACAGCAAAGAAAAAGTTATCAGAGCTTTTAGATTTTCATTATATTTTACCACCATTAACTAAAACTCTGTCTGAGACAGATGCATTTTATAATCCAATTTCTTTAATGAAGAGTCCTGACCCACAGTTTGTACTGGTGGCAGGGACTGGAATTGGAACTGATGACTCTGTGTCTGTCTGACCAAAGCTAATTCATAGGAGTCATCTGTGTGAAAAATAAACTGCAACAGTATTCACAAAACATATTGTCCATGAAAAAACTCATGGCAAATGTAGCCTGAATAAGTTTTCACCACTGCTGTTCCCTTAGAAAGAGATGTCATTCCTTGAGAGGTACGCATGGTAAGTGGTGCTGAGAGCTGCAGAGCAAATGCACAGTGACTGGGTGCCAACAGCTCTACCAAAAAAAATTCCCCAGATAAAAGAGAAGTTGTCATCCAGAAACCTGCAGTCAGTACAGATAAAAAGACTGTTTTAACAAGAGATTCAGAGTCAATAGAAAACAATGATAAAAAATGAGCAAAAATATAAACATGGGAAGTGTGTATTACATTATTCTGTATTACTGGATATACATAGTCATGGGGTGAGGAGGGTGGAGGTGAAGGGGATTGAGGTGGAATGGCCAGAACAACCAGGAGGGGAGAAATCTGTTCAACTTTAAAATGTCAGTAGTGAAAAAGAGGTGTAAAAACCTGAGCTGGAAGGGACCTCCATAAATGAGCATCTCTGGTATTTCATCTATATGCTTTTTTTTTCTTTTTACTGTAGATATCTCTATCCTTTGTGCTAATTAAACACTTCTTTTACATGTACTTTGTCTCCCTCTTTCTCTTTGCTATTTCACTCTGGTCTGTTCTTTTTCTCTCCATCACTTTTTCTTTCCAGATACTATTTTAATTAATTTTTCTTAAGGTCATTATTATTTCTATCCAGTGCAGAAATGGTTGCTCTTTGTTCTTTTTTCTTTCCCTATCTTACCTTTTTTCTTTCTTTCTTCCCTGTTGTTTTCAACACTTCTTCTCCCACCTTTTAGAGTGCTCTTTTCTTGCTTTCATGTTTCCCATTTTGTGTCTCCTTGTGCTCACTCACTCCCTGCCCCACTCAATCTCTCATCCTGTCCCCTCTATCACCAAAATTCTCAATAATCCCTTCCCTTAGCCACAAAAATACCCATGCCAGACTGTCATAGTCCCCTCTCTTGGCAGTTCTTCTCTAAATCTCTCCTACATGCATTACTGCCTTGTCCCAGAATCTATGTACAATTGCACCAGATTTACTCATGAATGTGTGTGACCGGTACATACTCAGGCTCGTATTCTTTTCTCCTCTGTCTACAAATAGAAATAGGGGTGAAGTATCCTATCCTCTGCTATTGCACTTCCAGAACCAGGTTAGATCATCAGAATTAGAGATTCCTATTTTCACCATGTGAGCCTCTGCTATCTGGGCTACAGTTTCCAGACCTGTTAGCCAAGATGTTAGGAAACTCTGTGTCCTGCTCCTTCCCAGAGATACTGAACAGATAGTCAGGTCTTACCTATGCTACTGTGCATGTGAGTCTTAACGTCAACACCTTTCAAGGACCTCATAACCTTGGATGAACTTCTTGGCCCAATAACTCCACAAAATAGGGACATCAGAAGTGGGAAGGTAATGAGAGGAAAACTAAACAATGTGTCTTAGGCCATGCCAAGAGTCTATAATACATCCAGCAAATCAGTTTCTCTCTTCTGCTTTGCCCAGCGGTACTTCCTCAGCCTCCCATCCAACGCCATGCAAACCTTCTCCAACTGTCTTCATTCAGTCCTGATCTTTGGACACATATGAGAAGCCTCCTGTTCTTCTCAGGAAGATATATAGCTCTGTGTTTCTCAAACACATAGAGATTGGTTGTTTACTGAGAGGGTGGTCAAGCACTGGAACAGGCTCCACAGGGAAGTGGTCACAGGACCCAGCTTGACTGAGTTCAAGAAGCATCTGGACGATGTAGTCAGTTGCACACTCTGACTTGGCTGGCCCCGTGTGGAGCCAGGAGTTGGACTTGATGATCCTTGTGGGTTACTTCCAACTCTGGAAATTCTATGATTCTATGATTCCTATACTACTCTCTTACTTAAATTCTTCCCTACCTATTGTCCTTTTCTGTATTCATGTTCCTCCATAGTTTTAAGTGCCTTCCCAAATTCACTCTCAGTATCTAGACCCCTTGTCTTATTTCCAGGTTCCTTATTCAGCCATTTGGCACCCAGTAATGTCTCAATTTAGTAAAGGGAACCTAGTGTTGGGCCAGAAAGAAAAGGATAGCTTTTCTTGGCCCTGTAAGCGTTGGGACCTCAATAAAGTTGGAGAGCTTGCTGGCGACAAGCATCAATGATGAGGTGACCCGAGATGGATTCAAAGGAAGAAATGGGATAAGCTCCTGAATTTATTTTCTTTTCCCTACTGACTTGGGTAGAGCTAAAGGCAGGCAGTATCACCAGGGTCAGGAGAAACAGAAGGAAGATAAAGTCATCACTGTGTCAATAATAGTAAATGCTACACAGGCAGGGACCAACCATGTGTGGAGGTCAGGTCAGTGCTTCAGACACCTTCAAGCATGCTCCTTTAGCGTGGGTTTTAGGCCATTTAAATATGCAGCACACCATGATGTATGTAGTCTGTTTTCAGACAGATGTTTTTTAGTCTAGTAGCAGCTTGTCACATCATCAGTGTGAAATGTTTTCGCGTCTTTTCGTGACACGCCCCTACTCATTGACTTTACCCAGGTATCGGCACGGCTGAAGTTGTGTCTGGATACCAAAGGGCTGGAAATCTGAGGGAGCCATTAAGAAAATCTGCAACAGTTTCTAACACGTCTTTATTACCTCTGTAATGAGCTTTGATTGATTTGATGCAAGTGGGTCATTATGAGTGTTTTTTAATCAATTTTCAGCCTAGAAATACCCATGGAGTTGGCTTGGTGACAGAGCTTTGGATAGCCACGTCGGGCGGCGCTGCCTGGCAGCACCACGTGGTCATGCTGTGGGCTCACACAGGGTGTGTTTATTGGGTGGTGGTTGCTCCCCTTCAGCTGGCCACAGGAAGAGTCACGTCCAATCAGAAAGACCCGTGTCTATTTTTAAATAGAAACTAATCTTATTCCCACTGGCATTAAGGCGGTAGTTTCAAGCTTCAGGTAGATGTTTGGATGTTTCATCTGGCTAGGTAATACAAACATTTCTTGTCCTTGCTGCTTTTCTCCTCGTTGGTGCTTTGATCTGTGGAGGACTAGTTTGTTCCATTTCAGATACCAGCAGCTAAGTGATCATTGTTGTTTCTGGCTAATAAAGGCTACAGTCTACCAGCTGACAGCACGTTGTTTCACTTGTCTTTCTTGTGCTCTCTCTCTTTTTCATCTTTTTTTTTCCTTTTTTCTTCTTTTTCAGTGAAATGTTTACTTAATTCATGGGCACAGGGTTAATTCCAGCTGCTCAGTTCCTCTATAGAAATCTGCAGCAGCAGATCTGGAAAGATGAGGGGAAGCAAAAAGAGAGCCCTGATGCAGTACATAAATCAGGACATTAGCAAACCAGCCAGGGTTTGTTTGTTCTTTCTTGTTAGCATTCTTTCCCCACTGGTTCAATAGTGAATTTTAGCTGACTGTTCCTTTTGAGACGAGGCCCCCAAAGCCTTCCCTCCTGCCAGTGTCACATTACTTTCCTAGCTCTTTTTTTACCTCTACTTATCCAAGCTACTTTTAAAATGTTTTTGAAGGGATCAGCAGCCCCGGAAGTCAGACCTCTCGCACGCACTCTCTCCATTTTCATTCTCCCCTAAAAGTGATCCTTAAGGTGAAGAAATATTTGTTAGCTCAGGGAAAAACATATGTATGTATGAAAGCAGTCTAAGTGCTGAGTGGAATCTGACCACAGGGGAATAGAAAGTTTGGAGGCACGCTACTGCCTACACTACAGCTAACTCAAGCTTTCCTTGTCTCTTTTTTTTTCCTTTTCCACTCGTGATTATTGTTTGCTATTATTTTGTATTTACACTGTGGCAGTATCTGAAGCCCAAATCAGGATAGGAGTAACTGCTGTGCAAGACCATTGCAGTCAGACGACTAGAGCTACTAGAAAATATCCCGAGGGAACACACTGATCCCTTAAGCTTGACAGGTTCTGAACAAGAGCTTTGATTTTGGAAAAAAAATAAATAAATAAGTTTTGGCTCAGTAAAAATAGAGGGCTTCATTTTCCCCAGAAATAAATGTTTTGATGCTCAGTTTGAAAACAAGTTTGTGTTTCAAAATATATTAGAAATTATCATAAGTTATAAAAGTGTAATGCAAGGTAAAATAAAAGGTATAAATTCCTGCACAGTGTTTCAGTTTTAGCAAAAAGAAGAGCGCCATGCCTAACTTAACATTAAACCTTGTTCAAGTGCCCTTTTTTATTGGGGATTTTGGATTTTCAGCATTTTACTGCAATTTGGAATAGAATTATAAAAAATTGGGCTTAGGGATGTAATGTTTCTATGTTTTAGGAAGTGGAAAATACTTCACACTCTTCAGTGACATTTACAGGTTAGGAAAAGAGTACTGCAGAGTTATAAAGGAACTGGTTAAGAACTGACTGATGTGCTATCTTGTGTCATGTTTGCTGAATTAATATTTTGCTCTGATACGTATGTTTGGTATGGAGACTTCCCTGAAAATCTGGAAATCCCTCTGAAGATTTCATCATTACTCATCATTACATCATTACATAAAGGTCCACATTGAAAAAAAATTGACATTTCTAAGGTTCAGCCACGTTCAGCCAGAGCTCGTCACCAGCCAAAGGGAACACAGCATCTAGAAAAGTCCCATTGTTCAGTAGATAATGACGGCACCTCACAATTGTTATTATATTTCCTTTCCATGTTTTAATTTCCATGCTGCGTTTCAGTGACATTGAGAGTAACAATCAGGACAAACCAAACCTAAGCAACAGCTCCTCGCCATTGCTCCCTAATAAAAGGAAATGTATCACTCGCTATTGCTTTGACCTTCTGCAACGAGATGTAATGAAGGGACATAAAGAGAAGGGGCTACGCAGCTACTGAGTTTACACTTGGAAGAGTTTATCGCAATGCTCAATTGACACCTGAAACTTCCTTCTAAACAACGTGTTAGCTGAGGTCAACGAAGGGTGATCTTATTTTAGTGGGTTCTGGTGTGAGTCTTAAAAAATTACTGCACAGGCTATCTGAGTATCTAGCTCTGAATAAATACAGAAAATGTATGCATGCAAGAGATAAGTGGGGAAAAAGAGTGTAACACCTGCAAAGAGTTAAAAAAAAAGACAGAAGATTAAAAAAAAAAGCAAGGAAGAGAGATTAAATCCTTTGATGTGTATTTTTTTCAATAAAGATTCCTGTTTAATCCCACAAAATATTATTGTATTTTAGATGAATTAAACAAGCAGTGCGATCAAAATACTTGTTAATGCTGTATTGTTTATTTTCTCTACTGTTAACACCACCCAGAGTCTAGGTCTATTTAACAGCAGACAGAATTATTGATTGTTTCTTGTTTGCATTTAAGAATAACAAAAACACCCATTTGGAGTTTTTTAGCAAAATATCCAACTATTAATGAGTATATAAAAAGTAAGAAAAAGGAGAGAAAGTGAAAAACTAGTCTAGACATCTTAGAAATAAAGACACTTTCCTGTCTTTAAGCAGCTTTCAGCAATAACAGGTGGTGGAGAACTCTTCTAGCTGCTTGTTCTTGCCATTTTAGACAACTCGTAGTGAATAGAGAAGTTCAAAAATAAAATTTTTTAAAAATGTTTCATTCTGCCTAAACCAGATTTTTAATTGCAATCTGAACATTTTATAAAAGATTATCATTCCTTCTATGTATATCAGAAAATATATTTTAAATGAAAATTAACATTTTATAAATTTTAAAATAGAAAATATTGATTAAAAAATCTCACAAATTTTTAGATTTTCCCAATAAACTAATTTTCTTTATTGAAATGGGAAAAAAATCTGAACATTTGCATTATCCTAAAATGAGCATTCCAACTACAAAAAAGAAATAAATTAAAAATCAGCTTACTTCAGCTATCAATTGAAAAATACAGGACAGGATTTTTGACTGTTTCCTTTGAACTAAAAAGTATGGTACTGATGGATATCATCTAGGTCTCCATATATACACATGTAGCTTGTACGTAGAGGTCATTTGTAATTACCTTCTAGGCTGGACTTCCAGTGGGACACGACAGAGAAAGCTCCCTTTGCCTTCATTATTCACAGTCCTGTTAGCTGTTAATTTCCTGTAGAGTAGTTCAGGTGCTACTGTTGGTAGAGATTACCACTACTCTTCTCCCCTTAAAATTGAGGTGTGTGGAGTGGCCAGACAACAGAACATTCTTTAAAACTATATACAACTCCCACAAGATAAGAGGACCTGAGACACTAAATGAGGATTCATAGGGAGAGGTCTAAGGTGCTTTGAAAAGACATAGTTCATTCTCTTGTGCAACAAGTGTATAATGGTGTGGATACTTTGGGATGCACAAACACTGAAGTTAGCAGGCCCTGGAGGTGCTCAGGCTCTCTGACAACATTCCCTACTGCAGTGGTTTCTAAAGGCAGTGGGGCTCTGTAACCTACTGGACTACACTGTCTCTCTACACTGACTACAGAGAAAACCTACATGTTCCAAATGACCAAAGCTATCTGAATCTGGAGTTCAGGGTCATTACTTCCATGGACTAATGCAAATAAATAAAGGTCACTATTACGATCTAATTAGTTCCATAAGTTTACCCTAAAAGAATTTAAGAGAAGGCAGAATAATAGAAAAATGGTACATAAGTGCTCATTTATATAAGCTTCCCTATTTCCCTCCTTTGGGAAGGATGTACAGCTGGATACCTCTACAGGTGTGTCTATCATGCACTTAAAATTCATATACTGGGACATTATCTGTAGTGGCTAATAAGGCTGTTAAAAATATGTAAATTGGTACCATTTTTCACTTGGATTGTTTCTCAAAAATTGCAAATAGGTTCCAGGAAGAGTTGTATACAAGTTGTTTATGTAGTGTTTTAATAGGTTTTCAAACAATCTGAATAGACAGTAATTTTAAAATAGTTCCTCTGTATTGCTGTGGCTTGGGAACACTGCAGGACAGAACTTGAAAGAGAAAGGATGGGCTTCTATGCCGCAAAAACTTGAAATAAAAAGGTGGTGAGAAATTATATGTATACAAACAGCAGATTATTTGCCAGCACTTTGTAGTATTTTTCACTACCAAGGTTTCATTTTTTAGAAAGAAATTAGATTATTTTTCCCAGTTTAAGCGCCTGGAACAGATTTCTCACTTGAAGTCACACTCCAGGGTTTAGAACCACAGAGACCAATAACACAGGATTGATGCCATGAGCCAAATCTCTTTCCCTAAAGAAAAAAACCCCAGGGAGACAAAGAAGGTGTAAAATAATGGCACATGAAGGAAATCACTGGGAACAATAAGTGGTCATGGGATAATTTCTTCTAACAGTGCAGAAGTTGCCACAGCCTTCACAATGTTGCATACAGGTAAACAAAGCTTCTTGGGGAAAAAAGTGCCTGTTTTCTCCCAAAGGCTCCTACCAGCACCACTAGAACACCAGACCACTTTCCCTTTTCTAGAATTCTCTTCCTTTTTTGGTTGTTTTTATTTTTTTCATTACTCATTTCCCATGTGCTGCAGGTAGCTGAACTCTCCCTAAGCCTTTGGAAGATGGGCAGTTTCTCACCTCAACCACTCACTGCTTCATGTCTGGAAGCTTTGCCGCATCTTACCTAGGGTTTGCCTTTGGAGGCTGGGAGGTTGGGAGGAAAAATTATTTAAATAAAACATTTAATATTCTCTAAGAAGCCATCGTTTCCACCTTAGTGCTTTATTAAGGGAAGGGTGCTCCTGTCCATCAGCAGCAACAAGCAGTGCACCACTTAGACATTAATGCTCTGAAATCTCAGAGATTGGATAAAAAAAAGAGGGGGGAAATGCTGAGTGAAAGTGGACAATTCATAGCACTAGCTTTCAATTTTAGTTGGTTTAATTAATTGAATATTAAATTAACGAAACACTTTGCCTTCTGTTCTAATTATTTTTCAAATAATATGTTTGTGTGTGTGTGTGTGTGTAAGTCCAGCTATGGCCAGAAAGCAGAGAGAGAAGGAAAATACCTTTCGGGGCAGGAGGTAGGAAAAAAATCAGACATTTGTTACTGAAATATTTCCCCAGGTAGCATTCAATTTCACATATGATTATTCATGAAAGACGTAGGGTAGCAGTTCAAATGTACACATTGTTTTTCATCACTAGTTTAGACAAACAGCACACTGTCATTTATCCATAATGGACTCTGTCTAAGTGATGTCTCTTCATTAAATACTGGCAAACAATTTCTGTATTTGTCTGCCCCAGTGTTAAGAGGAGATTGTTGACTTTTAACCTTAACGTGAGGCATTCCTTTGCAGCATTTTAAAATAACATCCTCCATAATTTTTTTCGTAATATTTAAGCAGGTTGAATAATTTAGTGAAGAGACTAATCCTCTAATTTCACTCTAATGAGGGTTTTGTAAAGTCAAACCCTGCAGAGGCTTCAAAACTATGTTGTGAAATACATAGATGTTAAAACCAGAGCATGGGCATGTCACAGCAATGACATGGCTGCCACAACACTTCACATTTTGGTTAACTAAATCACGGACAAGTCACAACAAGTGCTTTAGCAAAACACAGTTCCAAAGTCAATGGGACCTGTGTAAGATTAATATGCCTGAAGGGTGAAGCTACCCAGATCCTACAGCACTCCTGCCAAAACCAAGAGGAGATACAGCACTCGCTACATGACAGCTGGATAGAAGTGTTTAGTCCCTGGGCAGTTCACTGAAGCCAGAATGAGTCTGTTGAACAAGAGCTATCATGTTTAACGCTACACATAGCG
Organism: Gallinula chloropus; assembly: GCF_964237585.1. NCBI lineage: Eukaryota > Metazoa > Chordata > Aves > Gruiformes > Rallidae > Gallinula > Gallinula chloropus. Next base: position 94,492,454 of record NC_140085.1, read on the forward strand.
GTAATCACAGGAACTGATGTCTGTAGACTGCAACTTTATGTCAACGTTAAGCATGTACCAAAATGCTGTACTGAATGAGTATCTCTAAGCTCATACTCTGTCATCTAACAAAATAAGCAAACTTAATTCAATTTTTGGGCCTGGTCACACAGAACTCTCCTAAGCACTACCCAAACAAAAAAACAAACAAAAAAAAATCCCAAAAGCCAACCCACCCCCAACCTACTTTCCCAGACAGTATAATGACATGCATTCCAGCATAGTTCTGCAAATCTGTTATGCAAGAACTGTGTTCCCAAAAACAGCCTCTGGCTATAGTGGTGCTGAAAATATGTTGTCGTCTTTTTTATCAACAAAAACAAGGGAAAAAAACCCTTATTTGTAAAAATAAATGGCCAGGTTTTCATTTATACAGGAATGACTTTGTTGCGTGGTATGCCCTTCAATAAAATTATAGCTTAGGTCCACGAGTGTGTGCATGTTTTCAGGTCTTACATTCAGTCTTATCCTTTCTTCATTTTAAAGGTATTCAATATCGTTAACAACCAGGAATGTAAATTACACATATACATACTCAAGTACATTGCCTACCTAATTTTACAACTCCTATTAAATGTTTTAATTACACACAATGGGTTATAAATAATAAGCCAGAAATGCATCTAAATATTTTACAGCAACACCAGAAGCTATGAAACTCTTTAGAACATGAAAGGTCCTCACTGAAAAATAGCTTTCAAAATTTACAAATGAAACATCTTTGAGAATTCAGAGCCTTAGGTAGGATTGTATATTTTTTTTCCAACTTTTAATCCATTTTACACTACAGTAATAGAATTTTAAAAGGCCTGTGTTTTAAGGCCCTTGCTGTTATGCTAGTGTGTTCACATATTAAAAACTACAGTAGGAAGCCATTTCTTTTACCTAATTATAAAGAAAATTAAATTAATATGCTTCCTCATAATAACTCACCACTTCCCCAAATGCCCATTTTCATTATTTGATTGTACATTACTTATTTCTATCCCTTTAACCTTATTTCTTATAAATATGTTCTAAACTTCTTCGAGAGTATGGAAAGAATATTTAATACAAAGCAAAGTAATTATAGTCTGTAAGGTTCTGAAATATAACTGAAGTGTATCCCTGGGGTTATTTCCTGATAATTAGGTATGACATAAATAATCATGATTAATTATGTTCTGGATAGTCATCTGCCTCCAATGAAATATTGTTATCCCTGCCAGATAATGCTTAACATAAAAAAAACCCTCACAACTAAGTGTGTTTAAACAGAATATTTTCTTAAAACCTCATGTGCAGCTCAGTCACACAGGCTATAAATGGCTTTGATGTTGCTCTGATACATTGTGCAACTGGAATACCAATTCTTCATTTCTGAGAGCATTAAACAGTATTGTCTGGCAACACATCAAAATCCAGGAGACCACAATTAGAGCAAATAATTTTATTTGATGAGTTTTTGTGAAATGGGTTTTGAACATGATCTTGATTTTTCTTTTGTCTAGTTTATTAAAGATGTGATAAATTGTTTACGTATTTGTTACAACCCTCTCATTACAGATGCACCGAGAAACAGTAGACAGCTTTGCGGATCAGAGCCTGGACAACTGACGATGATTTTAAAGAAACCTTTGTTTATATTTTAATGAAGATTTTGTGAGCAACAACTGTGTTTCTGGATCAAGAACTGAACTTTTGTTCCTTGAAAGAATGCCAAGGCCTTTCCTGTTTATGCCCAGCACCTTCACGCAGTATTATTAATACACTAAGAGTGCCTCGCTACTCATCTTAAACCCCCCAAGACAGTGCCCTGCCAAAGGAGTTTGGAAATAAACATGAAGGGTGAAAAGCAGAATTAGCAGCACTTCACGTGTGAAAAAACGAGGTGCAGGGGATGCCTTAGAGCTGGACCTTCAGGAACAGACTTCCTGGAGAGTACTGACCCCTATTAGAACAGCTTGGGCAGACCCTACTACGCCCAGCAGCACGCTTGGGCCAACCTCTGCAGAGGACCAGCAAAGCCATCCCTCATGAATGCGCTCGCAGGCATCCCTGGATGTCCTCAAAATGGGAGCATGGGCTGGAGGCAGACTGTGCCAATGTGCTTGAGGCAGATCCAGAGACCTCTCCTTCGGAGAAGAGCAGGCCCTGCCAGAAAGATGCTAAGTGCATTTGCCAGGGAGAAGTGTTCGCTGCCTGAGCCTGCAGTGATCTGGGCATACCCCGGGTTCTGCTCATGTAAACATGGGTAGACCTCAGCTAACCCAGAAATTAAAGGGAACATCACTTCTGGACATTGTTGCCCAGCCCTTCTTTCCTTATTTCTTCGTGTTGGCTGTTTTAGACATGACTAAGTTACCACCCTCCTTGGCAGGGATGGAGGCAGAGTCACCTTCAAGCTGTAAGCAATAGATTCAATGAACAAATGTGGAGATGACTGCTAGTACAGCAGGGTGATCCCTGGGGATCCATGGCTTCAGCAGGCCTGCTACTGGATGCACGGACCCCTCAAGTTAACGCAGAGGAAGTGGGGGAGAAATGAAGAGCGCTTGGCTTTAAAGCAGCAGTCTTAACAAGCCACAAGATGGAAGCAGAAAAGCCAGAGGGGATGGCAGCTGTCAAGTTGGGGAAACAAAATGACTAAACAGGTTGATTGGTGGCAAAATAACAGCAGGAAAGAAGGGGGCATACCCTTAAAATACTGTTGTGGACCTAAAGAGGGGAGACAAGGACTAAAAGTAGGTAAAATAATAAAAAGCTAATAAAACCCCCACCTGCCAAGAGTGTCAATAAAATTATATGAGCGAAGGCAAAGGACTTTTTCTTGGCAGCAAGAAGCACAGATGGTCAAATATAAAAAACATGAGCCTATATGGGTTTTTCATCTGTGTTACATTTCCCGTGAATGAGTGCACAGGAAAAATGTGTACCTGGATTATGTTAAGTGTGAGCAAACTATGGATTTGTATGCATGAATATTCTCACCATAAAGCCATGTTAAAGGTTTTGAAATCCTGTCCAGTTAAGTCTGATAGAAGTATCATACAGTAGAAGTATATTTGGTGAAGTGTATTCATGCAAGGTGGGGATGGAAGTATGAAGAATTCTGAAGAGACTTATTTCAAACATACTGACACTTGCCACATCTTTGTGTCAGGAATTGGGTAAAATAATACCTAAGCTAAGTTTGAAGCAAATCACAGAATCAGAAGGTATTACCAGTCACTCTGTCATTTTGCTAGAAGGCATTTCTGTATTTAACAGACAAATCTGTACTATTGTCACTGACGTAATCCCTGCTTGTGCAAATATTCACTGGATGTGGTACAAAGTTTCTGCCAACATCAGTTGCAGATGAACTCTGCCTACATTCTCAGTGACTGAAACCATGCTATTTTAATGCTGCTTGAAAAATAATTTACATGGCAGATATAACTAAGCTGTATAATTATGCCTGACTTCTGTAACTGTACCTTATAGCCTAGTTACATCATTTGAAGAAGCATTTTCAAGAAGACAATATTCTGAGGATAATGAAATCCCAGCAGAATAAAGACTGGGAAAGGGACCATCTCTGCAGCCTCTAAAAGCAAGGAAGGAGTGGGAAGTCTTTGTTGTCTTTGGGAAGTGCAGAAACGAGAAAACCCCAGCCCTTGGGTCAGATGGTGAAGCTTGACTTGTGACCTTACTGACTTTTTAGAGGCAGTCTGGCCAAAAGCCCACTGTATTTACTTATACTGATGCTGAAGGAAACTACTTGTTCAGTTTTGCTCATATACCTTCTCAACAGGAATGACCTGGTTTGAGGCTAGGAAGACAACCAGGGGAATCACAGCTCAGGCTGAAGCAGGGATTGAATCAAGCTGCACTGTAAATACACAAATATGAATCTAAACTAGCACACATAAAATAAGGAAATATCAAAACACTGCTCCATTCCAACCTTGATGTGTGATCATTAGAACTTACATGCCTTTTTCAGCCTTGGGCCATACATCCAATATGTTTACAAATTGCACATTAATTTAAAAAAAAAAAAAAGTAGTACAAGAGTACAAGTGCTCCCATGATCTGAAGTTGACCCTTGAAGGCAGCCAGAGCTCTCTTTTCAGTACAGAAGTTTCCTCAGTGATTTTTTTCCTTTGTTGTGGCTTTGTAATAGTTGGCTTGGTCAGCATATACTTGCTTCCTTCTTTGTCATGTTGTTTTGTAATGAACTCCTATTTCAGCATGGGGCCGCTTCTCATTCTGCCTTATAACACAGGCATGTGGTAATTGGCTCCAGGATGGAACCAAAACATATGTTTGCTTATGGCACTAATTAATTAGTCATATGCACAGTCAATACTTAATTGCTATTGTATACTCTGGCCTGTGTGACTTCTGTGAAAATATCTGACTTTACACCTATCTCAATCAGAAACACATGCAAAAGGGAAAACTGCGTGTAGTTTCTACAAGAAAGGGAAGAAAATTTCACTAGTCACACCATTAATTCCTAACACATTGCTTACTTTTTTTTAAAAAATAAGTCCTCTGCACTGTGCTAAATACATTCTGTAATGTAACCAAGCCTGGAAGCATAAAGCATCTGCGCTCTACTTAAAACTGCTGATATGACAAAGAAAAACCTCTTCCTCAGGACTACTACTCCTCTCCTGTAGCATAACAAGTGCTAGTCAACCACAAGTGCTCCTAAGAATGGCTACTTTTAGTGCTTCTTACCAATAACAGGCAGAGGTTTTGCCCATTAAGGGTTCTATTTTCCATCTTACAACAGTGACGACCATTTGGAGTTTTGCCCATGCTTCTCTCTGGGCTGAATTTTTAGGTATTTATAACATTTCTATGGTACTTACTGCCATATTACCAGAGCCCCTTACACTCATTAATCTCCTGTATAAATCGTTTCTTTGTTCATTTCTTAGATGACTTAGATCAAGACCACAGCCTCTTAAGCAGATCTAGCAGGAAAAAAGAAATTGAGAGTAAATTAGATATTCTTATTTTCTCATTACTTTTCCACTTTAAGTGTTCCTGAAATAGCCAGAATGATTAAAACAAACAAACAAAAAAGCCACAATGCTAAATTTTACTCTTAAAACTGTATGGGTGACTGTGAATTTGGAGCTACTGGAAAGAGTCCAGCGAAGGGCTATGAAGATGATTAAGGTGCTGGAGTATCTCTCCTATGAGGAAAGGCTGAGAGAGCTGGGACTGTGCAGTCTGGAGAAGACTCAGCGAGATCTCATCATTGTGTGCAAACACCTAAAAGGGGGGGTAGGACATAGCCGGGCTCTTTTCAGTGGTGCCCAGTGATGAGTCCAGATGTAATGGGCAAAAAACAAAGCACAGGACGCTCCCCTTGAACATCATGAAGTCCTTTTTTTCCTGTGACAGTGACCAAGCATAGGTGCAGGTTGTCTAGAAAGGTGGTGGAGTCTCCTCCAGTACCAGATGTGGCACTGGATCTACGTAGCCCTACTTGACCAGAGGGGTGGACAATATGACCTGCAGAGTTCCTTTCCAACTTCTGCCATTATTGATGATCCTTATGGGTCCCTTCCAACCAATTCTCTTATTCTATGACTATGTGATTTTGACAATTCCATAGGGCCCAGGTCTGAACGTGTCTCCAAAGACAGAATGCAGATCCATTTTATTTTAAAACCAGGGTAGAATACTGCATGCCATTCAGACCACTACATAGGCTTATATATCATGAAAATGATTAGTGGGCTGGAGCTCCTCCCCTACGAAGAGAGGCTGATGGAGCGGGGCTTGTTCAGCCTGGAGAAGAGAAGGCTGCGGAGGGACCTCATTGCAGCCTTTCAGTACCTGAAAGGAACATACAAACAGGAGGGGAATCAACTTTTTAAAAGGGTAGACAATGGCAGGACAAGGGGGAATGGACTAAAGCTAAAGGAGGGACGGTTTAGATTAGATATTAAGGGGAAGTTCTTTACAGAGTGGTGAGGTGCTGGAACAGGCTGCCCAGAGAGGTGGTGAATGGATCTCTGGGGTGTTCAAGGCCAGGTTGGATGGGGCCCTGGGCAACCTTGTGTAAATCCAGGCCTGGAGGTTGGTGGCCCTGTCTGTGGCACAGCTGTTGGAACTCTATGATCCTTGGGGTCCCTTCCAACCCAGACCATTCTATGATTCTATGATTCTGAGAAGTACCTGGTTAAAGATAATTGTTAGAACAAAGTTCTAAGAGTTTGTAAGTTATTCAGTGTAATAACTTTGCCAATAAGCTAGTGTCAAACTGAAATTTTTGAGATGCACTGGATATGTGAAAGGAAGCCTGGATAAAAGCGGAGAACTAATGAATTCAAAATATATCCACATGTAGGGATCTGATACACAACCAGGGGTGATTTACCAGAAGAGAGTTGTGGTGCTTGCCATCTTCAGTTGTCCATCTTCTCTCTGAGGTCCCAGTCCCCTGTGACCACACAAATCACAGCTTCTCTTGAAGAGGTTGCTGGGTGATCTCAGTTTCTAAGCCAGTGTAGTAAACAGGCTCCCTCTTTTCTTAATATATCAGGATGTTATTTCTATAGCTCAGAAACTAGAAGCTGAGGAAATGAATGTCCTTGTAATGAGAGTAGAATGCCCAGCTGAAGCGAAAACTTTTTCATCTCAACAATACTACCTTATGCCTGGAAACTTATGGAACAAGATGGAGTTGTTCATAAGCAATAGAATATTCACCGAGTAGCATGAAACTTTTGCAGCAAAACCTGGTGTCTCAAAGATAATATTGCCAAATCCAGGGGCTGTAAACTTGCATCTAAATTCAGGTTTGTTCAGAGTTTGCTACAGCACACAAATATGTAGTGCCTGTCGATCAAAGTAAGATTTTATGCTATTCCATACCATTGCACCACCACACAACATGAAAATTGACAGTTCCCGGTGTTCTCTGAACCTCAAATTGCAAGCATAACTCAATGCCTGAGTAGCTTGAGCCAGACCTAATTCCTGACAGTCTCATATCTTGTCATTTACACCTGTGCCATGAGAGGAGAATATGGAGCACCGAAGGGTGTTGTTTTTCTCCCACTCCTTACAGAGATGTAAATTAGTTCAACAAAGTGAAGGGCAGTGAATACAGTGGTGCAAACTCAGGAAAAATGAGTCGGGAATATAAACCCCTGTATTTCTGAAGGAGGAAAATTACCTAAGAGAAGCAAATCAACAGGTAAGTATACAAAAAGGGCAGTGGGAAAGAGGAGACTGCAATTTGAAAACAACCATAGCAAAAGTTCCTTGTGAGTCACAGAACCAAAGACCAAAAACCAGCGAGGGGAACAATCCACTATCTCACTGACAACGCACATCAGAGACGTAACTGCTGGGGTTACAATATCTGAAATGAATGTAGCCCGTAGCATTTTTCCATAGAAAGCTGATTGCAAAATTTCTGCTGGTTAGGTAAAAGAAATTGGAAGCATATATTGTAAAAGAGAGTGTTAATGTCAAAAGAAGATACATCCCAGAGGTGTATCTGTAGGAAATCTGAGTACCTAAAGTAAGGAGACAGACTTACTGATAACCTTAAGTGATTCCGACTTCATGTAAAAACCTTTCACCATCATGTTGGCCATTCTGTCCCTTTATTGAGCCAAGTAGTAAAATCAATGTTAAATTTTAGAAGGTGATGTTTCCTAAGAAAATGAGCTGACAAGAATTGAAAAGGATCTGATTTCACTACACTAAAAGATCTGCACTGTCTGGATTTTCATGTTAGATCTCTGTCACCAGTGCATGAGATACTCAGGTTGCTGACTGATGCAAGTCTGGTAACATCAGTGGTGATATGTCAGTTTACTGTATCATATGAGGATTTGAACTGGCAGAGACTTTTTTTTCCTTTAAGTTAATTATAGATCAAGTTTGAAGATCCCTCTCTGTATGCTTTTGGTTTGATTTTTCAGCAGATCTTGAAGTCAATGGATCTACAGTGCCTGAGTAGCTGGGCCTCTGTGTATACTTTCACTGTTCTTATATTGAGTGAACCATGATAAGGACACCGGGAGACATCTGTTATTACACAAAGGAGAAATTCAGTAGCTACTTCCAGCTAAAACAGGGGTAAATTCCTATGCATTTCAGAAAACCTACTTCCCAGAAATCCAGACTACTCCCATGTGGTCACTAATTTCTGTGGAATAGTCAGTTCTTACACTGCCTCCCGAGCTCAACCACTCAGCTAGATGCAGATTCAGGGCTTAAACACCATCCATGCTGCAAAACAGCAGAACTCCCATTGGCTCCAAAGGGGCTGAAATTTTGTTAATCAGAAATGCATGACTCGGCCTAAAGATCTTGCTTCATGCTAGTGACTGTCAGTAGGACTCAGCCCACAGTGTGTGGGCTCAGTCTACACAGACTACTCTCAGAGGATGGAGGATGCCATCAAAGTTAAACGTCCTCTATGGGAGGACCACCATCCTCACAAATCTAGGAGTGTTGCTAATTAGTATGTCCTCAAAGTGCTTGTATTACAACCCTTTCCAAGGGGCTAAGGATCTACTCAGCTTGTGAATGTTGCTTGAGGTCCATTATCCCAATGCAAAATAATCATATTTTGAGGGCATTTCAGCACTATCATGAACATAAAAAATATACATACATTCATGGAGCAGAATATTATAGCTACTTACGACTTAAACTCTGATGACCTGGTGAAGAAGAGTCAGTTGTCTTCCTCAGTCCATTTGCCTTTGGAGTTAATTTCAAGTTCTCAGAATAGTTAATATATAAGAAGGAACTGATACTCAGTTTAGGGTTAGGAAGATATAAACCTGCCTTACACCCTTGATGCATTTCCTTACTCCATATCATCACCTAAGAGTTTGGGGGCTATGGGTGTTGGATGCCTAATACAGGATTCCTTACTCCACTGCGGAAAAGACCGTGAAAGCCAAAATCCTGCTCTCTTTTACATTAATAATAATTAACTTGCTTCACAGAAATTTTTCTGCAAATACTGTTTAGCGTAGCAGAGGACCAAAAAACTACTGCCTTAAGTCCTGTTTTGTGCATTTTGCAATGCTTACTCTTTTAGTTCCTCAAACTTTACAGTTTCATTAAAATAATACAACAGCGCCTGCTGTTTGGGTAGAACTCTCTCTATATCTCTCTTTATTGTTCCCCTGTTGAATCAGTCTCACAATAATTATGTGCAGAGATGCAAAGTGAAATTACTGCAGCAAAGGTGCAAATTCAGCCCAGAATGAAAGGGGGCATCAATTTCAAAGTCTGTAACTAGGTACGGTTCAATATCAAATGCTCAGCAGGAGGCCAAGAACTTCAATATTTATTGAGCACATAATGCTTTCTCATTACATAAATGTAGTCCTGCACTACAACAGAAACATATTGTTTTTACAAAAGACTTCAGATGATAGTATTTGAAATGTTGCATTAACATTCAGTTTAGCTTTAGTAGCCAGACCAAACGTATTAACTCATGAACCCTGAGGTCGCAAATTCTCCTAGAAAACATATTTACTATAGTTGCATATAGATAATATTTGTAACAAAAAAAAAAATTATATATTGACATTTCAAGAAAGGATAAATTGGCAATATAAATGTTTCCAGATGATCTGCTAACCTCTGCTGATTGTGCCAATTACCCTTTGCAGAAGTAATTAAAATAATTTGCAAGAATGAAGAGTGAATATGAAATTCATTTTCATTGCATGGTCATTGATCAGTGAAGTAGTTGCACTTGAAAAGGATATTCTGAACATGTCAAAACTGAGAATTTTCATCACATGGAGCAATTTAGCTTTCCTGATATGTTAAATTGATCAATTAATGTTACATTTAGCACTTTTACATTTTCCCAGACTTGACAAGGAATTTACAGTAAGCTGACACATCATTTGCTTTTGGCAGATGTCGATTGGTCTCATCATTATTTTAAAACAGAAAAGAAATTATAACTGCAAGAAACAAAAAAGAAGATTACACCATTTTCAATCAAACTCAAAATATACTCTTTATTAACTTTATAACACTGTTGGCTGTTTCTCATGTTTGCCTGTTTTTCTCATAGCTGGTTTACATTATTTACTCAGAAAGTTTTTGTTGCTGTTATGGCAACTTTCTGGATGTAAAAAAATGCAACAGTTAAAATATTTTCCTTTATGTTTCTGGCTCAAGGACACAATGCTTTAATGTACATTGTCCTGACTCCTTGAACACCTGATGGCAAATGCTAATAAAACTATCACACTTATTCGACTAAGTCAGGCCACTATAGTCATAGTGCCAAGTTAGGCCAGCTTAGTAAAGAACTTCAGTGGTAACTGTGAATTTGTTGTATCACTGTCAGCAGACAAATTTCACTCTTCCCATCAATGGGTATACGAGCAAGGATATGAACCACCTTTGAATTAGAATTCATTTAATTAAAGTTAGAACAGTGCTGAACCCAAATTAACAAGGTTTACCAAGAGGCAACACAGACTAAATTGAGTTCAGCATGGTCATAGGACTGTGTGCTTCCAGCCAAGTTTGCACAGATAAAAAACTCCTAAGGCACAACACCTTCCAGGGGACCCAGCCAGCCAAAAAAAGAGCAAGCTGGAAAGAGTTAAAAAGCAGGTTCTGCTACCTCTTTCCTTATATATCACCCTTATGCAAAAAAATAAAAGAAATACAGCCCGATGGTTACACACAGTATTTAATATTCCAGCCCTGTTATATTTAGAAACATTATTTTAGTTTTATTGAACAATCTATGCAAGCAGAGGTCAAAGGAGCAGCAGACTCAAGAACATCTTTGTCTGGCCCAGCCTTTACTGGGGATACTGACAATCCTCCTAATGGACTGAATTGACTGACCATCAGGACCTGTACCCAGTTATTACAAAAAGAAAGCAATTTTATGCGGGGATGTCTTTATACCCAAAACGTGCACTACCTTAAGGCTCCAGACAGCAGTTCTTCTAAGTCCATACAGTCCAAGCATGGGAAAGAAACTGGGTTACAAGAAGTTGGGGAAAGCATCCTTTCTTGTCCCAGATGAGGTATGACAAAACCAGTCTTACACTGATTTGATATGCAGGTCTGGGTATTGCCATTAAAATATCACGTATGGCTGAAATGCTTAGTATGTAGACAATCCTAATTATCTGTTAAGTGCTGCGTAAACATCAGAAACAGCCATGATATTCCCAATTTACAAAACAGTAAATCAAGGCAACAAAAGGTTATTGCCACTCTAATACAGCAGGGAACTATTCAGCTTTTAATTGCTCTTCTTGATCATTCTTTTTTGGTTTATTTCTTTTCATCTACTTTTAACTTGGTTAGGGAAGAACTACATCTAGATGCCATCTCTACGCTCCTTTAAATTTCATTCATTTCAGCAATCCAAATCTGAAACTTGATTGAAAATCGGTGTTTTTCTGAGGGTCCAAACTGTTTCTTGAATCATGGTGGGTTCAAACATTGGACCGCTCTTTTTTCTTTTTTTTGGGGTTTTTTGTTTTTTTTTTGTTATGCTACAGATTCTGCTTGTGCTGAAATGGAAACAAAAATGCAATCTGAATGACAAAACAAGTGCAGATAGAGAAGAGAATGCTCTATGCAAAAGGATTCATTTACTTCTACTAAGGACCAAGGTAAAGCAGTCTAATACAAATCTTTTTATTTGGAACCATTTTTAGTTGCACGTTAAAAAAAGTAATCAAAATTGTCCTCAGAAATTTTATGTTTAAAAAATTCATCAAACCCCTAAATTTCCTCTAATTTTGGATAGTAATTTTTTATTATGTCTTAGAGAATTTTTCCATAGTATCAGAAAGAAATTGCTCAGTAGTCCCAGTAAATATTTTTCATAAATCATTTTTATTAAGAAAAAATAAATGTTTAAAAATAAAACACAAACTACTATACCTGTGAAACAACAGGAAAGTTTGACAAGTCAGGGTTTGAAGTGCCTTATTTAAGTTACATTTGCACAGAGAATGGACTAGCCTAGGGAGGGGAGTTCCACATCCTGCATATGTCAAACAACATAAGATTAAGGCTCCTGTGGGAATGAGTGGAGAAATGTTTATTTTTTAAATGCTTCAACTTCTAAGCATACAGATAAAGCCACTCATGGGGGCATTATTTGAGAAGCAACGCGTGATTGCCCAGTTAAAGTCTGTAAAATGCATAGGACCTGAGTTATGACTACAAGATGTACCTCAGCTTCTGAGACATTTAACTTCTGAGTGAATAATAGCAAAACCAAAATGTTGTATAACATATGGTTCTGTATCTAATGTTATATTAAAGAATGTGTGTGTGCATAAATTGTATATATAGGAAACATATGCAGCATATATAGTATACCTATCTATATATATGGACAGGCACACATAAAGATTTATATGTAACATAGTCATACACAGTAATAAAAAGAATAGGTCAGGCTGGAGAAGTACTTCCGAAGCATTTAGTAGGAATGAGCATTTTATGTTCAAGTTTGCTGAAGTATTTTGTCATTCAAATTTCTACAGTGAAATGGAAAATATGCATGAGACATGGATCTTTAAAATTAATTTCCTTACAGTGAATTTCAGCTGTGGAATCATATGTTTGTTGTTTGAATTTCCAAAGGAAAAAGACACTCTCCCCCCTCAAAAAACCCCAAACCTTTAAAAAACCCAAAAAACCCCAAAAAAGCCAACCAAGAACTGCATTCAGAATTGATTACGTCAAAGGACACTTAAAGGTTTTCATAACAATCACACAACAGATGAAATTACCTTGTTGCAAGTACAACAGAAAGGCATTATTAGCAGAAAATTCAAACCAGCAGCTTCTTAGAAATGTAGGGTATAACCAAGCATCCAAGACTACAATACATAGGGACTTCTGCCCAAGGAAGGTTAAGTTTTCAGTCTTAACTCAGGCTGTGTGAGGAGATTGAAATTCCAGTTAATTCCACCAGTCAGCATTGCAAACATTTTTTTTCTAGAGGACAAGTGATGCACAGAAAAAAAACCCACCAAAAATGTTGCTAATTATCAGTGGTAATAATTAGGCATTTAACAAGTTACCATTATACTTCAAAAAGTTCACACTAATGTGTGAATAATTATTGGCCTAATTAAATATCCGATATTGCATCTGCACACAAAAACGAAACATTATTTAAGAGTGTGACAGTAGGTTTTATGTTAGATAAAAGGAAGAGGTAATTTGGATATCTGATGCCCAGATTGAATTTATTGCACACAGCTCACAAAAAGGAGGTAATTTCTATCCTTCAAAACATTCTAGGACCATACTTTCCCCTGCCCCTCTCTCTTTTCAATGTAGTTTTCAGCTGTATATCTTTTTTTTTCTTTTTTTTTTTTCCCCTCCAGAAGTGAAATCAAAGAATAAACATCAGGAACTCTATAAACCTCAGGATTTTGTGTTTGGGTGGGTTTTTTGGGGGGTGAGAATGGTCTTGTACAATTCCCCTGCACTGAGAATCCATCAGCTTTTGTATTTTAGAGCACAGGGTGCCTTGCAGTGTTTCAAGCTGTAGGAGCTGATGAAACCATACATTGAACAAGAATGTCTCCACTTAGACAGAGAGATACAGGATTATAAATGTTTAGTGAAAACCAGTGGAGGATGCAGTACTTCACAAAGAATGGTGGTTGTTACAACGGCTTTCATCGGGTTGCTGCTTCTGTATTAATTTTCCTCCTACCACTGCACAACGTATACAGAGCCAGGTCCTGCACTAATAGCTGTTTACCTACATTGTCATTTGGGCCTCAGCAATGCGCAAGGTGAGAAACTGTAGGAAGACAAAGCCTCTGCCCTACCCCACAGATACCACGGTGTCACAGTTTTCCATTTTTATATAACATCGGAAAGAATTCCCTGTGTCAAAATGACTCCAAACTCTGCACTAACTCATCTTTGCTTGAACTGTCACTGGCCAATGACACAATACTATACCAGCCCAAGGAGCAGCCTATTTCTGACATTTTTTTCCCAACTGAGCCTTCTCCCTTTTCTGCCCATTCATGACAGGGTTCCCTCCACACTGCAGGCTGTGTAGCCAGTTCTCCCACAGAACCATGGAGCCTGTAGAAAATACACTGTCCCTTTCACTGGCATTTCTCAGGAAAGTCTAAAGCTTTAGAATTGGGTTTAAAGAAAAGTGCCAAAACCTAGCCAGGCCACGTGGCTTTGTATCTGTGTGCCTCATATCTATCTCTGAGTGCAAAACCTTGGGAGAAACACTAAGATTTATAACGTTCCAGTACAAAACTACTTTAAATGTACCACTACTGTTTAACTCCTTATACTCTGGTCCAAACCCCATCATCTATACCATAGCCCCACACCCTGTGTCTCCTGTTTTCTCCCCATACCCAGCAAGGAGGCTTCAGTATATGCATTGTCAAAAGTCTCTTTTAAAACCTCTTTGAAGACTGTAAGGTTTATATTGTTTACATCTTTGAATTTGCAGGACAAAAACTAAGACCACAGGCACCCTTGAGTACATAGCACCAATCCCCGAGTACACGTGTTCCCCTCATAGCCTGGGACTGGTGTCTAGTAGGAACCTTTTCTCATCTGTTTCTTTAGTGAAAGGGCATTGGAAAGACTGAGAGATGTGTTTTTCCTTGCACCAATGGCAACTCTGTACACTGGGTAGCTGAGATAACATCTTTAGCAGCTGAATCTAAATCTTTCCATACCTGTATATACAGATTCTATCAATTAAGAAAAGTAGAAATTTTATACTAACTTGCTCTTCCTACACTCTCCTTCCATCTCCTCATTATTCAGTATTCATGGGCCCCAAGGACGTTTTTGAAATTGCTCCCTTAACTCTGCATGCAGAGCTTGTTGGCAGCAGCAGTTAGAGGTGCCTGGAGACAGTCTCCTGAAATGCAGAGAACCTCGAGAGAAACAAGATTCCCTATATTATATGACCAAGAAAGGTGGTGTGGGGGAAATGTTAGATATTTCTCTTGATGCAATGTGTTTCAAAATTTTTTCCCAATCCTCGTGCTAAATCTAAGGTCAAGTAGGGCATAAAAAACAGCCCCTATATTTCTTTCACTGCTCCATCCGTGTTAGAGGTGCATTGGATCACTGCGAAATGAACAAATGAATGATCCCATCTTAGTAAATGCTCTAAGTAAGGGTCTGGTACATCTCCTTGGATTTCAGTGGCTTTGCATCAGCCTGTATTTGCTTCGTGCTGACCAGTTCAGATGCACCTTCCCTATCCACACCACTAAAACTTAACCAGAGCTTTCAAGCTTAAATGCTTTACATATGGAGAGGTTTTACTAAACACATAGTTTAAATTTAAGCACAGGTTCTTAAATGCTTTTTGAAGTCACGGAATAAGCAATGCTGGAGACAAGTTACCCAATGCACTATGTTTTCTCATACCTATATTTTTATCACATATTCTGTCTTTTGAACACAGCCTGTCAAGTTTCCATATTTTTAAGCTGGGTTAGGGTAACAACAGAAACATGGGATAGCTGCATTTACATTTCTTATGACATTCAACACGTAATAACAGAATGTTCTGTGTTTTTCAAGTAAAAGCTTCAGATGGATATGCCTCAAATTGCTTATCACTCTACAGAAGCCACTCCTGGTTAAGGAACTTTCCACTAGTCTTTCAAAGGTAAACAGATTACTGGAAGAAATATCCATTCTGAATGGCAGAATGAGTCAGCAATACCTACATTTTTGGGGTACTGGGTTTTACAGAGGTTGCTTTTGCTTAAGCCATTAGTAACTATTAAATTAATTCTCTTCATTTCGCATTGTATACAGCTGATGGAAAATGTGAGGAAAAGGCAGTCTTCAAGGCATTAACCCCTTCACTCCTCAGGATATTTTTTATGCTTGAAAGAAATTTGATGATTTCAGCTTTCTTCTTCTTAACTTTGCCTCCATTAGGATTGCTTGCATGAATAAGGGCTTGCAGAAACTGGCCCTTATATTGTAATGTAATCACAGATTGATTCAGCTCTGCAATCAGCCTCTCATCTGTGATGATCATTTCAGGGTCCTGCCAAGAGTTTCTGGAAGGCTCTGAGCTAGCTTTATACTGATCACATAAACCACTAAAAAAGTTTTTTATATATTCCTTTGCACTAATTTATATATCTTGTTCTGAGGGGCAGGAGAAAGAATCATAAGGAATCATAAAGCATGCTGCTTCTGGACATTAATAAAACATGCATGCACACCATCCCCAACAAAAACAAACACTAAAAAAACTGCAGGTACATAGAATATCTGCTGTTTATTAAAAAAAAAAAAAAAGACTGAAAATATAAGATTTAAAAAAGGGAAATAGTCTGTGGTTTGGTATGTGTGTTTGGAGAGAAAAGGGATAGCCAAAGATCAGCATCTCTGAGAACAGCCTATTTACCAATGTCTAAACAGCTAATAACTGAATGTAAAAGTGTCTACTCAATCTAATAAAAATGTACTATTGTGTTATTTACTACAGCATAAACTTTAAAACATTAACATGAAGAAGGTAAACAGAAAACTGAATATTTACTGTCTCAAAGACTAACGTTACTTTGCAAAGTTTGAGTCAAATATTGCTAGTAATAATTTTGACAAGAATGTTGCCTCTGGTGCGAGTAGAATTACTCTGAGTTAAAGAGAGTATACATAAGTGCTGAATTTGGTTGTTTGTCTCTTGTGATATCCCTCTCTCCTAACTCCCTCATATGATGGCCACATGGAAAGACCTGTGGACTCTGGTATGAGCCAACAGCTAGGACTCTCATTTCTGCATATGAGGTGCCACAAAATCTTTTTATTTCTGGTATACCTGCCCTGTAGAAGTACCTCTGCTATTTTCTTCTTCAATAGCTTCTATCTGATAGTTTCAAATAAAGTTGCCCTTGCTCTCTATAACCTAAAATGATAAACACATCACCTGGAGGCTGTATCTACCAGTTCCTGCCTAGCGCACCTCTCTTAAAAGGTGACATAACACTTCAGAAGTGGGAAATAAATGTCCCACAGGAATTCTGAAGAAGGAAGGACATGTGGAAGTGCAACCATGCTGTGAACTAATCTTTAACCACAAAACCACCAGCATCCTTTTAAAATGCAGATCAACCCTACAGTGAATCACTAGCTAAACAACTAAATATAAACCATATAAGCTACCACTGGCAGAAGGTCCTTGTATTTGCTCAACTGGTATTATTTTTTCTCCAAACTGGAGTAGTTTTCCATGGTGCTGATGATAATCTTTGTTAGCATGCTTTCCAGACACTTGAAATCTATCATCATCAGAAGTACCAAACGCCACATCCACATTGCTAAAGGTACCCAGCTCAGTCAGTGGTCCATGGATCCCTGGCCAAGTAGTGCAGATTGGCCTCTGTCTCCTCTGCAGATGGCTTTCCTCTCTGTATGCCTGCTCTGAGACACTCTGCCTGGAGGTGCTCAGAAAGACAATGTCATGTGCAGCAATTTTTTCTAGGTCCCAAATACAGGACAGGTAGACCCTGAACACAGTTTGCACTCTCCTTTCTTGCTCAGATATCCAGATTTTTTTACCTTAGAAGGTCAAGTGTGGTTGAGGGGTAGTGAAGCCCCAGGCATTGTTCTGCAGTCAGAGTACACTACCCCAGAACTCCTCTGTCAACTACACAGGCAGTGTGGCCACAATATGTGTAACTGATCTTCCCATGTCAACATCCATGGTCTAGGCTTTTTTACACCTGACACCTCTCTTTTCCAGGGAATGTCTTCTCTACCACTTGTGAGTAAGATTTCATCCTTTCATCGTGGAAAAGACTTGCTGCAGCTGTGTGGTAATTTGCTACTCAACTTGTGTATTAACAAGTTATACTGATGAGATGCCTCATCAGTATAAACTAGAAAGGTGACAAGGTAGTTTTCTCAAACTATGCTGTGATTTTTTTGGCTGACCTAGGAACACTTTTTGGGCCAAAGAATTTAGACTGTGATTCGTCCTGGAAGTCCTCCATGTCCCTGCATGACAGCTTAGCTCTTCCATGCCTAGAAAAGGCCACAAAAAATCTTTAGAAGGCTATTATAATTGCATTCACTCGTTATGCATCTTACCACGCCAGCTGGATGCTGAAATTTGTACCAGTGACCAGCAGTGTACCTCCTGAAGTGAGAAGATCTGTTTTACAGCCAGGGGCACTGTATGACCTATAATTATTAAAGGCCAGAAGAGGATTGAACTCCCCTTTGTGAGCAGTATCACTGACTATTCATGTGAATTACTGCTTCTCAGTGAGGGAGGTAAAA
Source organism: Gallinula chloropus (assembly GCF_964237585.1). Taxonomy (NCBI): domain Eukaryota; kingdom Metazoa; phylum Chordata; class Aves; order Gruiformes; family Rallidae; genus Gallinula; species Gallinula chloropus. The sequence continues at coordinate 94,510,781 of NC_140085.1, forward strand.
CACTTACAATCCCTTTTCACTTCTAAAGCAAATAGCAAGGTCTCATATTCAACAAAAGTTCTGGACATATTTTCATTATTAATAATACAACTTGGTTTTCCTCAAAATGGGGAATATCAATAATTCTCAAACTTTGGAAAGCTTTTCAAATTAACCCGTTTTATTACTATTAGGCCAGACTTTGAAAATCTAAGTTGCATTTTACTGCCCAAGTCTTTCTACTGATCCTATGGGACTGATCTTAGCATATGTCATCATTTGGTGTGAGTAAATCAATATCCAGTTGGCCGTAAATTGTAGCAATAGATCAGATTTTACAGTGATAGTTCAGAGGTGAACTGCATAGGGAAGTTCATCCAGTTTTGAAAAGTGAAGCAAGATATAAAGAAAGGTATTAAAATCTGAGGTTCCATCTCATTACCTTAAAAAAGGTCCGAAATTTGGAAAACTTTCAATAATTTCTCATTATTTCTGTAGATTGCTCATACTTGGATCCAAGAATAAAGAGGAAAAAATCAAGCCAGTACTTAACTTGAAGTATTAACTACACATTGTTCTCCTGTAAGCACTCAACAGATCTCTCCTTGTTAAAATTATGGCAAATTAGACCAGTAGTTCCCTTCTGAATCAACATTAATTTCTCTCCCCTTCCCTTTTGAAGACTGTTACATTTTGAAGTCACAAATGATTATTTATTTATTCCCCTATAAAATACATGCATGGTCTCAAAAGCCAGAATATAACATTCTGTAGTACTCACAAATGCAGTACTCATTATTACAAATTATTAGATCACTTAATCTTCTTTGCCAGTTCTGTCTTCAGGAAAAAAAAAAAAAGAAAAAAAAATCACAGTCCCCCAATACAAGCCTAAAATACAAAACAATAAAAATAATAGTAATAATAATGATATGTTTGCTTGGTCTTTTATGGCATAGAAAACGAATGCCTGCTGACTCGTATTGCAGGGGTATACACATTGCAAGTTGATCCATGGCTGAGTCAGTCAGTTCCTTACCCTGAGGATGCTCAGTCTGGGTAGAAATTGTTCACTTGTTTCTTAGGATCTGGAAACAACTAGAGGAATCAGAAGATGAAGCCATGTTGTTTCTGCTTTGAGTTCTTCCCTCTAAAATGAAAGAAAATTCTCTCACACCTTTGACTCAAAGGGCCTCTGTGCCAGGAGTGGGATCATTTGGCTTAGCTTGTTTCCTTTGTGCAACCAACCATGCATTGCCGGGAACAGGCAGATGCCAAATCCCACGGCATGCTCACCTTCCCTTGGCTTTGTAGCCTGCTTTATCCTGTTTCTCAAACCCGGCTTCTGCTGCACAGAGCTATTCATTCACCTGACCTTTCTCATTAGCCCTTCCTTGTGTGTCAAGGGCTGTTTTCCGTCTATTACAGTCAATGAGAGCGAGCATCTGATTACAAAGGGAATTTCCGAGCAAGAACAGACAAAAGCAAAGGCATGCTCTGCATTATCAATCACCAAAATCATGATACAAGTAACACAATAAAATACAAATTCTTCTAGAAAGAGATGATGATCAGAGGTGATGTAAAAGGAATATGGGCTGTGCATGTCCTCAGAAATCCTTACTATGGTGATGAAATCAAATTAATCTCCTAAGACTTCCTGGAGTGAAATCAATTTATATATTTAGACTACCAGTCAACTGTAGCTGAATCAGGTGAGCTCTGAAGACTTCATATTTCAGGTCTGTACACCGACTAACGTAACAAGTTTCTGGTAGATGTAGATGAAAGAAATCATTTAATATATCAAGTTAGAAGGGACCCATAAGGATTATCAAGCCCACTTCCTTGGTCCTTGAAGAACTACCTAAAACTAAACCTTATGACTAAAAGCGTCATCCAGACACTTGAACTCTGACAGATTTGGTGCTATGACCACTTCCCTGGGGAGCCTGTTCTAGTGACCAACCAGTGAAAAACCTTTTCCTAATGTCTGATCTGAACTTCCCCTGATGCAGTTCCATTCCATTTCCTTATGTCCTATCCCTGGTCACCAGAAAATGGAGATTGGCACCTTCCCCTTTGCTGCCTGATTTCAGGAAGTTGTAGGCTGAGATGAGGTCACCTCTTCCAAGATGAACAAGACAAGTGACCTCAAAAAGACCTTGTAAGTCTTGCCCTTGAGACCTTTCACCATCTTGATTACCCTCATCTGGACACAGTAATAGTTTGATGTTCTTACGCTGAGGCACCCAAAGCTGCATACAGTACTCAAGGTGGGTCTGTACCAGTGCAGTGGGACAATCACCTCCCTTGACCAGCTAGATACACTGTGCTTGACACACCCCAGGACACAGTTAGCTTTCTTGGCTGCCAGTCCACAATGTTGACTCATATTCAACTTGCCATCTTTCCATGGGGCTCTTCTCCAGCCTCTCATGCTACAATTGGTATGTATAATCAGATTACCTTGTCCCAGGTGCAGAATCTGGCATTTCCTCCTGTTGAATTTAATATGGTCAGTGATTTCCCAACTCTCTAATTTTTCCAGAGCAGTATGCTTGAAACCCTTTGCCCGGGTTGGACATCTGAGAATTCCTTGGAATTCTTGGAATTCCTTGGACTGTTCAAATAAGAAGGAAGGGATCTTGATATCTAAGGAAACTGTACTGCAGCTGATGTGGTGATGTTGGAATCTAACTCTCTTAAATTCCAGATGATTCTTGGGTTGGGTATCTCTCAAAAATAAATGAGCAGTGGAAATAGGAAACTGTGTCTGTCTTCATGTGTAGAAAGTCTGTGGGGTCCTGCATTTTTGTCAATGTTAACACCAAGTATAACTAGATAGATAACAGATAGTCATGGAGTTTTGAATCATTTATTTTGGTTATAGTAACAGGAGTACACCCATACATAACACTCATGGCCAGCAGTAATTATTATTTTATTGTATCGTTGTATTATTTATTGCCACACCTGAAGGAGTCAGTCAGGACCAATGTCTAATATGGCAACACAAACCTTCAGGCTTCTACAGCATGAGAAATGCAAGTGGTGTCTCTGCCTTTGGGCTTAAATTCTAGGAGAAGATCCTGTCAGAAGCAACAGTGACATTTGTGGGATCTTCTAGAAATATTAGAAAGAGTCTCTAATTAGTCACCTGCAATGACTTTATTCTGTTATGAAATGGAGTAAAATTTGGCATTTCCACACAATCTATTGCTACAGAATGACATATGAAAAATAGGTAAATTGATTTTTGAAGCCAGAACCTGAAATGTTGGACCAGTCTAATCAAACCAGAAAAAGGTAGGCAGCTTGATCTTCAGGAAGCAGTTGTGATACAGCCTCTCCTACGTCCTTTGTCTGGCAAAGGTAAAGACAACTTGTTATACAGACGAAATTCCTAACAAACATGTTCATTCACTCCCACTCTTCCAGTACCTGTTAGTGCATCAAACCATTACTCAGAGTCTCTGACATGGGCTATGTAACCTATGTTGGGAACATACGGTAAAAGAATCTTATTAGCTTGCTCTATTAGCTGAAATGAACAGGAGCAAAATAGTTAGTAAGCTGAATTTTAGGTGAGGGGCATTGCACATCCCACTGAGATGAACAGAGAAAATTCACGCCTCTCTTAAATGCTGTCAGAGTGTAGGCTGTGGAGGATAATACAGCACTGGGTCACACAAAGATTAGGTACTGTGCAACCAGGAAAACTCAAAACTTAAGCGAAACCGCAAAGGCTTAATTTATGAAGTTATATTTTGCAACGAGGTCAGATTCCCATGTCACTGGGTAGCTGAAGAATCCCAGAAGATAGAAATGATGCACAGAGCAGTCTGTGGCATGTCTTCACAAACTTCCCACAGAAATTTGCACTAAACAGGGAGACTCTGGCCCTTGCATGACTCTTTATTTCTTGCACCTGTTCCACATTTCCAGAAACAAAAATAATGGTTGTGAAGGACCAGCCAGGGAGATGGCATCCCTTCTTGTCCCACTTGACATCAAAATCAGTCACATTGAAATCCACAGGTGCCACAGGTTCCCCTCTGGATTTAAATGTAGTGGCAAGAAAGAATTCAAATCCAAGTTGATGGTCTTATAGGCAAAACTCGACACAGGGAGCAAAAGAAGTTCAGTCTGTACCTGTTGCTTATCTCAACCAGTAAGGGGAAAAATCAAGTGGTATTTCTCACACATGGACATTGCTTTCCCCATGAGTAAGCAAGAGGAAGGAATTTGGCAACCTGGGAAGGACTGCCACCCCTGCCAAACCTAATGAACCGCAAAATCCTCCAGGGATTCTCAGGTATTTTAAAATTGTCTAAACTGAATTGACAACTCTTGCAGAGCTGCAAAAAGCCTTATAGTGTCCAGCCATTTACCATCATCTCAGAAATGGCTTATTCAGAAATGAATTTGAGTTGGATGAGGGTGAATTTCAGAATGCATGGATTTTACTTGCCTAGGAAGCTAAAAGCTTAACTACAACTGCTTTATTGTTGCAGGCAGACAAGATGTGGGAGTCCACATTCCGTCTTACATGGAAAAATGTATTGACAGGTCTGCAGACAACAGACAAGCATGAACACTTTGTTGTTGTTGTTGTTGTTACAACAGCAAACCCCTGCATACTCGTTAGGTCCTTCAGGAAAGGGCTAGACTAAAATTCTACTTGACAAATATATTCTCAGAAGTATTCCCAAGGGTTTGTCTCATCTTCATTAGCAGTTCAAGTATTTTTAATACCAATTTTGGTGTCAGATGAGGAAGGAGGGGATGCTTTGCTGGCAATTACTGTTGACAACCACTTATTATGGACCAAAGTGTACGTGAAGTAGATAGGAAGAAATGAAACCTCTGCATACAGACACATGTACTGGAAACTTAGAAAACTGTCAGTCTTAAATAACTAGTACCTGAGACTTGTCTGCGGAAGAATACAACATGGCAGCTACTAATTTCAGGTTCCTGATGTAATAACAAAAACACAGAAAAAAAACAGGACTTTTTTTTTCCCCCTAGGAACAAAAGTAAATGAGTTGTGGTGTTATGTAATTCTGGTTACATGGAATAGAAATATTTTACTCTTATCCTTTCATGGGATCAGATCCTCCTCCCTAGCACACTTTAAACTCAGTAAAAGATTTTCTGACTGCATAATGCGGGCATTGATGACCTGACACTGCAGTCTTGAATTCTCTTCCCCCTTCCCAAGGTACAGAAAGAGCTCTGACAGACTGGGACAACCAGGGATCCATCTAGGATCCGTCATCACTGTCCTAAGTAAAGCAGTGCAGAGACTAGACAAATTTGTTCCAGGAGCTAAAACAGGAAAGGAATATAAAGGTGAGAGAAATTCACTTCTGTCCATCTGACAAAAAGGGTAGAAACATTCTCCATGTAGACATGAAGAAGGAAATGGATGCGGCATATATCCATTTACTTTAGACACTTTCCTCATATCTATGAAAGACCCTGATGTATCTCAATGGACACAAACACATCAAAGGCAATTTTGCTTTGGAGTACCAAGCTAAGTGTGACCTAGCAAAGTCCAGAACCAAAATACTCACAACCTCCATAGGCTGAGGCTCAGCTATTTCACACTTTTGAGTGGTCTGGCATGTTTTCTCATGCAGTGTAACATCTTGCTTTTAGAAGCAAAGTTATCGTAACTTCATCTGATTCTTCACCAACTCAAGAAGCCGGAAGAACTGGCTTCACTAATACTGTCCTCTATAGGCACTGTCTTGCTCTTTCACTTCTTTTAAATTAAGGTATTCCTTGAAGGAATTGAGGTTAATTCACTTGCTTATAAACAGATCAGAATCTGGTACCTATTCTTTGGAAGTAACCATAATTTCTCTTTCTTAGCAGAGAGGTAAACAATTTCTTTTTCTTGGCCGATAATTCCAATTAAAAATGTTGACAATTCACATCAGATTAATTAAGTTTTATGTGAAAGTACAAGTATATCTATTTTACTTATTAATCTATTTAGTTTGCACAACTCCGGTTATAAATATTGATCTGTTTGGATCATTAACTGCAATGCAGTTTTAAAAATAGAATGATTAAATTCAATAAAACCTAAATTTAAGAATAGCTATTTTAGGCTTTTAATACAGCAAACATCAGTTTAGCACAAGCCAGCTGGATTGCAGAAGAAACTGCAAGCTATGAGGCTGTTTCCCATTGCAGCTTCTGAAATAGAGATTACAGGCGTACCATTCAGCTGCTAATAAGAATCGTGGTTTCTCCTGTTAGTTTGCTAATGACAAATTGCCTTAAAAGAGTCACCTGAAATGGACAATGTAGGGTAGCCTGGGCTAAATCTGTTTATTAGGTTATATGGGGGAAGTACCTTAAATGTGATATGCGCACGAACATACAAATGTCCCCATGTGAATGACACTGGGTGTTAGAACTGGGCTAGGTCTCAGAGACCTCTGTGTTCTGTATTACCTAAGACCTGCAGGTGCTGCACTCTGGCTGTAATCAACTAAACCCTTAAAGATGGCAAGGGCATTGAAAGATTAATGACTACCTAATTGATATTATCTTGCAAAAAAGGTAGGAAGCTCAGGTGGCAAGAGAGACATGCACATTGAAAAGGGGAAGGAATAAATAAATTCTACTTTTCTAGAGAAAAATAAATCTACCTTTGCACACTGTGAAGCAGAGGAAAAGGCCTTGGTGTATGACTCTAGACTGAACAGAGTAAAGTGTGGTCTCCAAGGCAGGAAGCTGGTAGTCTCCACCCAGAAAGTGTCAACTTAAAGATCCAGTGCCTCCTTTCACCTTCCTGCTTCTGCTGGGAGGCACATGGTCTGGAGGACAGGACCTGGAACACTGCTAATTAGGTGTCTATTTAAAGCAGTGTAAAATAAGCCATCATATCAAAATCTGTGTGAATGAATATTTTTCTTGGGTTGAAAAAAAATTACTGACATTGACTATAGTATCTGAAAAGGAGATATGGAGTTGCACATAGAATCATAGGATCTCCTGAGTTGGAAGCGACCCATAAGGATCATGGAGTCTAACTTGTGGCTCCACACAGGGCCAGACAAGTCAGAGCATGGGACTGAGCACATCATACAGATGCTTCTTGAAGTCATTCAAGCTGGGTGCTGTGACCACTTCCCTGGGGAGCCTGTGCCAGTGCCTGATCACCCTCTCAGTAAAGAACCTCTTCCTAATATCCAGCCTAAACCTCCCCTGTCACAGCTTCATGCCGTTCCCTTGAGTTCTATCACTGGTCACCAAAAACAGGAGCTTGGCACCTGTCCCTTCGCTCCCCCCATCAGAAAATCATAGACTATGATGAGGTCTCCTCTCAGACTTCTTTTATCCAGGCTGAACAAACCAAGGGACTCCAGACTCTTCTTGTAAGACTTCCCCTCCAGACACTTCACCATCCTCATTGGTCTCCTCTGGACTCTCTCCAACAGTTCTCCAATAGTTCCTCAACGCTTAGTTTTATATTTATGGAAAACAGGAGTTATTCATCACCTCCACCTCTGTGCTGCAGATAAGAGATGGACATTTTCCATATTATTCCTCTTCCTCTCCTTGACAACTGAATTACCCATCTATTTTGTGGGAGTACTTGTGATACAGTGTAGTTTATATTTTCATTCCCTGTGCTCTCCTTAAAGCTTTGGTTGATCAAGATCAGTACCTACAAGATCTTGATAACACGGAATGCAGAGTGATATCAAACCTAGGAGGGAAACCAAGAAGGAATTATGAGTTCATCCAAAAACAGTCATAGCAGAACTGGTATAGTTTACTCTTTGTAGGGTGGATGTAGTAGGAAAAGTGATCACCCTCCCACTCATAAGCAGCTCCAGTTAAAGAAATGAGGTAACCTCCTCTGAAAGTAACCTCCACTGGCCCTAATGTGTCTGATAAATAATGGGCGCTGGAGAGCACCCTCCAGGTTACGACTCCCACACCAGATTGGTGCCAAATCTGCTTCTGAAACAGCTGAACACTCCCTTTTACTCAGAGTGGAATAAGAAAAGCCAGTCTAACCCTTGCATGATCTGGAATTCAGCAGATAGCAAGTGGAGGCTCACAAAGTTTCCTATTTGTTCAGCCACTGTCCTCTTAAAACAATCCAATGTGAATAAAAGCTATTTAAACCAATAGTGTGCAATCACAGACAAAATTGGTTTAAAATTTATTCCATGTTGTGGCTCACTGTGTCAAGACAGAACACAGCATACATTTTAAAAAACAAGAGAGTTTTCTTAAAATAATCAGTCATTCAATAAAAGAGGTTTATTGCTGCCTGCTTTATTTGTTGGTGTGGGGGATGGATTTCTTTCAATCTTTCTCTTGCAAGTTTTGCAAAATGAATAGCCATGTGAAGGATACAGGAATTTGCTTTATTAAATTTAATAATATTTTGAATTGTCTTTGCATTTCTTTTAATCTCAATTAAAATGCCCACTGCGGTATATTCATCTCTGCACTTCTTGAATTGCCCACTTGCATAAGAAAATACACTCCAGAATATGGCTAATAAAGAACATAATGTCTTTGAGGGATTTTTAAAAGCAAAGATACATTATAATCTTCTTTCACTATAGTAGTTGCATACTTCAAATGTAGACAATGTTTGCTTTACAATTATTAATTATTATGGCTGCCAGATACAATTAAAGAACAGCTTGTGCTCTTCCTATGGATACTTTCAAGCATTCACCGCATAAGACATTACTGAAATAGCTAAATTAAAAAATAGTAAAATGCTAGCACATATACGATCTTTACTCCCAAAGCCCCCAAAAAAGTTCCCAAAAGAGGAACATTGTTGACATACATTGTTGTGAGGAGATGTGAAGGACAGAGACATTCAGGCAAAAGCATTCACCCATTTGAGGTTCTTTCACTTGTAGGCGTTGTATGTGAAGAGCACAAGCCTTTTCAAAGGCTTTTCACAGCACAGTGAAAGGACTTTCAAAAAGTTTTCAACGACCCCCTCTCTCAAAAGGCTTTTAATAAACATATTAAAAAATGTCCCAGAAAAAGGAGGGAAGAGTGAGAAGACAAATTTGTTAATGCTAAATTATTCAGAAGAGTGTAAATGAAAGGATGTTGTAAAGATGCACAGAAAAATGGCACAGTAGTGGAGGATAAAATGAAAGCTGAAATGCAGTGTTGTTAAATGTGCAGTGGTACATCTAGAAGACACAACTTCACTTGATGTGTGCAAGGATGGGCTCTGAACTAGCTGCTGCATCTCTGGAATGAGAACTCCCAGTTAGAGCAGATGGTTTCATGAAAACATCAGTTGGCCTAAGAAAACAACTGGGATGCTAGGAATTGTCAGGAAGAAAACAGGGAACCAGGCTGAAAATTTAATTATTATGCCTTTGTATAAAACCATGATGTGCCCACAGCTCAATGCTGCCCGCAGTTCTGGATTTCTGTCCAGAAAGGCTGCACTAGGATGAGAAAACATACAGATAAAGTTTATCACACCATAAAGAATACTGTCCTAAATAGAATCTACTAGATCAAGGCTCTTTTGCAGAGAAAAGAGACGATCGGGTGTAGATGTGACAGAAATTAATAGAAACGTCAATGCCATTGAGAAGATCATTAGGAAAGTATTACTTCAGTTTTTCACAGTGCAAGAAATAGGGCCAACAAATGAAACTATCAGGTGACAGGCTGAAAACAAACAAAAGGTTGCACTTTTTCAAGCAGCACACCTGAGACATTCCTTGCCCAAAGGTATTCTGAATACTGTTAACTCTTGCCAGTTCAAAAAGCGGCAGGGCCAATTCATGGAAGTAAGTCCACCACTGCTGGTAAACCCAGAAACAACATTTATAACTAAGGAATTTGTTAAACTATGGATTGTTGGAAGCTGGAAGAATATGCCAGGGAAGGACCATTGTGTACTTGCCCTTTTATTATGTCTTCCCCAGGCGTTCCATAATTCATTACCATCAAAAACCAGATACAGGCTAGATGGATTTTTACCATCCCTCAAAAAAAATGCCTGAAGATGGCCTCTAAAAAAGAAGTATTTGTGGTGATATAGGTACTTGTGTTGTTTATGGTGGTCAGTGAGCTTGCCCAAAGAAATCCAATAGATCCCTGACAGAGTTTGATGACACAAACAATGCCATCATCTATGACTGATTTAATCTTGGGTGGAAGGATGAAATCTTGACTGTGTTGAAATCAGTAGGAATTTTGGCACCACATGCAATGAAAGCCAGATTTGACCTTGGCTACCTGAGTCCCCAGGCTCAAGTACCGCCAACACATCAGGCTTCCCCCAGTTAGTGCCTGAATATTCAACAGGAAACAATAAAGAGATTTTTCAAAGCACAGAACTTTGTATCATGCTCCTCAACACAACATGGGGGGAAGAGTTTAAGAGCTACAGGACTTTAAACTAAAACAGAATACAAAAATGTACTAGCACAGTCACTGTGGAATTGGTCTGCTACAGCCACTCTTACCAACACATTGGCTCTGTTTTAACATTCAGATAGCTGAGGCTGGAAAGCAAACCTGATTTTGCACCTTAAGTAGGGAAATGGAAAATATTTTATAGGCTTTCATGCTTTACTTGAAGATTATCATAAAGCGAGATTTTTCGTATTGCAAAACTCTAAACCGTAACCTTTTTAAGACTGCTGACAGTCATTGCATTTTTTTCAGATAATGATCTGGTCTGTATTTTCATCAGAATTGAAAGTATCAGGACTTAAGTAAAAAGCCCACCTTTTAAAATGAAGAACTGTCCCTAATTGAACAAAGCCTCCCAGAAAAATAATTGTATTTATATGGATTCTGTCAGCACATTTTCTTTGGCCTTTTAAAAAAAATTTGATTCAAAAGATTATTTGATTTTTAAAAATGAACATGTTAGTGGATTTAAAAGCACATCTGATATACTACTACTTAGGGGATGAAACAGAGTTATAAACTATATAATGAACAATGAAACTCATGCATCAATATATATTTGCCATATAAATATTTACTTGATCCATATCAAAACAATAAAAGAATGAAAACAGTCACTGGTTTTTAGGAAAATGTCTCTCTAAGGCAGTGTTTCCTGCATGTGCCTGACATGGCCCCATTTATTAGTGAGAGTCATTTCATTATTTCTTGAGGAACAGCAATTTGCTAAATTGTGGCTGAGCAAGATGGCTGAAAGGCGATGAGCTACAGAGAGATTTCTAGCCATGACATTTCATGAGGTAAACTAATCTCTCCTTGATGGATGAATCAAATTTTTGGACTTTCAGTCTAAATCCAACAGATGAAACTAGTCCACTGAGGGCTTTAATAATAAGAAAGGGGAAATGAGAAGTTATATAGCTAAATCATTGTAACTAGACAGTTGGAAAGGCAGAGATAGTTTGCACTTGTAACAACTTAGATCGCATGAAACCATGTAATGGAATAAAAACCTTAACAAAGAATTGAAACAAAGATGGAGGACTTTAATTGAAAACTTGATCAATTAGCACAGAGGCCATAAGAAGGAGGCAACAGAGCATGAAATTTGATTAAACAGAACCATACGTCCTACTTCATTTTCAGCAATGTTGCGAAACTGATGACCTTGAAAAGAGAAGACATTAGAAGAGTATAAAATAGCAGTTATCTCAATGCTGGTTAAAATAGAGAACTGATAATAAATATTGTACAGTGAGGAAGGTTTAAATTAAAATTACATACATATTCAGAATGGAGAGATGGGTACTCATAAATTACAGTAATTGACATGCAATCCAAATTTATTACAATATATCTAGGCAGAGGGAATGCGACAAAGTGCCCTAACTTCACAAATTTGAGAAACAGAGCAGATCATGCTCTAGCTCACTGACTACTCAGATTATTTTTTGACAGTTGGCATGACTCTACTGTATTAGATGATCCTTTTGTAGTCAGTAAAGTAGATTAAATTATAAAGGATACACTCAGCTTCCACAGCAGTACAGAATCAGAGTCACAATGTGATTCTTCTCAGATCTGACCCAAAACGAAATCACAAAAGGACACTCCATCACCCATGTGACACTGCCATAAACCTATGAAGACCTCCCTCTCCCTCTTTTAATAGATGAACATGATACACTGTATTAAATACAACAATGTTTTTGTTCCACTTGCAAAGAGGTGTGGCTCCACAGCCTCTCATAGATCACTACAGTCCATGCTCACTCTCCTGGGAGAGTTTCAGCTGGGATAGAGTTAATTTTCTTCCTAGCAGCTGGCATAGTGCTGTGCTTTCGATTAAGGATGAGAATAATGTTGATAACACACTGATATTTTGTTTGTTGCTAGGCAATGTTTACACCAAGTCAAGGACTTTCAGCTTCCTATCCTTCCCGAGCAGTGAGGAGGCTGAGAGTGCCACGACAGCTCACCTAAACTGGCCGAAGTGATATTCCATACCATATGATGTCATGCTCAGAATAGAATTTTGGGGAAGGTGGCCAGGGGCTGGGACTGCTGGGCATCATTGGTCTGCAGGTGGTGAGCAATTGTGCTGTTCATCACTTGGGTTGTATATTCTATTATTGCTGTTGTTTTTTTGTGGTTTTGTTATTATTATTGTTATTGCTATTGTTGTTTGTTGTTATTATTGCTATTATTACCATCATGATCATCTTCCTTTTCTGTTACACTGAACTGTCTTTATCTCACCCCATGAGTTTTACCTTTGTTTCCTGATTCTCTCCCCTATCCCACTGGAGGGGGGGAGTGAGCAAATGGCTGTGAGGTTGTTTTAGCTGCTTGACAGGTTAAACTCCAACACTCACCCAGCTATGAGTCCAGCCTAGGACTAAATGCAAGGACTCATCCATGGTTTTGCAGCTATCCAGAGCAACATGGGGCTTATGTCTTGAGCTGCATTTCAGCTTTATCCCAGCTATGAAAAACGAACAGTGCCTTTCTGATATAATGCCTGCTGGAACAAAGGTTCCCCTTCAATATTTTTCAACTTGGACTGACAGTGAGACACTGTACAGGTTCAGCGCTTTATGTCATGTGGCCGTGGCGTTTTGATGCTCTACAGTGCTCCTTAAAATTAGATTTACTGTCATGTGGAAATACAGCTTAAGTGATTCTGAGGTGGATTTTTTTCCAAAGTGGCATGTCCTTGCAGCCATGTAATGCCAATAGGATATGAATGAGGTCACTGCAGAGTGCTTTTGAGAGTCCCACTTATTGTGAATTCCAAAATAAAACAACACCAAATGTATAAATATAGTGTGATGGTTTTGCCATCAGTGTTATGGGTAAAAATTCCTGATAAGAAATTTTAAGGGTTTTTATTAGCCTCAGATAGGTTTATACTTTCCTCCACCTGTTCATACATACTCATGATCTCCTCAATGTAAAACAAACTGATTGCAGGAGGATAATAGAAGTACCATGTCATTTTCTGCTACGATGTCAAAAAGCCAAAGAAAAAATATTTAATTGTATTCATGACAGCAGAAAATGGAAGGAATTTGTGTATGCTGTGTAGCAGCAAAAGTTGCACTGCCCTCTTTTAGAAAGAACTAAATCAGTTAAACACAATGAACTAGTTTGTCCACTAATTGTTCACATTGGTACTTCTTGTTTTACAGGGCTGCCTCCTTCTGCAAGAAAGAAAGGGATTGGTGAAACACCAATTTGCAGTGGTCAGGGCCATAGTACATCCTGCCCTGGGGTATCAGAACAAAGCACACAGAACACTTACAAGTATGAGGAATATTTAATTCTTCCCAAATCATTCCTGAGCAGTTTTGCTTTTAATTTAATTCCCTTATTTCTCAGTTGAAAAAAAATCAAGTATTTCTGGTTCTGAATTTCTCAGTCTGATTTTTTTTTGAGGTCCTTCTTAATTCATTGTTCTCTAATTCTGTGAGAAACAGAGGAAGAAAGCTTGCAAATTCTGTGCAGTTGTGCTCATACATTTGCTTACAGTTTCCTTGGGCTGACAGAGTATTAGAGAGGCCCTGGTAGTCCATTAAGTTTTATTGTCTTCTATTCTTCTTCAGCATGTGCACAACCTTCCCTCTCCAAAGAAATGGAAGATAACACCATCCAGTCCCATAAACACTCATCTAAACAATATCAACATGCAAGGAGAAGGAGTATGATTTATGTAAACTGATTTCCCTTTTATTCCAATGAAGCTTACACTATTTGGCATCTATCTGGTTTCATGGTGTCCATAGCTATTTGTTTCTTCCCTCTCTTTTTAAATTTTTCCCCCCTTTCCTTTCTTTCTAGCATCTGGTTCCTTTCTAAATTTCATATCATGCCTGAGAGGCGTAATATATTTATTCTGAGACAGTACCTCTTTGATATATTGCACTAAATGAAGTGTACTGCTAAATACTACTTTTTTGACAGCCAAGTGGGATATGAGAATAAACATTAAGATATTAACGTTCATTGGCTGCTAGGAGGAGGTGCAGTCTATTAATTCAACCATCTTACAAAAGAAAAACCCAAGGAAAACAAGACTTAGTGTTCTAGAAGAAATAAAATAAGCAAAGTAGATCAGTTATTCACATTCCTCAGAATTCACAGGCACCACCATGTTTTAAATGTGCACTGCTGATGTATGTATGAAATAGTCCAGGAGGCAATTTTCAGAAGGTACTTTTCTCACCAAGCCCACAGAACCTTTGCTCTGGCCAGGAGCTGCTCATGGGTAGCAGGTCATACAAGGATACTAGATGGGCATATGAAAAAAAAACCCTCTCAATAAATATCTTTGCTAGCAGAAATCACAAAATGAATAGAGTATTTCCAAGGAATTCCATCAGATGCACTGAGTCTGCACACAATCACCACAATCAAAATCTTCACTGCCAGGTAGGTACCTACAGACACCTTGCACACTCACACCACCAGTGTGAAGTGTGAAGCTCCTTCTTCCTGATAACAGGCATAAGGAGTACCTTTCTCTGCCTTCAGACAAAGCCCAGAGAGGAGGAATCACCAGAATTTCCCTCTGTATGACCTGACAGCCAATTATTTGTTTGTTTACTGAGGACTTGCTGCATTCTTAAGCCACTGAGTGGGTGCATTCTGTGGATTCCACATGCCAGTCTGATATAGAACAGCATATGGATTTTTTTAGAACACCATATGGATATTTTTTAGAACAGTTGAGGTTTACTACAGACATTAAAGTTTTTATTAAAAGAAAAACTAAAATCATCCTGTGATTCATTCCCCAAAAGTCCTACCACCCCAAATACTGTTTTGTTGTGCACTTGTGAAAGACACAGGTGAGGAACAGCTGTATTACATTTTGCACCTCTTCAGGTTAAGCACCAGACAACCAGCAATCACTCCTATTCCTTTGCTTCAGTCCCAGTTGACAAGGGGAACACGTAGGTCCTAGAAACTCGGTGCTAGTCCACGTGGAGATAGAACAAAGAGTCCCAGTCTGATGCCTGCTGCTTTTCGAACCCCATCTTGCTTTGTATCCAAAGTAGGCTCAAGGGAAGGCTATTGCAAAGCTCATTTATATCCTCTGCAAACTCTGCAGAAACAAACAAGTCTTAAAAGGGTCTTGGTGCTGCATGCAGACACACAGCATAGGAGTTGTAGGCAGCCTGGCTCACAGGCGATCTCCAGAGGGCAATGCAGGCAGACAGACAATTTCTACATTATCAAGTAATGCAGACCTATAGGAGAAGATTGGTGATAGAAACAGCTGGTGCTGTCAGGAACTGAGATCTGCACTAGCTGCACTTCAGAGAGCTTTTACTTTGAACTAGTTCTAGTCTGGCCCCATGCACTGAGTCCATTGCATTTGAAGCATGGCTGGAGCAAGTCTCCTGGTTTAGTTCTATCCAAAAAAAATCCACTTTGAACACTCCAGGAGTAATCCATGATGTTAAAGCTGGCTAAGTGTGGACAATGGTATTAACACTTGAGGGTACTGAGGGAGCTCACAGATGCAGTTGCCAAACTGCTCTCCATCATCTATCAGTGGTCATGGGCAACTGGAGAGGTACCAGATGACTGGAGACTTGCTACTGTATAAAAAAGGTCTTAAGGAAGATCTGGGGAACTACAGGCCTGTTAGCCTGACCTCGGTGCCAGGGAAGATTATGGAGCAAGTCATCCTGTGGGTACAGAGCAAACATGTGACAACCTGGGGATCAGGCCCAGCCAGCATGGGTTCATGAAGGGCAAGTCCTGCCTGACCAACCTCATCTCCTTCTGTGACCAGGTGACCCACCTGGTGGATGAGGGAAAGACTTTTGACGTAGTCTACCTCGACTTCAGCAAAGCCCTTGAACCAACCTCCCACAGTGCTCTCCTGGAGAAGCTGGCAGCCCATGCCTCTGACAGGTACACTCTTCACTTGGCTAAAAAGTGGCTGGATGTCCAGGCTCAGAGAGTGGCGGTGAATGGAGTTAAGTCCAACTGGCAACCAGTCACAAGTGGTGTTCTACAGAGACCGGTACTGGGGCCCATCCTCTTTAATATCATTATTGATGATTTGGATGAAGGAATTGAGAGTAGCCTCAGTAAGTTTGCATACAACACCAAGTTAGGGGGAAGTGTCGATCTGCCAGAGGGTAGGAAGGCCCTCCAGAGGGACCTGGACAGGATGTATTGATGGGCAGAGGCCAATGGGATGAAGTTTAACATGGTGAAGTGCCAGATTCTGCACTTTGATCAAAAAACCCCAGGCAACACTACAGGCTTGGGACAGGGTGGCTGGAAAGCTGCACAGAGGAAAAGGACACTTGTCTAAACAAGAGCCAGTAGTGTGCCTGGGGGGGCCAAGAAGGTCAACGACATCCTGGCTTGCATCAAGAATAACGTAGCCAGCAGGACCAGCGAGGTGATTATTCCCCTGTACTCAGGTCTGGTGAGGCAGCACCTCAAATACTGTGTTCAGGTTTGGGCCCCTCACTACCAGAAAGACATAGGGGCCCTGAAGCGTGTCCAGAGAAAGGCAACAAAGCTGGTGAAGGGTCTGGAACACAAATCTTATGAGAAGTGGCTGAGAGAACTGGAACTGTTTGGCCTGGAGAAGAGCATGCTCAGGGGAGTCCTTACTGCTCTCTACAGCTACCTGAAAGGAGATTGTGATGAGCTGGGGGTCAGCCTCTTCTCGCGGATAAGTAGTGACAGAACAAGAGGCTGCAAGTTGTGCCAGGAGAGGTTCAGGTTAGAAATGAGGAGAAATTTCTTCTCAGAAAGAGTGTTAAGGCACTGGAACAGGTTGCCCAGGGAAGTGGTGGAGTCAATGTCCCTCGGGGACATGGTTTAGTGAGTAATATAGGTGATAGGGGGGTGGTTAGACTAGATGATCTTGGAGGTCTTTTCCAACCTAAATGATTCTCTGTAACTCCAAAACCAGTACAAAACTAAACCTCTAATGTGGGCATATCCATGCAGTTTTTAGAAAAAAAGTCATAGAGCTTTAAGACGGCTCAGTGACATGATCTGATCTAGATGTTGTCCCACTGACTCTAGTGGCTTAAATGCTTCTTATTTACAAAGCCTGATGGGAGGAAAGGGAGTTTCCTTGACCTGGAGCTGTGTTTTGCAGCTTGTATGACATAGTTTGTAACATGCAATGTGTTTCTAGCAATACTTTTGATGATATCTGACACCAAATTAAGTACCAATATCAATTTCAAAATGGAACCTATACCTCATTATCTGTTTAAACTGTGTTGTTGAGTAGAATCAGATATCTTGGCTCTAAAATATGTGATAAGCATGTGGGATCTTTTGTAAGAAACTGTAAAGTGAAATTGGGTAAATGGGACATTTCACTTCTTCGTTTTTTGCATTCTTTTTTTTTTCCCAGATATTTCCATCCCAATTTAACTAGTACTGATATCCAGCTTTTCTTGCCAACCCCCCAGCAGGTTTATCAAACTTTCAACCCACAAATTTGCTCATTTTGCTGTAGACTGTGATGCCACACTAGACGTTGACCTTGCACTGTGGCTTCACTTAACTGGTAATTTACTAATCTTATTTATTATTTCAAGATTATTAACATTACTTCTAAGATGTTACTTGAAACACAGTGAGCATCATTCATATGAATTCTTCTTTTTCAAGTGGCTACAGCAAGTCTTTTGATTTTCCCCACTTATTTTTATCTACTATAAGGCTTTAATTGTAGTAGTTCTTATGAAAAATTCAAGAACAACAGCTATGTTTTCAACTGCAGCTTCTAATTTATGATTCACCACTTTTGGAATACCAGACTTAAGATACCCTGCAGCTAATTTTCAGAGGTGCTGAATGCCCACAGCTGCTGGTGGCAGCTGTGTGATGCTACTCTGTCTTGAGATTGGCAGAGGGATGGCATGTTAAGCATTAGTGTACACGTAGCTGCAAGATAATATTGCCAGTGGCCCTATGTCAACCCTGAGCTGAGGGAATTGAGTCTAAAGAGTAGGCTGCACAAGTTAGGAAGTTAGCATGGGTTTGAATACACGCCATTCCACAATCGCTCTCTGTGAGACATTTATTAATGCCACAAATATGAACGAAGTACCTCAACCCATCTTCAAAGACATTAAGCTTTCAAAATAGCTTTGAGAGCTGAACTGCTTAGAAAGCACATTTCTAAGTAAGCTACCTCTCTTATTGCTCATAAAAATGTCTACACAAGGAGGTAGTTTGGAGTACCTAGCTTAAGGCTGGATTTAATGGTAAGAAAATGCATCTGTACTCTTACTCTTTATTCTGTCCTCTCATTCTACTAATATCACTCAGTGTGGTACTTGTGTTTCCAAAACATATGACCAGACAAGGCCACGCAACCATTTCCTTCTTCTTCCTTTGTGTAGATAGAGTTCCATACGCCACTACATTGTAATTTCATACTCTAGCTTTGCATAGCACAAACCTTGTATGAGGAGAAGACCTGAGGATGAGAAGAGAGTTGGTTGCTACATCACCTTAGACCTGCGCCTAAGCCAAGCAGAGTTTCTGATACTGGCACACAGCCTGCCAAAATTCAATTGAAAGGTGTCTCTACTGTAAGGAAGACCTGCCACCAGTAAAGCTTTGCAGTCACTGCTAGGCAGAGTCAAACATTCACTGTTACTTAGGGTGAAGGAACCAAAGACTTATTCTAATGTATGTGTTTTCTTAACAAACAACTTATGGTCAAAAGCATTTTCAAGACAACTCTTTCACATTGGAAAATGTTGAATTACAATAGACACATGCCAATTTTGATCCAGAAATTGAGAAAAAAAAATAAATTGAATCATGCTTCACCTTTTGCTTTGATTCAGTCATATTGAAACCTTGTGTTTTAGAAAGTTGGAAGCATTCAGTTTCATTTTGTGAATACATTTAATTTATAAAGTTTCACATTATTTATATATTATTCTTAAGATTTTTGGTTTAATATATTACTATGCTTCAGCATTATTAAAATAAACTGTTGAGAGTTTCAGAAGAATATAGACCAGAATTTATTGTCTAGCTGAGATTTTCATTATAACTGTGGAAAAAAAAATCACTTTTAAACTCCAGAATATATTGTGGGATACTACTGTCTCATTTGCTCTGCTTCTGAGCCCTTACTAATGTTAAATGTAAATAAGAAATACAAGCTAGTACCTCTAGAGGATGACAGTTAAATGTTGCTAAATCTTGATTCAGGTACTATTTCTGTACCTTTACAAAGGAAAAAGAAGCTGTGTTTGTTACAAAAGATCAACATAATCATGTCAGTTGCCATTACAGCTTTTTTTTTTTTTCCTTCATTCTGTTACAATAACACTTAAGTTCTGGATGATATTCATAACTGCAGTTTACAATTGCCTTTCATCCCTAAAAGGTCCTAAAAGACTTTTAGAAGCCTTTATAGCAATGTGGTTTGCAGGGATTATTTAATCTACCACTACATTTCAGACACCTCTGGCATGAAATTTGGCAACTGTTCAACAGCCTTATAACACAGAAAACTAGAACTGAATGGACAATTTACAGGTCAAAATACAATCATCATCCATATATGAGACCAGAATTTCAAGACTAATAATAATAATGAAAACCTAATGAGAACACAGCAGGCTAAGATACATGTCTGGGGCAATTGTATCTATGTAGAATGGTGTGGAGCTACCCAGGCCCCAGGAAGTATATGTAGTTTTTGGTAATAGGTCTTCCTCTTTCTCCAAATCCTGCAATTACTACTGGAACAAGTTGAAAAGTAACAGGGCCATGGAATGCCTCATTATGATATGAAAGTCTCCTACTCTTCAAGAAGGACTTAGAATCATAGAATGTGTTAGGTTGGAAGGGACCTTTAAAGGTCATCTTGTCCAATCACTGTGCAGTAAACAGGGACATCTTTACTAGATCACCTTGCTCAGAGCCCCATCAAGCCTGACCTTGGATGTCTCTAGAGATGGGGCCTCCACTACCTCTCTAGGCAACCTGTTCCAGTGATCTACCACCCTCATACTGAGAAACATGTCAGGACCCATCTTGCTTCACTCTTGTGGTGGCAGGCAGAATCACTTCTACATGATCCATTAGAGGCTTCCCCATGCAGACTGACCTTCAGTGAACAACAGTTATCAAGACAGTGGCTTTTTTACTGTCACTCCATTTCATCAGTGCTCCATGCTCCACTCATCTGACCACCAGCTAGCTGTACACAAACTTTACACAGGAATCCTAAAAGGTCCCCCTGGAAAATTGATTCCTAACATTTCAACGCTGCGACCCCCTTCACATATAGAAACGGAAGTTGAGAATTCTGGAACTTAAGAACAGGTATCCACATGCATGACTTCAGGAGCTAATACTTTGCTGTGATCTTTCACCTCCCGCTCTCTTTTGTTCTGCCTTTGCTGGAAGAGTTGAAGGTAGTTAGCAGAAAGGAAAACGGGAAAAGCCCGCACACCGCACCCTCCCCTGCAAGCGCAGCGTGAAGGCTCTTAACAAAGAACATGCAGAGATTACAATGATGCAAAATTTGCTACTGTGAGTCAACAGGCTGAGTTGCACCTGTCACATACAGAACGCAGGTGGGACCTTTCCTTTCCTCTTGCCAATATTAGGTTCTGGCAATCCTGATGCGTGTGGCCAAGTCATCACTGGATATTCCAGTTGCACCTGCATTACTCAGGATCTTGGCTCCAGATCACACCTGTTAAAAAGACACAGAGTTTGATGTCCCTCTCATTGCATGTATGTGCATACCATGTGCACTGAGAACAGAGTGGTACTTATCTGATTGCTCACCGACATACTCATGTGGTATAAAAGAATTTATATATATATATATATATATATATATATATATATATATATGTCAAAATCACATTCACCTTCTTCATTTTGTGATTTAATTATTTAAAGTGCCAAGGCTTAAATGAACTATTGAAAAATGAGATATAATTCTAGCTAGAACACCATTACTACACTGAAATTTAATAGCCCACATGTATTGTCATTCTGACATTTTGTTTTGATCTGCTCATAAATTTCTAAGGAAGCACATTTTGAACTAAAATCTTCCAGATCTGATGACCTTTTACATGCCCATTTTGGTTTTGATTGGGGGAGGTGGAGTTGACAATGTAAACAGGAATGTTTCAAACATTGCTGTGCTACAGAGAGTGTGATCACAAAGAGAAAATGAACTCCTTTTTTCTTATTAAAAATAAAGAAAGGTTTGTACCATCTTTATGAGTTCTGGCATCAGAAAGACAGAAAGCTTAACAAATTACAAATATTTTCATTGTGTGTTGCTGTGGATGACCATGCTGATGTATGTAGGACATGGCTGTAAACTGTGCTATATGAATGTACGTAGAGTACATACCATTTTACATAGAAATAAAATCTTTGATACATTTGGCTCAAAGTCTTGCCAAATCAGTAGGGGCTTTTTCAATCAAGGTAATAGGCTATAGGTTGAGCTGAAATATATATTAAGCCATATTCATTCAAACCGGAATTTTGCAGGAGAAAAATGTTTCTATATGTCAAGGAGTCAAGGAAGTTGTCCCTTCATACAATTTCCCCATCAACAGACCCCATCTCTGAATTGGCTCCATGCCTCTGAAAATGCAGCCTGGAATGTGTCTTTTGTCCTACTGTTAGCAGTCCTGTACAGTGCAAAAAGAAAAATCAAGCTGGATCACCAGCAGAGATTGGAAAATTTTGCTTTGGCTTCTAATGTATCTGCCTGACTTCTACATTTCTAGTTTAAATTAAGCTATTTAGAAGTAGCTGGCTTGAATGTAAACAAGTCTCCAGCTAGTGACACACTTGTAAGTCTGAAAAGTGTCCTAAAGCTCCTCAGCATCCTACCAAAACCCCAGGGTGCTTTTGCACTTTTTGAGGTTTCTCCTTTATGAATTCTCACTAGGGACTCTCCCTCCTTCTTTCAGAGTCACCAACCCACACGCTGACTACAGTGTGACCGACCTTGCACAGCAACTGACCGCACACTATACCCAGCACCAGCCATCTGCATCAAGTACAACCATTCTTTTCTTCTCGCCTCCAGCCAAAGGTCCAAGAGTTTCTGGGCCATGGTGCTGTATTATCATGTGATAGCAGAGCAAGAAATCATGTGCATGTGGTTCAGCAAGGAGGCAGCTTCCACACTGAAAGATACCATTTAGGGGGTTATGCCCTTCATTAGTCTTGCATACTGGCCAGGTGAACAAAGTTAAGGTTGTGCCCAGCTGTTCTTATACAGGGTAATATTTAGCATCCAAGGCCTGATATTTCTTCTGGTGAGATTAAATGAGACTATCAAGGGCAAATTTTCAATGCAAGAAATACACATTGGAAGACCCATTACCTTTAATAGAAGCTGTGCAATTCAGGCTTCATACTTGTTCCCTAATGTTGCTTTAGAAAATTCTTTTTGTCTACTTTTCATACAGTTTTCAATAGTAAGGTCCCTACATGCATATTAGAAATTCACAATGGAAACTTTCAAGTCAGAGTCCATGAACCTTGATAATTATTGGATGTCTCTTCTTTTTTTAGCCTCAAAAGTTTGATTTTTTAAACTGTTTTTTTTTCTCAAAGGTGATCTTGTAATATGGTGTACATTCAGAAATATTATTATTTATTGAAGTTTAAAATGCACTTTGCTGTGTCACAAGCTATTGTTGCAATGTGTTATGTAGATTAGGACCATTCTTACTGTGCCGCATGATAAGGCATCTAATTTAATACATGTTACCTCTCTTCTGTTTGCATGCAACCACTGGGATACAGATATCTTTCCCTGAAGTGATTGGTTTTCTGTTGATGAAAGTTTATTGGAAATCCTAAGACTCCAGAGGCTGTTCAGCTGATGGCTCTGAGTCCTGAAGATGGATTTAAAAATACATTATTTCTTTCTTTCAATTTGCAAAAGAGGCACTGAGAATCAGATCTCCTTTTAAAACGACATGGTAAAAATGAGATACAAACTTAAGAGTGGTTGATTATGAGAAGTAATTCCATTTGAGACTTTGCATATGATTGACATAGTCTATGCTTTGATAAGATTAAAAAAATCTCCAGAGATAATCGCTCATAATGAATCATTTATTATGTATATCTCTTAATTCTAGAGGGGTTAAGGATGAGTGAGCATGAAAGCCAGGGACAGAGCTTTATGCATCCCATAAACACTTCTTGCAGATATTTATATGTGTCCTCAAGCACCTCTGCATGAAATAGAGGAATCAAGGACACTTACTGCTTTTCCTAAAAGACAAGTGTTGGCTTTCTTAGGTCTGAATTCTGTCATGACCCAAGAAACCAAGGTGGGCAAGGACAGGGGAAACAAAAGAACTATACCTGCAGAGCAGAGGTCCAAGGTAAAGAAACCCCCTTTATGTGCCACACAATAAAAAGCATAGGATCGGATGTACAGAGCAGCTAGTCTGTGGCCCATCTGCTAATTTTCCACAGGGCCAAAAGGCAAGTGGGTTGTGCTGGTGGCTGGAAACTTCTACCGATGACGATATGCCAGGGTAAGAATGTCTTTGGTTTTCTGCATCGCCTCTTCTCATCAGATGCACAGTTGGAAGAGTATTTCTGTTCTGTAGGGTGTGGTCTGAGGCTTAAAGCACCAAAAGGTGGTCTAAACACCACCTGACTTTTTAAGGTTAGCATAGGGCTAAAATTTTCTGTCCTTGAACCAGTTATGCATTGGGCAAAAGATTTCTTTTTCCTGCATACGTTCTTAAAAGGGCAGCCTCTTTAACTACTACTTGCAGGGTCACAGACCAAAGTTCGGATTGGTTTCATTAAACACCAAAGGAAGATTTTGTAGCTAAGATGTTCACATAACTTTTTTACAAGCTGGCATATGAACAGTCAGCAGGTGCCTCTCTGGAGCAACAGGCATGATATACAGCTCTTACAGCCATACAACACTTACCGTCATAAACATGGCATGTTTTACAGGCTTCCCGATGGCTTAGACAGAGAACCATCATAATGACTTCCCTGGCTCCATAATAGCTCCATTTACAATTAGTGTTAGGAGGCAGCACAGCTCACTTCTCTGAACGGATTTAGACATGACAGTCTGGTGAGCAAAACGTGCCTGGGTGACTGCAGAAATTCATGCTCTCATTTTCCAGCGCTGGCTTGTCCAATAGTTGGAAATGATCTGCTTGGGTATTTTTGTACCTACATATTTTGTCTACAGAACACCTCTTAAACAGACTCTAGCTGTTGACTTGGATTTTAATACCCACTTTTCGCTGTCTGAGATGCATGGCTGGGGCTCAGAGTAGGTTATCTCATCCTTATCAATGGGAAAAATGCCAGAACTTACTGAAGGAATCAGGTACAGATGGGGAAAAGTTCTGTAAGGAGCTAGGTATGCTGGGTTGTCACATTCATCACACAGATAGATGTCACATTCACAGCCACTCCTGGCTGTAAGCCCAAGACAAGGTTTCTACTATTTGGGGTAAAAAAAGTGTGTCTGCATAATGGCATGAACTTGCATTAAAAATGTGTGAAAATATAGGTCATAATCGATAGTAATTTTTTGTTGATAGAACCGTTTTGCTTGGGTTCGATCACAGGTCCTGGATCCCTGAGCATACACCAAGGAGGTGTCTCCCCAGCGGTGCATGGCGCGTTACACAGCAGTGCCTCCTGGTTCAGGCCCAGGAGTGCTGCAAATATCCCAATACAAAACAACTTCTAGCAGCAGCACTGTTCCAGCTCGCCAGAAACCAGTGAAAAGAAAAAAAGTTGTTCCTGATTATCTTTTATTCGGTTTTGTTTGTTTGTTTCTCTTCTTGCTTGCTTTACAAATGGCATAAAATCCTCTTAAAATGTTCCTCTCAATCTGCTCATTATCCAAACCAAAACATAGATCATTATTAGTGTCAGTTAAAATAGACTAGAAAGTGGAATTATTCTAATATGGTGGCTAAAAGGTATTATCGACTATAAAAAAAAAAAAGAGAGGAAAGAAGCATGTTTAATGTAATAATAAGGTCATCATTTCTTTTCTTCTAAAAATCAAAATAAGTAAGCAAAAGATAAACATTTACAAAAATAAATACACTGAGTGCACAACTGCCAGTTCACAGAGAGATTTTTCCTAATAACACAATGGAAACTATTAAAAATAGAAACAATGAGAACATTTGTATATGTACTACATGCGATTACTGTGTGTCTGTGCCTGTGTGTCTGTGCGCGTGCGCATGTGCACGCTGACTACAGGATATTTCATGTGTCTTGAAACATTTAATCACGTGAAAGTTATAAACGGCATATTTCAAAATAACTTACAGGAAGAGAGGATACCCATGAAGTAAATACATGTATTTTAATCCTTTTTCTCACACCGGCACAACTGAAGAATAGGAAGCATTGCACAGAACTGGAGAAACCTGTGGCAAATTGACATCAAAATATGGTAACTGGACTCAATGATCCTTATGGGTCCCTTCCAACTCGATATATTCTATGATTCTGTGATCTGGGTATCGCACAAGTGTGAAAAGCCACAGTCTGGTAGGTCTTAGTCTCTCTGAGCTTGGGGTAGAATTTTTTTTTATGTAAACTGCTCTAGTGATTTAGAAGGGGCTTTACGCAGAACTCAGGAAAGAGATGACCTCCTCAGCATTAGCCAAGGGCTCTGTGTCCTACTTATCTGAAATTCAGTCCTTCTTCCCCTGGGCAAACATTCACCCTGACCTTCAGTTCCTGAAAGATCCTCTCCTGTACCTTTTTGGCACATTGACTGATGGTCTACTGTAGATGTGTATGAGCTTCCTCAATGAAAAGCATCATGTAGGAACAGCCTCCAAGTTTTTCAGGATCTGCCACAAAAACCCAAGACCCCAGAATTGAGAGCACTTATGCAAGAGAGAAATTATATTCACACACAAGCATTGCCACTGAAGATTTGCATAACATTTGTCAGATGCAGAAACTCTTGATACTTTCCCTAAAATAGCTCTTGACATACTTATCTCTAGGGACTTTTCACCTTACCATCATAATTCCTTAATTAATTACTTCATCTTCTGTCTCCAATCCTGCAAACCTCTTGGCAGATCTGTTTCAGTACAGTTACATAATCATGGGATCCAAGCTTTGTCTCAGTCAAATGTGTTTTTTATTAATTACAATATGGATTATAATCACAGTTCTTTTATTTCTGAAGTACTAGCTCATCAATGCACCCAGGCAACATAGGTAGCTGGTTAATAACAACAACAAAAAGAGTAACATTCAGGTTGAAGCTTCAAAGACACATTTAAAAAGTACGTCCTTTTAAAAGTACCTCTGCCCAGACAGGCAGCTGCTTCACTTCATTCATAATTAAGGTAAGCATTTACATCCTTAATGTAGTTTATGGAAGACAAATATTTATACTTTTCTGTGATCACCTAGATAGATGCAGCTGCTATGTTGATGGTGAAGGCTGTGGCACATGATTTGGGTTCTTGTGTATTGTCTAGGGCACATGGGAAGGTTGCCTGGTGTCTGTTCAGTAAACCTTTGCTGACTGAATTTATAGCGACTAAGAAGTCGATCTCCCAGGTCTTCTAGAAGCACAGTCACGAAACAAGTTTGTGCATACCCTTTTAGCTGGGAGCCTAGGGGAAAACATGAGCCTCCGAGTGGCCATCAGCCCATGTGGGCATGAGGTTACAGGTGTGGATGCACCTCAAATATAAACACAAAACCTAGAGGCAGGCAGAAAGCTTTCCAGGTTCAAGTTTCAAATTGGAGAAGATAGGATGCAAAAGTTTCAGTGTGACCAAATGACACATTCTAGGAATAATGCTATTTAACAAAATTTTGTCCCACATGTTCCTTCCGATTAACCTAGCTGTGCATATTACCTTCCATTCTATGCTGTCTAGATGCCAGAGAATAACAATTGTCTCCCTCTTCTTTCTTTCCCTTCTCAGGATTGAGATTTGGGAAAATGTGTTGGCTGGACAGTCAAATCAAAGGAACAAACATGTCTGATGGATCTTCCTGGGCTGATATTCTAATTGCTTCCTAAAATAAATTTTGTAACTCACATAGAAGAGTATCCTGCTTTGCGTCCTGAGATTAGAAAATTCACTGTTACCGTAGAAGTTCTTATAAAAGATGATGCTTATAGAGAAAGATGTGCTTACTTGAGTAGCTTTGGCAGCCGGTGTGATTTGGCTGCTGTGAAACTAGTGTGAATGTCACAGGATTTGGCTCTATTCCCAGCTTGTTTTGTGAACTTGCCCATAAGTCATCACTCAATCTAGTCCTCTTATTTTGTTTCCTCAATGGTGCTGAAGAAGGACTGTCCAGATATGACTTTGCAAACTCCCTATTCTAGCTAAGAAAAAAAAGCCCCAGCAAATCCTCGGTAGGGTTTTGAACATAAGGCAGAAGTCTTTATGTTCATTCTGTATTCAGTGGGGAACCGATGGAGAACAGAGCACTAGGGAAATAAACTTAAGGTTGCTTGTGTTTCTAAATAGACAAGTTGATGTATTCTATCATCTTGGGCTATTTTCAGACTGGATGGCTGTATTTCCACATAATGAGGTGCAATTTCTTCAAAACAGCTTTAAATCCTGCTGCACATGATGAAATGCTGTAATGCTTTTCATTTCCTTGTTTGCGTTTTGCAAAAATCACGAGAACAATAACAGGGAGTTGATTGGAAAGATATTGGGGACTGTCAGGTGCTTCAGAAAAAACCCAAGAAAACTCAAATCCAAATTATGTTAATACCCACAGTTTGCTAAAAGAAGCAATTTTGTGGCATTTACTTTAGTGCATCCTCTTCATTAAAGAAAACTTTATGGGAGTTAAACTTTAATGCATTTTTTGTCTGTGTTGTCAATTTGGATGGGGCTTGGGATTTGTTCGTGTGTTTGTTTATTTATTGCTTGTTAATTGGATTATAAATGGTCACAGAGCCAATTCAGTCTCCTGAGTCTATTATTTAACGATGTTCTGAATCTGTTTCTAAAAGTTACCCACACGGGAGCAGTGCTGAAAAAGATGCCACTTTCTCTTTCCACGGTGTAATTAAACTTTACCTGACTACCAATAAATTAATTTACAAGGTCTTCCTATAAATTAAGTGAAATATGAAAATTATCCCTTCTCTGACTCATTTTCAGCAATCTGGATCAATGTAGTTTAGAAAATTAAATGTCACCTTGTTGCCACTAGACAGTTGATCCTAAACCCACCTCCAACCCCTTGCTTTCTCTCCTTTTCTACCAAAGTTGTTACACTCTCCACAGCTGAAAGGCTACCCATATTTTGCTACTGCCTCATAGCCAATATGCCATTACACAATGCCAGACATACCCCCGCAAATGCAACAAATGCAGAGCAATATTTCTTATTTGGTGAGTTCTCAGAGATTATTTTTTTCTTTTTTTTATTGGAATTTAGCTATTTACAATGTGACAGATTTGCAGGCATTAAAAAAAAATAGCAACCAACAAAACCAAACACAAACCACCTATATATTATATATCTGTAATTAAGTGCAGATACAGCACACGCAGAAGCAGCATGACTGCAGTCCTGGCAATATTTCCAAATAAGAGTCCAGAGAGAAATTTGTCATGTGCTGTGTCATGTGGACTAGGAAACAGAAAACAGGCCCTGGGCCATTAGTAAGAATGAAGCCTTTGAGGCTATGTCACCTCTGAAGAAAGGAAAATACCCCAAACACCAGCTCAAGAAAAGATTTCTGGTACACTAAGTCAGAACAGATGTGACAGTACCCAAGGAAAGGGCTTCCTCTCACAAAGCTCTGCAGGCACAGCTTGTGGGGTCAGACCCAGCCTCCCAGCAGTCCTCTCCCTTGGTGCTGCAACTCATGGCTGCCAGCATCTACTCGAATTATACCCTGCTTCAGCTCTCCTTCATGGGACTTGAGGTCATCTCCTCACTGCTGAGGTCGGCCTCAACCATTTAGAGGAAAGGCTTAGATCTTTGCTTTATTTGCAAGCCATTGCTTCCTTAGTACCTTATGTATATCCTGTGTCTCAGGACAGGCAGAAGCACTCTGCTCAACTGTTTCTATTATCGCCTCCAAGGTGCACACAGCTAGCACAGCACTTCTAGTTTTATTCCCTGAATAACTTCCCTAAATTGCGGACACCATGGTCTGCCCCACCCCGCTGTCATGTCAGGGACTGTTCAAGTAAGAAAATGTTTGGTGGTCAGTGAACTTTACAAGCAAAGTGCCAAAACCACAAGGCTATAAAAGTGTGGTGTAACTGAACTTACGTGTTAGGGAGGAGATATCAAAAGATTGGAGCATTTAGGGCCTTATTACACTGAAAATAGCCACTACTTTTATGTTCTTGAGTCTGAGGAGCTTTGGAAAGTCTCCTCCTCAAAACAGAGGCTTTTTTGCAGCATAAGCAAAGCTGTATCAAAGGAGTGAGTGCCTGGATCAAGACAAAGATGTGATTCCCAAGCTGTTGGAAGGAAAAGAGATGAAGACAGAACTGGGTGAGAGACCCAGTGTTGGACCTCTGCAGATTTCCTGCTGGTGTTCTTTCCGCTATCCAGGGAAAGGGAGAAGCCCTCCTGCTCACTTCCAGGCCCCCACTCCCCTCTCCAGCCTATCACTTTCTTCATCTTCTTTTAAAGCTGCATCCAGCCTGAATTTGCAGTGGTCTGGCATAGGCAGAGCTATCAGAAGGTCATGACCACACAACTGCTCTGGAGCAATCTGCTATCTCAGGCCCCTATTTTTGCCAGTACCCACAGACCTGCATTCAGGTGTTAGTGAGAAAAGGTTTGCAGGTTCAGAAGTGCTGAACTGGTGGCCACCAAAAACACTGGCATGAACAACACTGTTGGCAAGTGATAATGCGCTACCTTGACATTGTTAGCTGCTCTTACTCTTTTAATTCAATGTTAGGCAGCTTTGAAGCAAAGGAAAAATGAAGGCAGAAAACAGTAAGAAGCTAATGATCAAAATAAAGTAAGTAAATGGTCAAATCAAATTCCAATCATAAAGTACAAAATAAGAATTTTACACAAGGCCAAGAAAGAGAACAAACGGGCAGAGATTCTTATTTTATTTGTCATTAAAGGCATTAGAAAATCATGACACAGAAAGATCAGCCTCTACCTCAGATAACTGATATTCCAAACTGAAAAGAAAGCCCTAACAAAGCTTTCAAAAAGGAGGAGCAAGTTGTTTATTAGAAAAGTAATGCAGGCGATACTGATTAGTTACGTGACTATACAGGACAGGCATCAAAAGCTGTTTGCAGAGTTCAAAACCTTGCCAGATCTGTCAGCTGCATGTAACAACTGTTTGGGAGTTTAAAAACAAAACAAATACAAAACCCCACAGTATATTACTGAATATGTGAAGATAGTGTTTCTTCTAGATAAAACTGTGACTTGACTAGTGACCGCTCATGTTTTTAATGATCCTTTTTGTCCCGCAGATGAGATCAAGCTCAGTGGAATTACAGAGGTATTTATAGAGGTACAGTCACTGTGAACCAGACCTCAAGCTATTGGGAGAGTGACAGAAGTTAAGCCATAAACAATCACGCATTTATATTCAGGATATGTATTTAGTGCATCATCATCCATGCCTTATTTCTAAGTCACTAAACACAGCCACATGCTTTATGTTACTTTGCACATCACACAGCACCGCGATAAGCCCAGCTCAATTCCCCTGCATCCATCTCTCACCTGCTATAGTAACTTGCCGTGATTCTTTGTCTGCTTTGTCAACCCTGTGTATTGCGTCTGCCCAAGACTGAAGTTCCTGCAGCCCCTTAGGAATAGCAGATGTGTCTGCCATGTTAGTATGTCACACAGGACATCCAGATGTAAGTGAAATACCAGTCTGACATGTTCCCACAATCTCCAGATCTCCTTGTAAAAAGTTATTTTATCACCTTTTGAGGTCATTTCAGAGCACTGTTGAAAATTAAAAGATGTTGGCACCAGACCTGAAAGTAACCATCCTCAGAAATATGCTGATCTTAGAAGTAAGCCAACTTGAGAATAAGAATCAACCTGAGAATGCTATGCTTAATTCGATGAAGGCATTTTTTCCAATTTACTTTTATAGGTGATTTGTCCTGTACCATTTGAGTTGGCAGCAGTCCAGTGGGACAAAGAGCCAAATATAGAACCTGATCCAGTCCTTTGCAGCACCTATGGAAAAGCTAAACTGAATTTGGCAAGAGTTATGAGTTTACACAAGGTCAAACTACACACCATATCTAAGAAAACTCAGAAGGATAGATGGCTGCACTGAACAAATGCAAGAGGAATGTTTGTCTACTCTGAAATGCCTAGCAGCCCACAGCTATACTTGAGACAATTTTTTCAAACTAGATGGCCTGAAGTTAGGCACCCACAATCATATATATATACACACATATATATATATATGCATATATATATATATATATGTTGGCAATGACATGAGTGATTTGAGCTACAAAGGATTCAGGCAACCATTGCTTCCAGTGGGATCACTCTTCAAAAATCAGGCCATACACTTCTCAGTTTACATTTAAATAGGTTTAGTGCCTAAATTAGGTGGGAAATTTTGAAAGTCCTGACTTTAGAGTTCTGTATCTTAAAAATACTGGAAAACTTAAACGTAGTGACAAGTCCTTATATACAGTAAATCAGCATAGCCCTGTTGGCATCATTAAAAAGCATGGATTTTTAGTAAGCTAGTAAGCTGAAGATCTGGCTCTGTGGTCCACTGTGGCATCTGTGTATCCATGTATGGTTGATAACTCTGTATTGGCAGGAAGAGCTGGAGAGAAACAAGGGAACAGTCCCAGAAAGCAGGAGTTACAGGTTCATGCCAAGGTTTGTAACCAATTTGCTGTGAGATCTTGCACATATCACTTTGTTATTCTGTGAACTTTCCCCAAAAAAAGTTCCCCTTTAGATACCTGTTTAGACTGTAAAACTCATCTTACTATATACTCATACAGCACTGGGAAAAAACAGATTCTTATTTCAGTTTGTGCCCTTGCCTATTATTTCAAACACTATAAATATTAAATGTATCTTAATTTATAAAACCAGCCCAGACTCTTTGGCTTGACTGGGTAAAATCTGTCCCTGACTCAGCAAAGGAAAAATACACCTGACGAACCTTGATTCTGCATCTGCCTAGGTTTGCACAGACTCCATGTAATGGATGTAACTGCACATGAAAAGTTACAATGACAATAAACACACATAAATCTACCCAACTGATGAGCATTCAGTCAGACCTGATTAATGATGCCCTCAAGAGCAGCAACAAGCTGCATTTTCATGCTTAAAAGTGAAAAGCAACAGTTTTGAAGGACATGAAGCAACAGAGAGCCATTTCTCTTCCAAGCCCTTGAGAAATATTTCCAGCGTGATTCCACCCATCATTACAAGAGCACTGAATGGCATCTACAACTCCAGGACGTATAATGCCTCATCAGTTACTCCACTACAGCAGGGAGAAGGAACATAGTCTCTGCTCATTGGTAGTAAAGGTCCTGTCCAGTACCTGAACAGAGACTTTCAGGAGAACCCCCCCCTAAACCCAACTCCACACTGCAACAAACCTGGAGGACTCCTGCAATAGGGCAGATAGATCTCCTTAGCCAGAGGTGCCGCCTTCTGCCCCTCAGAATCCTTCACCCAGGCAGGTCTGAACCAGAACCAGAGCTGATTTTCACCCAGACAATGCAGAGGACCACAAGCTCTGATCTACCCGTGCCCATTCACGTAGGTTTGCCCAAGCAAGGCGCTTGAGACCTGCAGTTAGCACAGCAATCAAGCTTTAAGGATTCCTGTGACCTGTCTTGTGCTCAGACCAGCGGCTCTCTCTGCTAAGCACACACAATTTTATGCTGCCAGTGTAATTTAAAGCAGCTGAATTGGTTTTCAGAGTATTTAATAAATATTGCCTGCTGGCACAGACGGGATTGAAGAGCTGGAGATCTGAAAGAGCCAAACATCCCTTTTGGCACCTTTGCTCTAATGATGCAACTGTGTCTCTGCCAGTCTCTGCCAGTCTCAGCAGACTGGCATTAAAGTGACGCTTTGCGCAGGAAAAAGTAAATAAACAGATTACGCTCCATCTGATCCATAAACAGTGGGATCTTATTAACAGCCACCAAATGCAACTTCAAACAGCAATGCATTGTACCCTGTGCTTCATTTGCAAACCATCACTCAAGCCAATAAAACCTGTTGTTGTGCAGTATTTTTATTTGAAATAATACGTGGAAATGGATTTCTAAACGTTTTCTTCTGGGAGGCTAAATTATTTCTGATAATTGGGTTACCTAGTTAATTATTAATCCACTACAAAAATGACCAATAGTCTGGTTTGTCAACATAGCATAATGGAGATAGCAGTGAAATGTATCAATTTTTTCTACCCACAGTACTTTCAGAAATGGCAGAGGTGTTTGTGTGCTGTTGGCAAGATCCTGGGCAGAAGCACAACTAAGGTTTGATCCTGAGCACCACTAGCCCTCCTGGTTTCTTCCTGTCCTGGTCTGTGACCCTCTGAGGTGCTTTTAAAATTACTTCCAGAAATAAATACCAATTAATTTCAGTTTCTGAGTTCCCTCATCCTAACACAATCTCACAGATTTAAAAAAATTATAAAAAAATCAAATTAAGCCTTAAATTTTGGAAGCTACTTGCTGAAGAAATGACTGCATAACACAGACAGATTTTTCATCTTTGTTCTGAAGAGCCATCTTTGGAAATTTTCAGCATGACAATCTTTTCAAAGCAATGCACTATATTTTGACATAAGACTGACTCTTTTCTGATCTAAAGAACAGTGCAGTGGACTGGGACCCATGTGATTTCTGTTCTGTTTTCCCCATTCTAGTGTAATCCTTACAGTGTGTCACTTCCCTTCTGCTTGCTCTGGTCACCAGCTGCAAAATTCAGCTAACAAATTCCTCTGTGAAGGACTGAGATTTCCACCCCCACACCCCCTCTAAACTTCTACAGAAAAGTTAGGGACTATTATCCACATTAAAAAAAATTGAGTCAACATTTTTGTTCCAACAATATCAGGGAAAGACCAATTGCTCTCCAGCTTGCATACATGCACTCATATTCAACCTGACCTTTGCAGAGACTACCACCTCCCTTTTGATCAGCTTTTAATTTAAAATGAGTAGTGAGGGAGCTATGCTGATGCTCCCAACAACAGGCCCTGACTAGCAAATTTATGCTGTTGCTTGGTCCCAACCAACCTTCTTTTTACCAACTCTATAAAACACAGTGCAGAGCTCTCCCCTCCCTCCTTGGCCCCCTCTCCACATGCTCAGAGTCCAAGAAAATCCATCGTTAGTTGGGGAGCAGCAACCTGAAGAACACAGGGCTGCAGACCTCACTGCAGGAGGATGCCACTGATGGTGAGTTAGGATGGCAATTACAGACTGCACAAGCAAGCAGGAAGACAGCAGCTGGAGATGAGGTCGTGTTGCTGGCATTTGGGTTTTTCTGAGTATGCAATTTTTATACTTACTAACATGACAATTTTAATTTGCACTGTAGGAGCATTCATGAAACAAGAGCTATACTTACCAAGTGTGTAAACCAGCTGAAGGTCCTGCTATGAAGAGTTTAGAGTCAAAATAGACCAAACAGCCAGAGCCTGAGGTCAGCACAGTTATAAAGACATGATGTGCCACCAAGCTGGGTCAGCTGGCAAAAGCTAGACCCAAGCCTGACTCTAGTAGCATATCTGGAGAGCTCGCCTTTACACATTGTATTTATTTTAGCACAAACTCAGGCATACCATAAAGACCAGCTAGGCACAGTTAATGAGTCAGAATAAAGGTAAAATAAAAATACTGTCTAATGAGTAGTCTCCTTCTATCATCATTAGATTCTCGGAAATATCATCCTAACTTTTTCCTCTTTTTTGCATTCTCCTAACTGCACCTTTAATAGGTTTGAAGGATAACATTTCACAGTCCTAACTTTCAGCCTGCAATGGATGTGGCTCAGTACTTTTATTACAGTTTAATAAATTGTTAATATTGAATATGAATAATGAAATAACTACTGTCATGTAACCCCTAATAATCATTACAAAAATGTGCTTTCTGACATAATTTAAACATATTACTAAAATATATATACTTGCCTCAACGCAGGCAGTGGTAATATTTCTGACATAATTATTTCTAATAATAATTTTGGTTCAAATAAAACCTTATTTTTTCTATGAAATATCAGCTTTCATTCAAATGAAACACTTTTTATACTGAAAATGGTCGCATTCTGATTCAAATGCAGCTGTGATACTGTGTCCATCTGCTTTTCACTGTTTTAGATTTGGTACTGAAGCTGTTCCACACATGCTGAGACAACTGTGGAGAAATCTTGGGGGGCATGCATGTGCCCATTGCACGCCCAGCACCAGAATTTTAGCTAGACATGTAGCTGTGCATGCTGACTGGATGCCTATGTACTTGTACTCCAGGCCTGAACCTGTACTCCAGATAATTTGAAGAATTTGGCCTAGATATCCTGGAACTGTGTTGTTCAGACCTGGAATTTTAGGAGGTGGTTTTGGAGTTGGGTTTTTTTGTTTGTTTGTTTTGGGGTTTTGTTTTGTTGGGTTTTTTTGTTGTTGTTTTTTTTTTTTTAATTTAGCTAACTAGTAACTTCTATCCTGACCTAAAATTGTATCAAGCCAAAAATGTCTTTAAATAAACAAGACTTTCAAGTTACTGTAAAAGGTGTTTAAAAGACTATGCCAGGAACTAGTCTGTTACAACAATCAGTGCCCAGCCATTCTCAGAACTAAAATAAGAGAACTAATTTATATTGGTACAGAGCTATGTTTATAGCTTGACATAGCCATGCATATGTCAACATCACAGAGACAGCTGACAGAAGCTGACAAACACCAATGAGCAAGGTTATGGCCATCCTGGACTCCAGCTGGCCTTCACCTGTCTCCGTCAAACTTACAGCTTTGATACTAGAGACTCACACTGCAGCAGCTACACAGTGGCAGATGGGTAATTCCATGCTGTGTACAGTGCACGAGTCTTCTTCGATATTGTAAGTTCATTTGAACGTACGCACCTAATTTCCCTCCAAACTAACACTTGAGATGTCCATCAAAACACGTTAAAATTTTATGAATTCTGCTGCAGTCCAATTACTCACTGGCACCTTGCATCTCCCTCTCTGTCTCCTATTTCAACCCTGAATTTCGGAAAACAGATGCATGTGTTTATACATGGAGCAGTCCCGTGACTGCAGCACAGCTACTGATTTCTTATGTGACAAACCCAAACACGTATAGTCAGAAATCTGGGCTGGTGTAATAATTTCTGAAGAATTCCACTTCTTTCTCTATTAAGGATGTTTGGGGAAATAGCCTGATAGTTTTGCACAGGATACATTAAAACTGGAAAGCAAGGTCCGGTCACCTCCAGCTCTGTTTCTACTGCTAAGCTGTCTTGTCTTCAACAAGAACCAGATTTGGAGCTCATTTGGGGGGCTGTGAGAGCCCAGCTGAAATCTGGGGAACATCTTCACTTTTCAAATGTATCCCTTTCTGTAGAGCTAAACAGAATCTACTGAAGTGCCATATGCAAAAAAATATTCTAGGAATGTAATCTGCTTTGTTTCTTTCTGCCTTTGTCCCACCATTTTTCATACACTAGGCTGATCCTTTTTTTCCTTGAGGGTAGTTATCATTAGATTGCAATTTTGCTGGTCTTCTAGCAACCTGACCAATACAAGTGCATCTTTACTTCAGGTTCTATAAGTTCAAAATTAAAAAACTGTTATAGATACCCCTCAAAATGGTTAAATAAATCATCTTTACGGTACTTTCCCGATTTGTCCAGAGGCGTTGCAATATCTTAGGCTGCCAAAACATGAGCCAGGTCTCGAGGTTCCATTAATATCAATGTGAAATAAAATGTGATTTAACAAAGACAAAAAAAAATGAGCTTGAAACCTTTCTAGTAGGAGAATCATTTGGATGACAGAGATGTGAACTGGGAATTCCTACAAGAGATAATTGAAGAAAGGATTGCTTTATCAAAGATATTTTTTCTTCTTTATAAGATACTGGCAAAACCAAGCCAAAGTATACTTTAAAGTGAAAACCACCATATGATCTGTGATGTGAATTTCACTGTGTTCTCGTGCAACAAAGTCTTTCAGAATAGGCAAGAATTTTAATTGTAAAGCAAGCAAGTAAATATACAAAGCAACCAATGCAGAGGCTTTCTTTATACAAGAAGAGGAAGGTGACACCTTTAAGAGAACAAAAAAGCACAAAGGGATTGTAGGCAAATACTCACCCATATTCTGTTGAACATGAGACATGACATGTATCCCATCAAAGGGTTCTAGATTTTTAAAGGAACTGCAGAATTCACTGAGGACCTTTAATTGCATATACTGAGATCATTACATGTTCATTAAGAGCACTATAATTGCTTCTATATGTAAATGTTCCGAAGTGCAATGACATGAGGGCATACCCTCTCTATTTCCAGCTAGAGGGCAAGATATACTGAAAGAAATACTAGCCAAAGCACAGTTTAGGGTAGTGGTTTGGAAACTACACCATGCACCTGGTGATCAGTAAAGCTCAGGGTCTGAATGGAAATAGACAGCTCCACTTTTAAGAGCTTCCAGCATCCTGGGACATAACACAGTACACACTACATAAAAAACAAACTGAGCTCTCATGCCTTCTTCATAGCTTCCAGGTGGAGAAAGGCCAGAATCTCTTTCCTAGGACTTTCCTCAGAAAAAGACACAGATGTCTGGCACAAAACATAATTTTGCTTTTTTAACTGGACGCCAAGCTGAAGCTCAGCTTTTCTTGATTTTTCTTCAGCCATTCATCATTGGGACGGTCAAATAGTTTCTCTCTCAGGACATCCTTTATCAGTTTAAGAACACCTGACATCCACTCAGCCCACAAAACCAAGACAGGAATCCAAGTGCAGAAAGAGAAGCGTGCAATTCACAGGCTGAGGCC
The DNA here is from genome assembly GCF_964237585.1 of Gallinula chloropus. Classification (NCBI taxonomy): domain Eukaryota; kingdom Metazoa; phylum Chordata; class Aves; order Gruiformes; family Rallidae; genus Gallinula; species Gallinula chloropus. The sequence continues at coordinate 94,549,281 of NC_140085.1, forward strand.
CAACTCCTCGCACATGGTGAGCAGTTCCCCTGGATGGACAACTCTGCCCCACTCCCTGCCCACGGAACCTGGGCTCCAGCCCCTTGATAGCTAAATATTAGTAGCACCAATTGCGAGGGCAACAAAACCAGGGGCTTGGGTGGTCTCCTGCTGCCTTCAAAAGTGGTCATGGCCTTAGTCATTGACTTCTGTGTGCAAAATACTTTAATTTTCTGAAGTGAAAACTGTTTCAGTTCATAAAAAGGAGGGGAAGAAAGATTTCAGGGTGATACCACCTGTGAAAAAAAGTATATGGAAGCAGCATCTACTACCACATTTTGTTCTGCCACTTGCAGTCCCCCTGTCAAAACAGAGATAATAATAACCTCCTCCAAATGGTGCGAATGGAACTAAGAATTCATTAAATATTTCTAAATTCCCAAGTGAAAACTTATATGTTTAATTTATTATTATAAAATACAGAATGGTTGTAAACAATTATCAGACCCTGAAATCTTAGTCAAAATGTCTAAAAAAAAAAAATTTCATTCTCATTTTCAAAGGGATTCAAAGGCTACACGCTTTCTTTTAATATAGCAGGCACACAGAAAAAAAATGAATGCACATGTCTATCAGATTAAACCAGAAGTTCTTGCTAAGCACCAAGGATTGAAATAAATGCCACAGAGCATTTAGTTGCAACAAAATGTAAGCAATCAATATAATAATACTCTTTTCCTTATCTCTATCTTATTATTCACAGAACAAGGGCTGTGTTAACAATGTCAAAAAAGTAATTTGAAGAAATCTTTAATTAAAAATTCCTAAACATGACAAAATAATAAAATTATATTAAAAAGATTTTATTAAAAGCTCCAAGTAAATTAATACATTGAAATCCATTTAAACATCTAAGTAGAGTTTAAAAGCCACTGCACGTTTTAATAAAGGTCTCGCCAAAATAATGTAGCACTGTCTGCAATATTTCAACATTGTGATTAAAAATGTCTGAGTTCTTCCTACAGCTCTGTGGAGAGTCAAAAGATTGCAATTTCAACCCTTCCTCCCCATTCAAAAATCCAGCTGGATAATTCGATTTTGAATGAAATCCCTGAAATTCCTCTGAAAGGGACTGGATCTTTATGTGGAATTGTGGACAAAATTGGAAATAATGGATTTTTATGTGCAGAAATTTAAACTGAGGCAGTTCATGTTCAGAGTTACAGAGGAGTAATCGTGAATACAAATATGCCTGTTGAGTTAACACATTGCAAAAATCAGGTCTGATTAAATTAATCCAGATTTGTGCATGAGGCCTAAGACAGCCCTTTGGGGAATAAAGCAAAACTCAAGTTTGTCACGACATTTCACTTCCCCTCACATACCGAAAGGTGTGCTGCCAATTACACAAACAATTTTGCTGGAAGATTGTTTCCTGTTTCCTATTCCTCTTGGTTTTTGGATGTGTTTTAAATTAATACACGCAAGATTGAAAAAATATTTGTAATATTTTCCCCAGAAAAGCCCAGACTGAGTTTTATCATTTGTCCATCCTTTACTGATGGAAAATAAAGAGCTTAGGTAAAGATATATGTCTGTGGTCTACAACACAGAGTATGACTGAATCCCTGAAACACCTCTCTCTTTGGGCTATGGGAAAGAAAACTACCCAGAGAACCTGTGGCTGCCCCCTCCCTGGCAGTGTTCAAGGCCAGGTTGGATGGGGCTTCGGGCAACCTGGGCTAGTGGAGGATGTCCCTGCCCATGGCAGGGGAGTTGGACTAGATTGTCTTTGAGGTCCCTTCCAAACCAGTCTGTGATTTGAGTTTAAATGTACTGGAGTGCTAGACTAGTGATAACCAAGTTAAATCAATCTATTCCCAAGCCACTTTACTTTTAAATAAAATATCTTTATATTTAGATATCGTTATGCCTTTCTAGAGCATTGTGCTGTTTTGAAATTATGAATTCCTGGTTAATGGGAAAAAACCCAAACCAAACCAGGAATTTTCCAGATATTTCAATGGGATGAGATAAATCAAACATACTCTTCAAGATCTATGTGCCAGGACACACTGGTGCACTATGGCTTCTGGACTGTGAGATGGTGCCTTCTCCTGTTGTACCTTCAGAATGAAAAATGGCGATTTAGGGGGGTTTTCCCCCAGAAAAAATCCTCAGGGTAAAAGACAATAAATACATTCATGGAACTGTAGCACAAACTTATCAAAGCACTTAGTTTGTTCAAATTTTTATCCAATGCATGCATGCAATACAGAATCAAACTGTTAACATTAAGAGAAAATACAGTAAAAATGTTCCAAAAACAAAACCACAAAATGTTTAGTCTATTCAGAACATTGATTAAACTGGTTTTTTTCACAAAAACTTTGTATTCGATCACATAAACGTTTGAAACAGTTCATCCCAAACTATTTTAACCACTGCTAACAGTAAATGTACATGCAAAAGCTAAAGCAACAAGCTCACTTGCTACACTTACTTATTTCATATTTATGATACACATCTTTGCCAGTGACTTATTTCTTACTTTAACTTTTCCTGGAATGTGACTTGTCCAACAAAGCATAACTGGAGACCTTTGAAGCAGAAGGAAAGAGAGGAGCAAAAAATACTAAAATAGCTTGAAGGCACAGAAAATATGGTACTAAAGCCAATGGCACAGGATCTGCACAATCCAGAAGATCAACAAGGCGCAGAAGTATTTTCTTGCTGTTCAGGGGTGAGCTGGAAGCAATTAGGGGGAAAAAAAACAAAACAAAACAAAACAAAACCAAACCACAAAAAAACCCACAAAAACCACCTCACCACAGTGCTACTTAGAAGTCTGCAGCAACAGTCGTGACTAAAGCACAGTGAATCAGTGCCTGCCACAGCCAGCTGCCATTTTGAAATAGTGGTTTGTGGAAGGAAGTCTAAGAGGGATAAATGCCTCCAGGACCCCCCCGAGAAATACAACTGCTCTACAGATATTAAAAATAGCAGTGTGAATTCCTGCTCTGACAACACAGCTAGTGGAAAGGTCTTTGTCCCCAAGTAAGTTACCACCCAGTGCTAAAACCTGGGAAGCCCCTTGAAGTCTCACCCTGGGCCTGCCAGGTAGATCCCACAGGCAACCTTGATAGAAACTGAGCCCTGATGAGCAAAAGCAAGGAGAGGGATACAGTTTGGGGATAAAGTGGAAAAATTAATTTTCTGAACAGAAAGCTCTGCTTGGCCTCCTTAATCATCTGTGGGTTGGAAATTATTTCAGCGACTCCATAAAGCGCTGTCACAGAGGGTGCAGTGGTGAGCTTGTCATGTCTTTGGCAGGTAGTGGTTCATATTAATAATGTTCCAGGCTTTCAAAAGCAGCCTGTATGTCTAAATCAATTATTTCCCGCAGCCTTTGTGTGCGGTAAGCAAGCAATGCTATCTCTTTTCCAAGATAAGGAAACCAGAAGGGACTGAAATCTTCACAGCTGGAATGTGAAGCAGACAGGACAAGGACCCCATATTTCTTTTGTTTAGAGCTGTGCTTTGAAGAGTCTCTCCAGCCTGTTTCTCTCCTTTTATGTTACTCAGGGTTATCTGTTCAGATCTCAAAAGTGAGTTAAGCACCAGAAAATGTTGAGAGCTGCTGAAACCCCACCAAAAAGTGCTCTGGGAGCCTTAAGAGCCCTACATGGGCTCCCCTACAAGGGAAATGTCTCATTCTTTGGCCTCGCCATTTAAAGTTGCCATCGAGTGATGTTTGCAGAGAAAAATGTGAAAAACATGCAAAATGCAAACTTTAATTTAGAATGAAAGCTGATACTCAAACATGTAACTAGAAAAGGTGGAATATCGAATACAGCATTCAACATTGACAGCGATTTGATACTTTGATACTCTGTAACATTTTATCTGAGAAAAAATATTAAACTTATTTGAAAAGCTTGTTCTGTCAATCCTCAAAATTACTTCAAGAGTGAGATTTTAATAATGAAAAGGATCTGAGTGGTTGGGTGGACCAGGGTAAGACTTTAAGGGGCTCCCCAGGTTTTTAGTGTCCATTTGTGGCTTGCAGACAAAGAGCATTCCAGTGGCGTTTGGGAAGTGGTCTTTGTCTGAGGGGACAAAGATTTATCCTGTTCCTTCTGAGCAGTGTTTGACCAGCACTCCTTCTGGATGGGTCTCTGCTTGCCCTTACAGGTCATTCAGAGGTGCCTTTGCTAAAAAGCACAGAGGATGGAATCCCATCTCTATGAACGCTAATGGCAAAAAATCCCATGTATTTTGATGCAGATTATCTGGTATTGATTTCCTGACTCACACTACAGTTTTGGTCATTATGTGGGGGGAAATACCAAAATCTACACAATAATCTTCACAACCAGATGAGGAAATCATGACAATATAGGAAACACATCTGCTGTGGGGTGTCCATGCACATTGTGTGTAACTCAGGGGAATTATCGAGTAAGTCTATGTACAGTAGAGAATTAGTACAGAAGCAATATCACTATGGCAGTGCAGGTGTCTACCCTGACATGAGATTTTAAAATTAGTTCAGATCTCTGTGCTTTGTGCAACATGTAGTGAAGCCACATCCCCACTGACAAAAGTGATTTACATTCAACCCCTTTCCTCAGGATGGTATCTAAGATAAATTATAATGTAAACATAAGTTGATGTTACAAGAAAGGCTTCTAATTAGATAAGACAGACTTCTTATACTGGTTTACTACAAATTGTCTCCACCTCTTTTTAGTATCTGTTCTGTGCTGGCAGACGATAACTTTTTTGTTTTTTAAATAGTAATAGGATTTACCAAAAATGGCTCTCAGCCCATCACACATTGTTTCTACTTTAAAACAGAGACCTACGTAAAGAAGTGAAAGATGAGGATCTATTCCATACTTTGACAAAAAAGCCACACTAAAAGTATTGATAAAATAATAGGAGAAAAGACAAAAAAATCAAGAAATATCTCCGAAGTCTATCACATGGGATGTTTTGGTGCTTCACTCTTTCAATGCAATATAAAAGAACAAGTTGCTACAGAGCCCAATTATTGCCTTGAGTGCAGCATCAATATTGCTCACTTCTTCAAATAACTTTCCAAATCTTCCTGTAAGTTCATAAAGCTAGAGCGGGCTGCCTGTGAACTGATAAAGAACTTCACTTTCTGAGGCAAAATATGATGTCCGCATCAGAAACAGCTGTGTTAGGGGATTCTGACAGATTCCTGTTGTCCCAAGGGTCATTTCTTGGTGAGGTACATTTGTTCCTATCACTGAAATGCTGCAGGCAGAATCCTTAGCTTGCACAGATGCTTTGTGCAGCATTGTCAGTGAGCAGCCTGAGCTTCCTAACTGGAATTAATGTCCTAATTTCAGGGGAACAATGCCATAAACAGCCACTTCCCCACAATGTGGCTCTGGAATCTTCTAGTCCAGAAGAGAGCTCAGGCTGCTGAAGGTGTAGGTGTATTCAAGCAACCGACATGTGTGTGTATCAGCTAGGATAATTCCAGAGGAGGTGCTGTCGGAGGGACCCATTCTTGATGTCATGGTTTCATACCTAATCTTCTGATCTTTGATATTGCTAACTGCTGAAATTAGGAAGGACTGCCTCCCCAAACTGCTGCTGACAAAGGATGAAATGTGACAGTTGCACAGCACGGAAACTGGCAGGAATTACATACCCTATTGACTCTGTAGATAGCATTTGAACTGCAAATACAAAAGCTTAGCATTAAATGGAACAAGGTACAGACGTGAGGGTTTCTGCCAGGAGCAGGCAAAGTGCATAGGATGAGACCCAAAGTTATCATCTTAATTTCTCTGAACTGGCTTATGTGAAACCTCTGGAAGGGCAACATAAACATATCACGTTAATACTTCTGAAACTATCATCTGGAACATCTGAGCTCCTATTTTGGCTCTGATTCGATTCCCTTTGTGCCCTTGGCAGGCAATAAGCGGTACCAAGTTACACCACCTGGATTCATGCTGCATAGCTCCTTAGTCTGCAAACAGTCCTATATCGATTCCAACAGGAAAAGATATAAAATGACATGTTACACCACTTGAGCAAGAGGTGTTGCAATCTGCTTCAATATCTTCACTCCTAAGAGCAAGATATTATAGTAATAATATATACCCTTCCTGCTCCAAATTTGGTTATGAGGAATTTTTTTTCCAGTTCTTTGAAGATGTGCAGATTGACACAGGAAATAAAGATTCTTGGTAAGTTGTTTCTATGTCATAAAGGCAGTAGGATCTGCACAGATGCTCTACAAGACACCCTGTTACCTTACCTTAATGTAGTGTTTCCTCAACAATGTGTAGAATGTCCCGTCTAACTGAGTGTCAGTTAATCTAAACCTTCCCTCCTTTAACTTTAATCCATTCCCCTTGTCCTGCCATTGTCTACCCTTTTAGAAAGTTGATTTCCCTCCTGTTTCTCTGCTCTGGAAGGCTGCAATGAGTTCCCCCCGCGGCCTTCTCTTCTCTAGGCTGAACAAGCCCAGCTCCCTCAGCCGCTCTTCATAGTGGAGGTGCTCCAGCCCTCTAATCATCTTCGTGGCCCTCCTCTGAACCCTCTCCAACAGTTTTACACCTTTCTTGTATTGGGGTTCCAGATCTGGACACAGTACTCCAGATGGGGCCTCACGAGGGCAGAGTAGAGAGGGACAGTCACCTCTCTGTCCCTGATGGCCACCCCTCTTCTGGCGGAGCCCAAACAACCCTGCACTCAGTAATGTACTACTATATCCCAAGCAATGAGAAAAAAGATCCAGATTTTAGGGGACCTTGAATAATAAGTTTAAACAGCAGTGGTCCTTCTGAATACATGAGGCAGTGTAACCTTTCTGAAGTGACACTCTCTGCTGGGCGAGATATGTACATGCCAGCAGGACAGCACACAATTTATCTCCTTTCCTAGGGCCTGAAATCTTACGCTGCACGTTTGGCCAGCCTGCTTCCACCTAGCTCACGTGCTGCTGAAATCTTATTTTCAGATATCCGCATGTGGGGATGAACCCCCAAAGCGTTAGCTCAGGTGGTTATGAACAAGACCCTGTGATGCCTCACACAAATGCCAAAATACTAGCACTGAGAGATGCTCAGGGAGTACCTAATTCTGAGCTTTGAGAAGACAAGAAGGAGTAATGGTTTCACCCACAGCTAGAGAAGGTCAGTTGCCCAATGTCCTTGCAAGGATAGGAGCCGTCCCCAGTTGGTCTCATACTTCCACTTCCTCTGTCACAGGCCTCCCCACACAGCCTCAGGACTCTTAGGGATCACATGTATTTTGGATATAAATGCATTTTCATGTGTGTTTTGGTTTCTTTCCCAAATACTCTGAACACATTTTGAGTCAAAGGGCGGTTTTAAATTCAGCATGTCCAAAGCCTGTAAGCATGGGCATAACACAGGATACTGGAGACACTGGTATCAAAGCATTTCCGTACTTACTACTAATGCTGTGGGAGATGCTAATCTAACCAAAGTAAGACAGGGAAAAGCACACAATGGTCAACTTGCACGATCTTGAGTTCTAGGAAAACACAACTCTTAACAGCTGTCCTCTGAAACTCTTACAATGTTGTGCTTTATGTCCTCTGCTCTATATTCCATATCTTCCCTCTTTCCACCTTAATAATGAATTTATCAGATTTCTAAACTACAGTCTGGAATAGCCCCTACAGTACAACTTGCAACAAAGAAAGGTTTTGTTTGCTTTTGCTATTAGCCTGAGGTGCTCCAAAAAGCTTGGAAGAGGCTCTGTCAAGCTAAATTCTGTACTACAGAAACTCTTTTAATATCATGTTTTAGAACTCTATTATTTTTGTAAGACACGACTTTCTTCCACTATGCAATTGCTGTAAGACTCTTAGTGCTTTTACTACAATAGGTATCAGGTTTAAAGAGATGAACATAAATGATACAAAGGAAAGCATTATCATCTCCTTACACACATGTATGTGCTCAGAAGCACATGTGTAGATGTGTGAGTGTGTGTACCTTTATACATCTGTATATACGCATGTGTTTGCATATATTCCTTCCTCATCCTACCATCACACTGGCAGAAGGCAATGTTAAAGCCTATTTCAAAACAAAACAAATTGCCTGCTGGCATTTCCATTTTCAAAATGTTTCAGTAAATTGTTTTGTTAAGAGTAACATCATTTCCATCTCACTTAATCATTATTCTTCTAAACAGTGTCTCTCTTTTAAAATGCACTGCTTTTTACTACTGGAGTTTTGCTGATTTATAAACTTCACTGTCCCTAAAGTAGTAATATTGCAGACCATGCTGATTACATGACCAGATTTAATGTTGCTATGCCTCAACTTCTTTCTGAAAATGAGGTCTGAGCTACAGGCTACATTGTCCTCACCATGAGTGAAAACAAGGACACGAATAACACAGAAATTACCCAACTATGTAAATGAAAAAGATCTTGTTCACCTCAAAGTATATGTAAAATGCAAATATTGCTTAAAATTACTTCTTAAAAAAGACTTACTAGCTTCATTTTTCATTGATTGACATTTTTTCTCCAAACCATCAAGAAAGCAAGACTTTCAGGGATGAAAATAGTGAATGCTACTCTTAACTTCAAAAACTTCCACATTTTTCTGTACACATTTGTTAACTAATAGGAGTTCATTGACTACAGCATACTGCTTTCAATCACGCAAAGGCAAATGCAGTTACTATCACTTCCCTGAGCCTGATGCAAACACCCACTGAAATCACTGGACTCTACTCACTTTCACAGACCACGAGCCAGGTCCAGCTGCATACATTACATCAACAGTGCAGGACGAGGGACTAACCCTTATTCCAAAGTCCTTTCTTTAACACTGCAGCTACATCAAAACCAGAATTGCAAAAGAGCACAGAAATAACCAATTCAGAAACACATGGGCTCTCCTTTCAAATCTGTTGACAGATGTAAATTACAAGCAAATGAAAAATAGGAAGTGCTGGACTCAGCTTTCTGCCCCAGAACACCATGTGGTAAACTCCCAACCACAGCAAGCACTCCATGCAGCGCTGTGGTTCCACCAGAGTCTTGATCCAGCCTTCTGCAATAGTTTGAGCTGAACTCTTAGTCAGATGTGACATCCGCAGCTTCTGTAAATTCCATAGATGAGGTAACCCAGGTCAAGCTACGAAGAAAAAGATCCATATTCATTTCACTTCTCTCCAACTGTTTTTTCATCTGCTTTACAATCTTTATTCCCCCCATAAAGCCGTGCAGCAGCTAAAATCTTAACTAACTGGCTATCTTGGTAAACATATCTAGAGTAATACATCTATAAGTAACCTTAAAAATTATTATAATGAAGGTACTAAGTATAGTAACTGAAAAATTAATATTAATAGTGACAGTAAACATGTAGTTATTTAACCCAGACTCTCCTCTCTGGACTCAGTTAAGCATAGAGCAGAGCCCTCACCAGTTTTCCTGCCTACATGTGCAATAACCATTTCTTTGTACTTCATCACGGGACTTTTGGAAGCACATTTTTTTTCCTTCTCAATTTAAAAAAAACCCAGTCTCAACAGAACAGCTAAGTGATCTGTCCAAATCATTGACTACATGTGCCTAAAAGAGCCAGATATTTCACCTAAGTTAAATATTGTATAATGCCTCAGCCAAATGACCCTCCCTATCATCAAGGGGGTTGCAGAGAGAAACAATATGAACTGCAACATTTTGAAGTAAAGGCTTTCCACATGCTATCATGTCAGAGTTATCTTGCGGTACATCTCCCAACTGAACAGCAGGTGTGAGGCCACTTTCACTTCAATTACATGCATACACAGAACGTTGTAAATGTTTCTGACATGGTGTGTATGCATTTCCTGTTTTATTTTTTATTCTTTTCTACTCTGAAAGGGATAACTGGAGCCATCTTTGCCATTCACAGCATCTAGCAGCTTCCAATCTGACATAAAATCATTCTTTGTCAATATAAAATATCTGCTGGTCATGACGCATGCTGTTTATCTTGTCTGAAAAGGTGAACATATGTTTCAGATGTACACAGCCATACCCTGCTGTGTGTTGAGGGTGAGTTTCTGAAAAAGACAATGGATAGCAGGTCAGAACTTTTTCCATAAGACTCCTGTTGTAAAGAGAAGATGCATCCAGGCTCTGAACATATACAGACGGGGGCAGTGCATTGTGTTATAAGATCTTTTCCCCTCATGTGCCGTTAACATTATCCAGAAAAGTAAGATCTGAAAGGCTGAGATGCAAAAGGAAGATGTTGTTGCACACTAGACAACCCACACAGTTACACGAAGCTCAGCACGGTACAGAAACAGCACTGAAACAGAAAAAAGTATTCCACTGTACACAAGAGCATCTGTTTTCTCAGCACTTATGTATGTAAATGTTTTATTGAAACAAGAAATACATTCAGCAAAATGTATGGAAGAAAACATAAATGCATAGTTTGTGGTAAAGACTTATCCACAGGTTGAGGTGGTTCTATGACGTCTGCTACTGCTCGTCAGACCCACGTCAATATGACTAGGTACCTTGTGGAAGTTTTTGTTACAGAAGGATGGTGCTGGAAGTGTGGAAGATGGAAAAACAGGGTAATAATGATGGTTAGCAGAGCTGAGTATTAAGCAGTTGCCAATGGAAAACCAAGATAGTAGGCAGACAAGTACAGATAACAGATCCTTACTGTCTGTCCATATATTTAATGTCTGTGCTTGGGGGAGGTGTATACATATATATACATACACACAGAGAGAAGTGAAAGTAATTATCTCAGTTTTAAGGTATGATAACCATCAGTTTTAAAATATACATTGTTTATAAAATATAATTTTTACAAGCCTTCTAAGATGCATATAATTGTTTCTGTCCTGGAATGCTTAAGATGAAAGGAATGAAAATTATATTTCAGTAACGTATTCTACCACAGAAATTAAAACTAAACATATCCATCAGGGAAAAAGGCAGGTGCTATGTTATTTACATCACGCTTCAAGTGGAAATCACCTAAACAATTTCCAAAAAGCAGAATTTTTCTCATCAGTTTACTCAGCTATTAAGATTTATTTCAGTTGAAATCTATTTTCTTGTTGCTACTATGTGAAATTTTATTCTGTGTTCTTGGAAATATCAGGACAGTAAGAAAGACTTAGAAATAATAGAATGTGCAATAATTGAGCTTTGAGATTATGAGTGTTATTTGGAAGCCTTGAAAAAATTATTGTTAACATCCCTCAATTAAAATAAAACACAGCAGCTCCTCTTTCCAGTGATTTCAACTACAGATGCAGAAGTGATAGAGAGGTATCATCATTTCTATCCTCTAACATTTTTGCTGTCCTTTCTTAAAAGTCTATGTTGATTTAAGATTCTTTTCCCTCACAAAAACTTTATGGTAGCTAGCTAGCAGAGCTTTCAGATTTTATCTTGCCATATGTTTCAAGTTGTGTTCTTCAGTCTGCATCTGCTGAGTATCTGCTACAGTATGGCTACAACATCAACTCAAAACAATTGGGACTACAGCCTTTATAATAATTACTTGCTGCAGCTGTTGAAATCAGAATCTTTAAAAAAAAATCTGAAAGCTGTAGCTTCTCCCCCCCCTTCTCCCTCTTTTTATCTAAAGCAAACCCAAGCACATTTTGATGGGACTTCTGAATTGAAAGATAGAAACAGATTTTTTTTTTCAGAGTATAATATAAATACACACTGCTTTATACGATGGAATAAACATATATCTGACTTTTGCCATGACAAGTGGCTTAAAGAAAACCCCATGTAGAAAAAAATGTTATAATACATACATCTTAATTGCTGGAAGTCTCATTTGGAAGGGGATATTGACCAAGTTCTGCTTCTCCAAAAATATTTGCTGGATGCCAGAAAGAGAAGAATTTATTAACAGCTAAAACCTTAGCAATCCTAAACTCCCCTCTCTTAGGGTTTATGAAGGTGTTTCCAACCTCTTTATCTCAACAGCTAGCCAGTGAAAACAAAATCAACCTGCCTTTTCAGCAAATATATTCAAGCATCTGCATGCCGTTAGATGTGGCATCACTACAATGATTCAGAAGTTATAAAGAAACGCACTTAGAGTATCAAGGAAGAGTTTGATTCTGTAGTTTATACAGAACTGCTTGAATAGACTAATTCATTCACAATCTGAATGCAATAGCCATTTTTAGCTGATCCAGTAGTATTATTTTAAAACTGCTGTGATTGAAATGGTAGGCTCAAAGGATGATAAAAAGATTCATTTGTAAAGGACCTCAAGAAGTCAAAAGCAGGATCTCTTGAGAGGGCAGACCATGCTGCCCATCACTTCGTCCAGCCAGGTCTTGAAATCCTTCAAGGACAGAGGCAGAAGTGCCTAGTTGGGAAACCTGCCCCACTCACTATCCTCTTGGAGAAAAGGTTTTTCCTTGTATCCAGTCTGAACCTCTCTTCCCTTGTTTAGGCTTCCATCCATTGTCTCTTACCCTTACACTAGGACCATGCACCACCATTAGGAATCTGGCTCTAACTTCTTGATCACCTTGTCTCCCCTCCGTATAAAGCTAGCAGGTCTCCCCAGGCCTTCTCTTCTCCAGACTGTGAACAAGTCCAGGAATAACAACATAAAACAAAGAAACAAACAAACAAAAAACAAACAAAAAAGATTTATATACATCTAGAAATGCTAACAGTGAGTGCAGGTAGCATTATTACTGCTGTTAAAACACAGCCATAAGTTGGCATGCTGTCCCATTGTTAAAGAGAGGAAACAGGGTTTCTACCTCAAATGATCAAGAGTAAGGAGTTTCAAAGGTATGTAACATAGCTAATTTCCACTAGATTTGGTGAAAGACAGCTATCTAGACAATTTCAGATATTCAGCCATGACACTGTAAGAAAACACATTATTGTCATCACAACCTGAGCCCTTAAAGGTCCAGAATGTGAGCAGCCACATCTGGAATACTTTCAAACCTGCACTGCATAAATATATTTAGACTAGTACATAAAGAAAAGTAGAGCAAGAAAAAAATACAGGGAAAAAGCATGCTCAGGAATACATTTTAATAATTAAATCAGGATTTTTCCAATAGTGTATTACAAGGCTTCTAAATGAAAATCACTACTGTGATGGTGAGAAACTTAGTTTTTGAATTGCAAGACTGAAACAAGAAGCAATGCAACACATTTGAGGTTCCATCGTGCTAAACAATATACAAGGTGAGTTGCTCTGGAGAAGTCTTACTTCATTCACCAGCTGGAGAACTGAATCTCAGTTCTTCCGGTTGTCTAACTTCCAAGGTCTGGAATGGAGAAGATGAACTCTTGTCTGTTGGCATTACATTACCAATGGTTCTTGAGTTCTCCTTTGAATGTGCTCCGCAATGCTACTGAAAGCAATCCTTTGTGTATCAGGACTTGACACAAGACTCATGTTATTAGAACAGTTGCTCTAGAGGCATTGGAAATCTTTCTGAAATAGAAAATAAGCTGTTTGGATTATTTCAGTCTAATTTAACAAGAATGCTGATTTTGGCAGGGATTTATTACTTTTTCAGATACACGTCAGAAGCATCTAGAATGATCAGACAGGTCCTTTCCTGTTACTTTCATTTTTATAAATTTAAGAATTAATAACTAGTAAATAAATGCAAAGCAAATTACTGCCAGGCCATAAAATGAAAATGTTTTATGACCATTAATGACAATTTTTAAATTGTTGAGGTTTGATCTGCCTAAGCAGACTCTAAATTAATAATTCTGTTACCTAATTAAATCTTGATTACCTACAAAATCAGCCAGCTAACACATCTATCTGTGGATGAAGTTACTCATTTTCTGCAGAACTTGCATCAAGTAATGCAAGGGCTTCTAAACAAGCTGATTTGGAGATGCTGAAAGAAGATGCACAGGAAACATTTTCTTTCAGTTATTAAACAATTACTTGTTTAAAATCTGTGGGAATGAAATATGTACTGGAGTGAAGCTGATGTGCTGCTAACACAAGATCTACGTGGTAGAGCATTAAACAATGTATTCTGATAGTCAAGTTCACCTGAACTCAGTTTAAAAGGAATTATAGACATTTTCTTTCTCCTCCTTTGAAGAAGCACTGTACAATTTTCTCTCTCTCTCTAAATGCATACATCTAAGTTACAAAAACACACTAGGACTTTAAAAAAAAAAAAAGGCTATCTTTCAAACTACTGCTTTCTTCTTCTCTAACTTTGAAATGTATGTGGAAGTGCACTAGATGTGACCCATGCACAGATCCAAGGAGCATCACTTATGAAAAATATCTGTAAGTGTTTGCAAAAATAGAAGCAGTTGATCCCACTAAGCTGGGGAATTCATTGTTGCTTTTCCTAATCTTCCAAAATATCCACAGGACCTCCATGATGAAGGAACAAGAGCTGGGCAAGAGGGCTGCTGCAGTGTTTCTGTTTTAATGAACAGGTCTCCAATTCTTAAAGCAAGACAGCTAGCAAGTATTTAAATAACAAACAAATTCTCTGTTTATTTTCAGGGATGGGGTGAAGATGGTAATTATATGAAGCAAGTCTTACTCTTTCAAGGTTACTCCTTCCTGCTCTGTCTTTCTACTTTTTCTCTCCAACTAAATGCAGGCTGGAAGCACATGGAGAACAATAAATTATGGATAACAACTTCAATTCATAGACCTCATAACAGAAAACCCTCAGTGATCTGCACTTACTCTCCTATGCACCAGCAAACAAGCTATAAATCTTCTGAATGTTGTTACTAATATCCCTATCTTTTCCAGTAATTACAAGCAATATCTCAAAAAAATAGTTGCCTTATTCACTCCCACAGTATTGTGGAACAGTTTGATAACCATGGATTTAGCATTAGCCAAGAGTTCAAATAAAGTTTCAGTCTCAGTAGAAAATTGAGTTTTCAGTTGGTTACTAGGACATATACTCATCTAAGCATGCCTTGTTTGTACTCTTTAGCTATTTTCTTTCAAAGCAGAAGGTGATAGTTTAAGAAAATTGGGGAAAAAGACCACCCTAGTGATGTTACTGAAATGAACTGTAGATTCAAGGCCAGTTTGGATGTGGCCCTGGGCAACCTTGTGTAGCTCCAGGCCTGGAGGTTGGTGGCCCTGCCTGTGGCAGGGGGTTGGAACTCTATGATCCTTGGGGTCCCTTCCAACCCAGACCATTCTATGATTCTATGATTCTATGTGTCTATGATTCTATGATTCTATGATTCTACGATTCTATTCTATGATCGCAGTCTTTCCATCTTAATCAAGCCATAATCTTGCTGAACAGAAATCTCACTTGGTTGAAAACCAGCACAATGCAGCCGTTAACTCCAGAGTACCGGAGGTATGCTAACCTACCTATGCAACAACAAACGTGCACATGAACTCACTCGTGGCCTGCCAACAGTGCCACCGAAAGGACATCTCTTTGAAGTAAGCGAATATCATTCGGACTGTTAGGAACAGCATCTGGCCACCAACAGTAATATGGAAAAGGAAACCAATGCCGGTATGCAGTGTGTCCCTACACCAGCAATGGCTGGTACTAGTTAGGGTACTAAGAGCAACACCATAATAGGAGCTCAGAGTATGTTAACTCACCACGTACTTACAGGATTTCATGAAGAGTTCTTGCAGCCTGTGATAGCTGTGTCTAGGCTAAAAGGCAATGAAGATATACTACACAGTCTTCCAAAAAGCTATTGCCCTGAATCGGCTATTAAGGTGCTTCTCCCTCTTTTAAGACCAACAGAACAGACTTAAGTAAGTGCCTAAATAATTCCTCAGGTCAGTAATTTATGCAAAAATACTGGTGCCTTTTGACAATTGAGGAAAAGTTTTGATACAGATAATTACTGACAAGTAAAAATCTCAATGTCATACTAAACTCTGCAATAATCTGTTTATTATTATCAGCTTACATAGGGCTGCCCCTTTAATGTGCTATTGAAGTAAATCTGAATAACCAAAATAAATCAGCTTTGGACCACAGTTCTGCAAAGATTATCTTACTAGGCAAAGTTTTATGTAAAATGATATTTTTTTCTCAAACTTACTACACTAAAATACTTACTATACTAAAGCAAATAATAAGACCAAAACCAAGAATGTGAGTTAACAGGCGTATGATGTATGTCTACAACTCGTTCTTGCTATTGTGTCTTAATAAGCAGCCACCTACCAGCTGTAACTGAATCATTTTTTCCAACTTGTTAAAGAGTAATTTAGCTCTGAAGTTAATGTATTGCTGATCAGAAGGGAAACTTCCGAAATTAGTTCCAGTCTACTCTTTGCCACATATACACATCTATATATTCATGTATAGCCACTGCTGCTGTGTTCCATGTGTTCAAACAGTAGGAGTCATCAGTAACAGCAGATGGTCTGTATGGGGAAGATGGTATTCTTCTGAACAACCAAGCCCAAATTCCTACAGACCTTCATCCATGAGCAGCCTCAACACTCTGAATCACACCAAGAGTCCCACATTTCTATCCATCCTCTCCCAGGAAGGTGTTCAATAAGGATGATGGTACTGCCTGTCTTTTAATTTGGGTTCTAGAGCCTCAGGATGAAGAGGTTAGAACAGGTGTAAATATAATGACTATTATGTTAACTGTAATAGTCCCCTAACAAGTACCTGAACAAGAAAAGTCCCCTATGGTTTTCAGACCTTGACTACATTCAGTTTGTTTACAAGTTAATAGGATGTCCTAGAGATTATATATGTAAGATCTCAAAGATGTTTTTATCAAAATAAAAATCACCTAATCATAGTTTATTTCATTACACACAGATAAAAATCACATTTAACCAACACCGTGTAAAACTTCATGTTTCAGCAGGAATTATCTTCAGTAATGTCTTTGAACGAATACCTTGAGAGGGCAATCTGCTGTCACAGGAGGATAATGCACCCATTACAAACACCTCATGCCAATATATTAGCTCTCCTTCTGTCATCTCTGGCTCAGCCTTCCCTCTGCTCTTCATTCTGGTCCTTGTGGTTGGCAGCTATTGAAATAACGAAGACCACAGTATATGACTTGAATGCAAAGGAAATAAATCAGCATGCTGCCTACCTCCTAGTAATACTGTTCTTCAGATTACCCATGGCTTCTGCAAAGGGTCCTCATACACTTTGGGAAGAGCACAAAGGATTCAATACCAGAGAGGCGCTGGATTAAAAAATTCTCAAATTGAGACTTCTTAACATTTCTCAAAGAAGTCAAGTGGCCCACTTCAAGAAGTTCCCTCAAGGACAGTTTATTTACAAGAAATATTTAGAGAAGAAACACGATGGTAAAGATTATAGTGCAGTACTAGCACTAATGGGACATTGTAGCTCCCAAGTCTTCTACAGACCTGCTGTCTGGTTTTGGAAACCATGATGCATCCCCTGCCTCAGTTTCCCAATCTGCAAAATGTGAATAATGATACTGACATTCACATTCTTTCTTAAAGTGCTGTTGGAACTGCATATGATGAGCACTTCATAAAAGCTGTGTGCAAGTATTATTATTCCCTTTTTTAAAAATTTGAGAGGCACTTAGAATTGAGTGAGATAGATGCCATCTGTAAGAACCTCTTAAGACCTCAGAATTTGGTTCATACAATATAAGAATGACATGGCTGTGCCATCCCCCATGTCATCAAGTAGCATTTGAAAATGCAACATTAATTCAGCATGAGCTCGATTAGAGACTGAAATCCTTCTGGTAGCCTTGTTAGAGGATTTTGCTTTTCAAGGGGTTCATCCCTCTCCAAAGTGATATGATTTGCAAAAAAAGAGCCTACAATGTATGCAAAGATTAGTTGCAGTGGTTCAAAAGAAAGTGGAAACCTTTCTGCTTAACAGCAGCATTCTCTTCAGTAATCTACTATTGCATTTATGCTTCTCTAAAACCTCACCTCAGTTCACAGAAAAGTGAAATTTTGTATACTGATGCCTAATCTCCTTCCCCATCTAGTCCATAAAAGGACTCTTATTAAATGTCTACATCCTTTTCCCAGTTCCAACTTCTTTTTCTTTTGTTCTGACCTTTTATTCGTGTGAGAAAACAATAATACTAAAAGATTTATAATTGAAGAGCAGGTGAGTGAATGTGTGCAAGGTGCAGAAGAACTGTGATTAATACATCCATTTTCTGATATGCCTTTGTTTGTTTAAATAGATTTTACAACTGTCTTACAAAGACCAGGGAACTTCAACATGCAACCCATACTAGTAAACATACCTCTCCTTGTACAAGTGCATCTTCATGTCTTGGACTACATATTGAATATACAATTTTGTTCATAAATATGTGGCATGACCACTATTCTGTGTGTGTCATTATCTATTAATAAAGCTATATAAAGCCATAATAAGCCTGTTTACTTGTAGTGACTTTATAGCACCTTTAGCATAGAATGAATCAAAAGACCAAAACAAAAAAGAAAATCAAAGACAAGTGGGCCACAGGTAATTCTGGAAAGAACAAGATTTGTTGGGGGTAAGCCCTGAAAGGCAGCTTAGGCTACCCCAACTGCTCTCTCCCTCACAATGGGATGGGGGAGAGACTAGGAAGAGTAAAAGTGAGAAAACTTGTGGGTTAAGATAGAGATAGTTTAATCTGTAAAGCAAAAGCCACATGCACAAGCAAAGCAAAACCAGGAATTCATTCATCACTCCCTATGGGCTCACAGGGGTTCAGCCATCTCCAGGAAAGCAGGGCTCTGTCATGTGTAATTGGTGCTTGGGAAGACAAATGGAATCACTCTGAACAATCCTGCCCTTCCTCCTTTCCCCCAGCTTTTTACGCTGATCATGATATCATATGGTATGGCATACCCCTTCGGTCAGTTGGGGTCATCTATCCCAGCTGTGTCCCCTCCTCCTCCTTGTGCACCCCCAGCCTACTCCCTGGTGGGGTAGGGTGAGGCAGCAAAGGCCTTGGCTCTGTGCAAGTGCTGCTCACCAATAACAAAAACATTCCTCTGTTACCAGGGCTGTTTTGGTCACAAATCCAAAGCACAGCACTATAGGAGCTACTGTGAAGAAAATTAACTCTATCCCTGCCAAAACTAGTACAAGACAGTAGGTGAATTTCTAAGTAACAGGAGAATCCCGTGCTGCTGAACTCAGCATCCAATGAGCAAGTGACTTATGGTGGAAACAAAAACCAGAGTTAACAAGTCCTTTGTCTTGGTGAGAGCCAGAGCAAGGCACACAAAAAAGAGTGGGGAGAAGAACTGAGTGTCAGGCTGAAGGTTGCTGGGCTATGGACAAGCAGACAGGTAGAAACCTACTTGTGGGCTAAGGAAAAAGGCTTGAAGTCTGTGGGAGAACCAAGAAATAGGCACACATATGGACTGAGTGGCAGAGGACAGCAGCAGAAATAATGGGATGCAAGAGGAACACTGTCAATATGAGACATGGGAAACTGTTTGACAATGGGAGAACAGGGTGAAGAGCAAGTCTGAAAATAAATCTGAACTATGGGTAGCAGAATCAAGGGAATAAATTGACCTCTGAAAAAATGTCATGGACTAAAAAAGTTAGTTCAAATGCAAGCCAGAAAAGCAGAGGGATCTCAATAAGTCTGCCCTTAGCAAAACAGGTAGACTCCCTTTCTTGTTACTAACTGTAATTTTTCAGAACATTAGTGCCAGGAAGGTTTGAACTCTTTTGACTGTCATCCCTAGCAAAGAACCATTTCACACATACGTCAGTGTGTGAATCTGACCTTGAATCCACAATGTGCCACCTCTTGCAGAGACTGATCCTGAGACAGACGATAACAATTGTCTTTCAGCCTTTGAGTTGCAGCGAGCTACTAAATAGATTTGGCAAAGGATCTTTATTAGTTACCCATCCTTATCAGAAACTCTCAGCACTCTGAAAAAGAAAAAACCCTTGCAGCCTTGCTCCTACAATTGCAATGTTTTAGCCACTGCGAACTCGTGGGGCAGCTACCTGTTGTGGTTTAACCCAGCTGGCAGCTAAAACAACCACAAAGACATTTACTCACTCCCACCTCCCAGTGGCACGGGGGAGAGAATTGAAAATGGAAAAGGGATGATATAAAGACAATTTAATAGGGCAAAACAAAAAGAAGGTAAAAATAATAAAATAATATAAAAAATGGTAAACAGCATGATTTCTCACTGCCCAAAGTCGATGTTCCACAAGACCCTGAGCTAACCCTGTCCCCTCCCAGCTTCTTGGGTGCCCCTCCACCTTTGCATTTGCAGATCAGTATGAGAAGTTGAAAAGTCCTTGACTGCTTGGCAACAACTAGAACATCAGTGTGTTATCAACGTGATTCTCATCCTGACTCTGAAACAAAGAACACCACCAGCTACTAGAAAGAAAATTAACTCCATCCCTGCCCAAACCAGGACACTGCCCCAGTTACCCTCTCTAATAAGGATGCAGCAGCTGTTGGTATTACTTTCTAGGATGTAACTCAGCACTTGTCCCTAATCTAACAAGCTGCTGTGTCATCTTCCACCAACATACTCAGTGTCATAAATCTTCCCAAAGACATCTTTCCAGTTTATTGAAGACAATGAAAAAGTCATTTTTATTAAAATACTTCTCCTACTTTCATTTTGGCAAATCAAAAGTTCCTTCAAGTTGGATTTTATTTTTTTCTACGTTTTTTTTTTTGCTTTAATGTAAAATTGTAATGTAAACAATACTGTAGCCTATCAACCTGAGCTAGGATGATAAGATATGTTATTGGCTGTATTTTAATGTGGATGCACTTTTACTTAAGCCTGAAAAATTTGTTATAGTAGATTGGCAATGTCTTTAAAACTCTATCTAGATGTATCCCGACATTTTCTTCTTTTTTAAGGATGAACTCTTCTGCAAATTTTTATAGAATATCTTTCCTGCAATTTTTGACATATGCAAAAATGCAGACTTTAGGGCCATTTAGGTTTAAAAATTTCTTTCTCTGGAGAATCATGTCAATCTCACAATGGCTCATTGCCCCATTTGTAAAACAAGACTAACATTTTTCCGTTCCCCTAAACCATTCTTTGCTCATACTGTCTGCCTCATCTGTAAACTCCCTGTAGCAGGAGTTCTTCCTTGCTCTGGAATAGCAGAGCTACTTAAAGGGAGTCCAAGCACTTCAGAGCCCTTTCTTTTAATGTAACATACATACTAATCACCATTTCTACACGGCTAATTCTATAGCCCTCTTCACCTTGAAGTATGTTGGCATATTTCTACTGATTTGATAAGCACCCCCCTCCCCCCGCCCAGTTTTCAACATCTTCATTCAGTGCATCCTTCTACTCAAGGGTTATTTTTACCTTCTAAGGAACCGGCACTGCATATATAAGGGATATATTCCATTACTTTCCCTCTAAGTTGCACTGCAATCCAAACAGTCTCGTCTTAAAAGCCTTTCAATCTTCAAGCATTTAAAACATAACTGGCAAATCTAGCCTTGGCACAGGTATCCAGTTAAAGGACAGAAGATCAAATACATTTTGCCAAGGATCGGACAAGATCATGGCTCTAAGGAACATGTGATCGACCAATGGCCTTTTCATCCTTTGAAGTGGGCCTATTCCTACCCTAGGTAACCAGCAGGCTGGGAAGAAGCATCTCCTTTCATTTACTTAGGAATTGCTCTTTCTAATGTGCAAGTGCTGATGTAGCACAATTGGGGGCAGACGCACCGCAATAAAGGTTGCAAGGAAGAAATTGCAATGCTGGAACGTAGTCAGTGGATTCATTTTAATGGTTCTGCATATGGCTAGATAAAAAAGCATCATTGATTTCCTGCTGACCCTCTCCTCCAAGTTAATGAATGAAAGCTACTCATGTTAAAAGGCATGCAGCATGAAAAGGTCTGCTACAACCATCAAGGCTGTAAAGAAAAACGGGTAAGAAGGGTTTGAGGCAGCAAACTGCCCAGGTTTGGGATGCAGAGAATACATTGCGCTAGCACTGCAAAGCAGTGTGAATCTGGCACTACCTCCTTATTTTAGTTCCTCCTTTTCAATTCTTATTTTGTTGCACAGCGCAGAGAAGGAGCTGAACCCTGCAATGTGGTGCTGCAAACACACATGCACTGCTCCACACCACCTCATCAGTCTCCAACACTTGGTCCAGGCTCTTTGGTTCCCTCAAGACAAAAAGGGAAGGAAACTGCTTCTGAAGAAGAAGTAACAAATTTCTTTTGGTTCAAGTAAGTCCTGGGTAGGGATGAAAGGCTCCAAGCTGTCTGCTGTCCCTTCTGTCTTCCACACAGAGACCTACAGATTGCTCCAAATTTCACTGTTCTTTTCAGACACAAGCAGACCTAAAACTACTTGGTCTTTACTTAGCAGGATCAAGTGCAGGTTCAGGCAGGCAATGATTTGTCCCAAGTCACCTAGTCTTTCATCACTATAAGATTATATTCTGCCAGGAATCCCACTTAAATCAACTGTGCTATTTGTAATGCAAGATGCTGAAACAGACTAACAAGTGATAAGTAGCCCTGAAAAAAAAAATTTTTTTCTAAGTTTACCTTTCCCCTTTTGTTCCCTTTCTCCTGCTTCCCCTTTCAGATTTTTACTCTTGGATCTTGCTTCTCATATTGTTAAGGCCTTGTGCACTTTCTTTTTTGTCATAGCTACGAATTACGGGGAGATGAAATGGGACTAGAGGAATGTTTCCTTGCTTTCACCTATGGACATGGCAATAATCTGCTGGTCAGCATAAGCTACACACCAGACTTTGTTTCACTTCTTTCCTTCCAAACTTTCTGCTAAATACACCGTATTTCTTTCCACCCTTCTGTTCAGTGTTGTTTTCATAATGCAAAGGAGAAAATCCACAACATGCTCCAATGCATGACTACTCTGAATGAGTTATCTCCACTTTCCTCCCCTGAGCTAGGTTTGAAAATTAAATATAAGTGCACTAACTAATACAGGCAGGTGTATTTCATTGAGTTGACTACCAGCCTTGCTTTTGATCTTTACATTTGTTTTTATTGCCTTTCTCTATCTTACACAAGTATAAACAGAGAGTGAATTTAGTTTTGGGCTTGACGATGGAAACTCAGGATCTCTGAATTTTGTCGTTAGATCACCATTACTTTTTTAAATCGATCTGGGTAAATCCATTCATTTCTCTGAGGTTCAGTATCTAATGTCACATGGTGCCAGGCACTTAACACTCTCACAAGTATCTGAATTCCTCAAATGAAAGGCAGGACAGAAGTGAAAGCTGTCTGAGTACCTTACGAAGGTGTCATGATTTGAGGCTTAATCAGTGTAAGACCCTCAGATGAAAAATTGCTCAGTATCAGTATTCTGATTAGATTTCATCAAGCAGATTTTTAAAATTACATAGCTCACACAGAAATCAGTGATTCAAGTAAGAATTTGAAATTTTTCACCAAAACCAGGCATAGCCTCTGTAGAAAGGAAGTTAAAATTATTTTTTAATACAGTGATATTTAAATGGTCTTTTATTGCAGTGCAGGAGGCAGCACCTGTGGCCATGTCCATTGCTGCTCTGTTGGATTGCTCCCCTGCTAGCTCCCCAGCAAGGGCACTCCATGAGGAAGGACCCATCTCTTTATGCCTCCAGCCCCCATCTGCACTTTCCCACATTCCTGAAGCTGTTATGGCGCTCCTAATGCTGTTCCAACACCAGCTCCTACACCAGTTCATCTGATGTCACATACTCCCCAAATGATTACGGATTGCTTCCTGACTGACAGCACAGTAGCAGAGATAAAAGCAGGATGCTGGCCAGAAAGGGCCTCCAGTCTCCTCTGTTGCTCTGCCAGGAAGCTGTCTGCACTCGAACTGGAAGCATGGGTAGAACCAGGCTACAGAGGCCCAGATTTGGTAGCTGTCCAAGATTATGCCAGAGTTGACCTTGCAAGAATCAAGCTAGTCCAAGTCTTAGCTACAAGTGACATCAATGGAACAGATGGGGAGATGCTTCCAGGTAAGGCAGATGCCAAGACCAACCCCACTCCTTTATGGACAGCCCTGTGGAAAGGCTCCTCAGTCCAAGAAGCAACTTCAGAAGTCAGGCATTGGTTAAGCCTTTCTGAGAACCGTGCTCTGCACTGCTTGAGACACATGGAAGCCCAAACTGCACGTAGGCAGACTGGCTGTGGGTAAGCATCAAGAGTTCTCCGGACCCCCCAAACAGGGCAGAGAAACCCACCGATGTCCTAATGAATCACATGGCACTATACTCTTTCTTGCTCCTTCACAGCACACTAGCATTGCAAGCCAGATGTTGCAGAAATGCTTGCAGGATATTTTTGCAACATGTCTTGTCTAGAATGCTCCTCAGTATGGGGGATCTGTCAGTTTATTAAGATGTTTTCCTGCTACAGTCAAGTACCATCAAGGACTGTAAAGCACAGAAAGTCAAAGAATTTGGTCTTACAGATGCTGAGAAAAGGGGAAACACAGTGTAATCATTTCAGCAGTGATAACAATCTCATTCTTTGTACTACAGCTATTTTATATCTCCAATACATTATCAGTGCTACTCTTCACACTCTGTCACTGTGTATCCCACTGGATTTTCATACAAAAACAATTCTTTGCCCTCAAAAGTGGCTTTTGCAATGAAAACCAAACCCAACCAAACCAGACCTGAAAACTGCTTATTTTTACTTACCTCAAACCTGAAAAAAAAGGCAGATTAAAAGGCAACTGAACCTCCACAAAAGGCAAGCAGGTGGCCAGCAAAGTTGATATATACTGGTCCAACCTAAAGACCTGAATTGATTTTTCTCTTTATGCACTTAACAGTTAACATACCAAGCATTATACCTGCTTCTACTTCTAGTCTAATATTTTCCTTCTTAATTTTTTTTAAGGTAGTTCAAAAAATTTTAAAGACAATAACCATCATCTATTCTTCAAACTCCTTCCTCCTATCTTCCGCTCATATTTTATGAAAAATTAGTCTCAGCTGAAGGCATTCTGGGTATTTTGTATATAATGCAAGTGTAATGTTATTTTAATGAATGTTTGTACAGTACTGGTCCTTTAGTTAAATTATGTAAAAAACAGGTGCATTGGACATGGGTAATATGAAAATAAGTTTGTTTCAGGAGCCTAATTGCTATGCTGATGACTATAACAATACTGCCAGGCTTTTGCTGATTTTTTTTTTAATAGGAACATTTTTGTGGTGAAGAAACACTGGAAACACAGAATTTGGGTGTTCTGGGAGTTTTTTGGTGTTTGGTTTTTTTTGTAAATTTTATTTTTTCTAAATACATGGGTCTCACTTAGATCAGAGACAGCCAAATTTGCAGGCAGCTAAAGAAGCTAGCTTTTTTCTTTGCTCTTATTTGTCATGGTTCATTTTTAGCCCAAATCTGGGTTTTGACCATTTTCTAATTGTTGCCCCCATGTTTTGTTTGAAATACCTTATGACCTGGAGATGCTCCACCATACAGTCAATCTAAATCAGAAAGACTTTCACAGAATAACAGAATTAGAAGGTTGGAAAAGACCTTTAAGATCATCAAGTCCAACCATTCCCATCCTATGCTAAACCATATCCCTAAGTACCTCATCTACCCTTTTTTTAAACACATCCAGGGAAGGTGACTCAACCCCCTCCCTGGGCAGCCTGTTCCAGGCCCTGACAACTCTTTCAGTAAAAATTTTCTCCTAACATCTAATCTGACCCTGCCCTGGCACAGCTGCATGCCATTTCCCCTTGTCCTATCTCCTGTCACCTGGCTGAAGAGACCAACATCCACCTCTCTACAACCTCCCTTCAGGTAGTTGATAAGGTCTCCCCTCAGCCTCCTCTTGCCCAGGCTAAACAGCCCCAGCTCCCTCTGCCGTTCCTCATAGGATTTTCCCTCCAGCCCCTTCACCAGCCTGGTTGCCCTTCTCTGCACTCGCTCGAGGACCTCAATGTCCTTCTTACGGTGAGGAGCCCAGAACTGGACACAGCACTCAAGATGTGGTCCCACCAATGCTGAGTACAGGGGCACAATCACCTTCCCAGACCTACTGGCCACAATGTTTTTGATACAAGCCAGGATGCCATTGGCTTTCCTGGCCACCTGGGCACACTGCTGGCTCATATTCAGTCGGCAGTCAACCAACACCCCCAGGCCCTTCTCTGCCTGACAGCTCTTCAGACTTTGCTACTAGCTACGCTCATGTGCCAATACTGAGCAAAGGAAACTAAGTCCCAACAAACGAAAAAAATTCTTCCACTGTGACTTGTACCTTAATCAAGCAGTCAGTGGAAGACTTTGTCTGACCTCATTGTGCCCTGGCTCAGATTTGCCAATCCTGGTATTTAAAGGTATTCAGTTGCCTAAGGGAGCAGGAAGCACTTTGTGGGATCCTCAACTGCCATAAAATATGACCAAAGTCCCAGATGATTCACTAATGATTCCTTCAGTGATGTCATAACTGGCGGTATGGATTCCATTCACACGTAACCCTTGGTGTTAGGTAACGTTGCAGTGAATATCAGTGCACATGACAAGAATCTATATCTATGTAGGTATCTTCTGAATTAGCACCTTTAACTTAAGAGTCTCTAGCTAAACTAACAGAACCAGCTTTTCATAAATACAGGGCTGGGTGTTGTGTTCAATGGCTGTCTTAGAATTCAACAAGAGAAGGGTTACGTTTTGCAGGCTGTACTTCCGAATGTTGAGCCAACACAGCATCCAGAGTTTCATTGACATAATATCCTTACCCTTAACTATCCTCCAAGGCTAAAGCTTATTCACTCACTATTAACAAGAGATTAAATTACCAGGAGTGTTGAGCAGTGCTCTATTCAACAGTATTCTCTATTATTCCTGCTAGAAATTTGCTTCCAATGTAAGTATTTTACGCATCTGTTGCAAATGGGAAGTGGTATTTCTGTTTAACAAAAACTCTTTGTTATGAGGTACAACCATTATTAATGGATTATACTTTTAATCCACTTTGTCACATAAATAGAAAATCTATGGTTTGATAGGAATAAGCATGTACCAAATATATTTTTATTAGTGTTTTCAAAACTCAGAGATATTTTCTACAGATTTTTTTTACTGTTTTAAATTCTTCAGAATTAATGTTTATTTTGGACTTTAAAGCCGAGCAGTTGCTGCTTTCCCAACAGATCAGTGACTCACTCATACTCCCATTAACTTCAATGGGAAGAGGAACATGGCCCAAGAAAATAATCCGTAAAACAACAAATCTGTATTCTGCCAACCCAAAAGACATTAAAGGAATTAATTACAAATCTCAGAATTGAGGACAGTGGAAATGACATAGCATATAAAGGTATCTTTAATAATTATCTTGACAATTTCTAATCACATTTAAATTCCTGTAAAGTTATCAAAACATTTGAGAAATCTGAGCTTGAGATGCTTTCTATTTACTCAGAATTCAAAGAGCTCCTTTCAAGTGAAAGGTAGAAACAGCTTTGAAGAGAAATGACAAAGGAGTGAGGGAAACCCTAAACAAAACATACTTCTGATTTAAGTATTATGCCCTTAATGTAATCTTCTGCATTTCTCATATTTCTGACAGACTTTAAAAAACACATTCAGTATGGATCCGAGAGAAAAATAGTCATTGAATGTTTTTTCCGAATACTATCTTAAGCATAAATTGTAAAAGGACTCCGTGTGTTTTGCCTGTCTGAAAAGTGTGGCTCTCTAGCTTGCCTTTTAGTCTCTGCGCCATGCCATTGGAAATTATTTGCAACATTCACAAAGGCTTCCTCATCCTCGCTCCCACTGGCAGGAAATGCATACTATTCATTATCTTGATGCAGATGAGGGAACAGTTAATCATCTGTTTTTTAAAAACAGAGGGCTTGGACATTATTAAATTCCATAAACTGGCAAATACTGTATTTGTACTTATACAAACTAATCTTGTCATTGTCATGTTTAAAACAAAACATACGCTAAGAGCACCAGTGAATTTTTGCCTATAAGCCCTCTCCCCTCCCATGTCTGTTTGCATTTGGGTTACTTTTAGAGTCTGACTATTCTTTTCTCCCAGACACAATTTGCCCATACCAATAGAGAAGGCAGGCTTAGGCCCTTAATTTGTAATGGACCACAAGTTGTTGAAAAATCAGCACATGGTATTAGAAGCACTAGAAGTTGAAAACTATAGTAGGAATACAACTTTTAACTGGATTTGGTGTATATTAATTCTGTACAGTGCCTCTCTCAAGATTTTGATGGGGTCTCCAGGCTCTACAGCAATAAAAATACTAAATATCCCCAGTAATAAGCGTTCCACTGCTTTTAAACATGCAAGAAAAATAAATCACTGAATGGTAAATACTAATGAGGTTCAAGAGCAAGACAAAAAAGATGGTTGTTCTTAAAAGTAGTAGCTTTTTTGGAATCTGCTTAGTAATATAGCCAGAGAGAGAAATCTACTGAGAAAACAAAGGACAACAGAGCTCTGCTGAGCAGTAAGCCTAGAAAGTGAAACATTTTTAAAATTGATTGCATTGCATGCCTTACACAACATGAAAAAAAAAATTCTGTAGAACAGAAGGGTGTTTTGAATTGAAGACAACGCTTCAAAGTTCTAAAAGCAAAATATCCTTACCCCACCTTACAACAACGAAGCACGACAGATGAGCACAAAAACACACAGGCTGTGTTATTCTAAACCTGCTCTGTATCATGGTAATATTTAAGTGTTGTTAGTCATCATGGAAATTGTTTTCAGAATAGCAAGTGCATTTGCAGAACCGACCGATTAAGTTTGTCTTTGATTTCCAGGAGTTTTGGGGAAGTTCTGGTCCATGAATTTACATCATCACATGGTAAAGCAAGATAGAGCACTTGACACTTCGGATTTCACTACTAGAAAGTCCCTCTGAAGAGACCACATGATGTACATTATTCATCTTTTCATGCTGTGGGCATCGGGCTGGCTTCATATGACAGCGTGGGCTACATGTTGATCACACTGCGCTGCTGTTAGCTGAGAAACTTGGCTGTGTGGCGTCAGGGTGCTCATTCCCCTCTCTGTGAAACAGCGTTGCTTACTCAGATGGAAACAGAATAAATCACCGGCTGGATCACACTGACGAGAAATCTTTTTGACCTTTGGGGCAGCTGATTTCCAGGAGTGCCAAATTATCCCTCCTTCCCCTACAACGCATTTCTTCAGGCGAGCTCCTCTCCCTCCCCTTCACCCGATCCTTTGCGGAATTAGTGAAACCTCACTAAACTGGTGGTTATTACCTTCGGTTCCTTTTTTACGGGTTTCTTTTTTTCATTCTGGCTATGGGGAGGGTAACGCAGGACCCCTCACGGTTCCAAACACACAACAGAACGGGATTATTCATTATTATGTTTTTGTTTCTTAGCTTTTGACTTGAAATACGGGCATCCTGGGCACCGCGCCAAAAAAGCAGCCCGTGCCCCTCGCAGATGCGAAGGACGAGTGACTGGAGGGGGGGACACGGATGAGTGTTGCCCCCCGCACGCCCGCCAGCCTCGCCGCCCGTCGCCCAGCTGGCCTGGGGACAGCGGCGCGGCCCCGGTGGAGGCGTGGGACACGTCCCCGGCGGCAAGGGCAGCTGCAGGCCGCCGGGGCGGTGGCTCGGGCTGCCCGCGGGGCTTCCCCCCGCCCCGCTGCATGCGGGCCGTGTGGCGGGACGAGGGGGGCGGGGGTACTGGGGGCGGGCCAGCGCCGCCGCGCCGCTCGGCTCCGCCTCTCCCCGCCGCAGCTCAGTCCTGGAGCGCCGCTCGGCTGCCAGAGGGAAGCTGCCACCTGCTCCGGTGCGGAGTTGTTCCTCGCAGCGCGCCGAGAGGGAGAGCAGCCGCCCGCGCCCGGGAAGTTACCGCTCCTCCCGCCGCCGGGGGACAAGCTACTGCCGCTGCCGCTTCCCGGATCTCGGAGGGGGAGAAGTCGCGTCCCCGCTCCGCTGCGAAAGGGAAGAGACCCCGCGGGCGCGCCGCCCTGCTCCGCCGCTGCCTCCCGGTCCCGCCGCGGGCAGGCGGGATGATGGAGCCCCCCGCCGCCGCCTGCGCCTCCTGCCGCCGCCGCCCGCTGCCGCCGCCGCTGCTGCTCTGCTTCCTGCTCGCAGCCGTCTGCCCGCCGCCAGGTGAGCGTCCGCCCGCGGGAAGGAGCGATCGCGACCGCGCCGTCCCGCCCGCGCGTAACTTGGCGGAAGGGAGGCCGGGGCCGCAGGTGGCGGTGCCCGCCCGCGGCTCGCTGCTGCCGGAGGAGCCGCCCGCCCTCCGCCGGGGCGCCCCGACACCTACCGCGGGGTCTCTGCGTGGCCGTGCGCCGGGGGTCGGTCCCAGCCATTCGTGCCCTCCGCGCCCCGTTTCGCTTCGGCGGGGAGCGGGCGGGGGTTGGTTCTTTCCCGACCTCGCCGCCGGCCCCCGGGGAAAGCGGCCGAGGGCGTCCGGCGGACGGGCTGATGCCGCCTCTCCCGAGGGAGAGGCAGGAGCTGCCCGGAGCGGTGCGGGGGACTGAGAGGCGGGGGCGGCCTCGCCTTTCCCCGTGGAAAGCGGTGGCGGGATCCCTCCGGGGCGTTGTCACCGGGCAGTGGGGGCGGCGGGCACTGCCCCCCGCGGGAAGGAGAGCCGCGGCGCCCGCTTCACTTCGCGTCTCCGCAGCGAACCTTCCCAACTTCGGCGGCTCAGCCGCTTCTCCCCGCTCCGCGCCGCCCGTGGCGGTGCCCGGCTGCCCGTGGGGCCGACGGCTGCCTGCCGCTTTCGCGCTGCCGAGGAGGACCGGAGCTATCCGGGGGCCGGCGGGTGCCCGGAGATGCCCCATGGGCGTGATGCCGCCCGGCGGGCGGGCGGGGAGCGGCCCCGCTGCCGGACCCCCCCCCCCCCCACCCCGCGCACGAGCAGCCGGCAGCGCAGCGTGGGACGGGGCTGCTCCGGGGAAACCGGGTTCGCGTGGGTAGCTCCTCTCCCTCCTCCCCCGCTCCGTGAAAGCACTCCAGGGGCGTTAGGGAACTGGGAAGCGCTAAACGGCCCTAATTGTGCTGGGAATATTTTGGCCGTGAGGTGTTTGTAGGCTTTATTTTGTAAATATTGAGCGTGAAAGTGAAGTCTGAGGGAGAAGCTGTGAAGTGAGTTCCGCATTCACCGCCGACACCGCCTCATTATTCTTGTAGAAAGAGCGTCAGCCTGTGGTAGCACTTTGTATTGCTTTAAGAAATGGCTTCGCCTCCCTGTGCCTGCCTTTGCAACAGCCAAAGGTTTCGCAGGAGCGTGTGAGTTGGTGTGGGGTCTCTTTTTCATTCCCGGCCTCTGCCTTGTTTTTGCGTGCTCTCCAGTTAACCATTTACAGGCACTGTGATCTCATCGAAACCTACTTCTAAGAGCGGACCTTTTTCGCCGGCTGGATCTGTGTTTTATCCTGCAGAAGCGCTAGTTAACGTAGAAAGCACTAAAGTAAGGCTGCCGGAGCTTTAATTCCAGTCAGAATACTAAAAAAACCTGGGAACGGAACAAAAAGCAGCACTGGAGAACCGTAAGCGGTGTGTCAGGCTGTTCTGCTAGGGCTTTTGCTTTGGCAAGTGCAGTGTACGATCACTGTAGGACATAAAATCAGTCTCAGCAGCAGTTTGCAAAGAATACGCTGGGTCTGTGATGTAGAGGAGGTTTTCAGGAGAGATTGTTCATTTTCTGAAGTCTCAAAAGGCGCGTGGAGTACCCAAAGAGATAAGAGCTTGTGCTTCTGTGAGGCAAGACTTGGCCCCCGTGGTGAGATTTATCCCAGTAAATACGAAATGATCTCACTGATGGTGCAGCTGTCTGCGTTTTCCCATTGAAGGAGAGGTGAAACCATAAATGTTTTCCCTCAAGGGTTGTGTTGGTGGAGCTCTATAAAAAGATGGGACTTGACCACCTGTGGTCTACATAGGTTGGAGGTGAAACCGTTTACCAAGGTTTTTCTGCTCTTCATTTCTTCCTTGCCCCCTAAAGGAGAAGCTCAGGCTAACTATTTGGAGAGCAGGCAAGCAGATGTGGGGAGAAGCCAGCCCCACCTCAGCTTAGAAACTCCGTGCAGTACTGAAAATGCCTGGAAAGCCTAACACAAGGATTTAAATCTTTAGCTACCAGTTTATTCTGTGGAATATAAAAGACACTTAAATATAAAAATATCTATAAAAAGGTCTTGATATTACTGTATACTTCACATTTTTTTCTCCTTGCTATCTCAGCTATTTTAGATGGTAGGTAATTTGCTATCATCTACAACAAATTTCGGATATATTACTCTGTTATGATGCTTGGCTTTTGGGGGTTCCATTTCACGTTTGCATATAGAAAGCAATAGATAAGCTATTAAAAGCATATTAAAAGTAGATGTGCATCAGGTGTAGATCTCTTCAGCAATATTCAAGCTCACTGGAGTCCCTGTGAGACATCTTGAGTTTCTTCCTTCAGAGAATCAACTGCCCAGGTTTTAAATGGAAGGTACCCATTTAAAAAAAAACAGTGGTCAGAGTCCCCATTTGGTACTAGGAGACTAACTCTAGGTCAGACTCAATGAGCATACCAATTAAAATATCATACTTTTCTAGAGGAAGTTGACTGTTGAAAAGGAAGTAATCTCATCATCAGGAGCTAGTGGTGACCTTTGTAAAGCTTCCCGTCTCCCCACTTTCTGTTTCATTGTAACTAAGAGGCTGAGAGCATCTCATGCTGCGTTTTACCACCAAAGGCTTGTTTCCCATCACTATACTGCGTAAGTTAGTGAGGCTGTAGCACGTAGTGGTCTTGTTCTTGTGATACTTGCTGTGTTCGCATTCCTGACTCTGTTTTTTCCTAGTATGCCTGGTGTGGCATTGATCTAGAGAAACTTTTCCTGTATTAAGATCTGCATTTGGCGTGTGTTTTTTCTGAGACTGAAGTCAGGAAAAATTGGCACCGTGTATGTAAATTGCATTAGGTTATGTGTCTGTGGTATAACACACAGGTAATGAAGTCAGACTCAGTTTTAAGCGATCTACAAGTTGTTAAATTGTTTGCTTTGGGGGGTGTTTGATATATTTTTTTTTCATTTTCTTTTGTTGTGTATATGCTAGAAAAGTCTTTCAACATAAATTTTTTTCTTGTGGTCTTCTCCTCTTGCTGGCACTTCTTATAAGGCAGAAGGCAACAACAGAAATCATTCAGGTCTGTAAATCTCTGAAATTCCAGCCCATTGATTTTTACTGGAGAAAATATATGTTATGTTCATGAAATAAATATCTCTGTTGTAAGTCATATTTAATTCCAGGATGTCTTATTTCTACTTTCCACCTGTGTAAGAGTAATACCCATCCTTACAGTATCATTTTTTCTCCTTCCTGAAAGTAACGCAGGATTCTAATATGTAATCCCAGAGTAAATAACTTCATCTGTCTTTGTAGTAGTTAAGCTATTTGTCTTATTTCCAGCAAAAAGTTTTGGGGAACAGAATCTCTAAATATTTATGTGAGATAACCAGAGTACTGTGTTCAGCTCTGGGGTCCCCAACATAAGAGTGACATGTTGCAGCGAGTGCAGAGGAGGGACATGATGATGATCCAAGGGCTGGAGCACCTCTTCTGTGAAGACAGGCTTGTTCAGCCTGGAGAGGAGAAGGTCTCTGGAGAGACCTTATTGCAGCCTTCCAGTACCTGAAGGGGAAACAGTACATAAAGTACAGGAAAGATGGAGAGAGACTGCTTACAAAGGCATGTAATGATTGGATGAAGGGTAATGGATTTAAGCTGAAGGAGGGCAGATTTAGATTAGATATAAGGGAGAAATCCTTCCCTGTGAGGGCAATGAGGCCCTGGCACAGGCTGGCTAGAGAAGCTGTGGCTGCCCCTTCTCTGGGAGTGCTTAAGGCCAGGCTGGATGGGGCTCTGGGCAACCTGGGCTAGTGGAGGGTGTCCCTCCCCCTGGCATGGGGCTGGAATTAGATGAGCTTTGAGGTCCCTTCCAGCCCAAACCGTTCTGTGATTCTGACACATGAAGAGAAAAATAAAGAAAACAGCATTAAGTATTTTAAATAATGCAAATTACATCTGCGTGATCAGGATAAATTTATCTTCTGTATTTTCTTACAAATGCACGAATTCTGTAATGTGGTTTATAGTCTTATGCTGTAACAGTGCTTACTGCAGATTTCTATGTCAGGTCTGATTACATATGGTACAGAAGGACCACACATAAAACCAAGCATTACAGTAGCAGCAGTAGCTTTGATGTGTTGGCCAGTCATACTACATCACACTTCTGTGGACTTTTCTTACATTCCTGCCGTAGGGACTTTATGGAGACTTTTTGTTACAGTGCGTTTGGACTGGTTGAGTGAAACAAAGGCAGATTGCAGAACAGGAGATGGGCTACAGAGGAGCCAGGCGTACAGGTGTTTACTTCGAGCATCGCTTGAGCGACTGAATGCACTAACTTTGTAGTATCTATAATCTGTAATTGGATCTCCTAACGCTAGGTGATCAATATTGAGTTCCACGTTTTGTGACGTGTGCTATGTGACAGGTAAGATGGCTTGTGGTTTGGTCTGCAGTGCTTGTTCCACTGCTGTTTCATGTGTGGGAGGGCTAGGCTGTTTTTATACTACCACGCGGATTGTGGAAACTGTTTTTCCATTTCACTAATAGTATGGTCTTGTTCAGTGCTCCTCAAGGTTCCTCTGGGTTGGCTAGCTTTTTCCTGTGATTCTACAATAACTTTTTCTGTAGACAGTACATGCAAACTGCAAGGCCATGCTTGTAAGAGAATTGAGGACCCTCTTGCAGTGTGCTGATTTCTCTCAAGTTCTGCTTTCAAGAAAAATAGCTACGCTTCCATGCACCAATGCTCAAATGAGAGAATCTTCAAGAACTGTAAATGCTGTGGGTGATAATTAGAATTGTCTAAAGCAGAATGTGATTTTCTCTTTTTTCCAGGAAAAACTGAACATTAAAAACTCCCCTTGATTTGAAATTGAGTGTTACCTACCCTGAAGGCAAGGCTTTGACCTACACGTTCTTTATCTTGGTATCTTTCCTTTAATTAAAATGGGATGAATATTAAAGGAGGCGATACATTCCTGTCTTTAATACATTTGGAAATGAATCTCATCTTTAAGAGGGGAGATTGCAGTACAACTAGTCTTCTGACAATCCAGTACTGGCAGCAATCGGATCAAATTTTCTCCTTTTTTATCATCTGGTTTTGTTTTGGTTTTCTTCCCCTATGTGTTTTATTGAGGATGGCTTGAATTGCAGTTGTTCCTATCCTAGTGGATGTTGATCTACTGCTCCAAAGTGGTGGCTCTTTTAAGGAATATCTGCCTGGCTTAAGATTAAATTGCTTTTCTTATCATGCATCTAGGTCTCTAGAAAGGCAAATAAATATTTACTTATTAAAACAACTGCTGCTTCTACTGAACTGGTATTTTTGTTCTTGATAAGAAATGTGCCTCTTTTGGGAGGTAAAAAAAAAAGGGAGAAAGTGATAAAACAGTGGAGAGAGCGAGAGCATGTGCCTGCAGCTTTAGGGTATGATTTTAAGAGGTTATCAGGGGTTAGAACAGTTCTGTAACGTTTGGTTAGAAAGCATTTGAAGTGCTTTCAATAGCAATGGAAATACTAAGCTGTTCCCTTGATAACAAGCAAAAAGTGCATTTGGTGATTTTTATGAGTGTTTCAGAGAGTATATATATCCATGTCTGGTTTCAATTAGGTTGTGCTCTGTGTAGTTAACCCCTTACAGCAGTGAATGACTTCGAATGCTTGAACTGCATCTGTTTTTGTGTTGTGTTTGTGCTGTGGTAGCCCTGCCTGTAGGACCTCCCAGCATCTTTAAACACGAGTATTGGTCACAGCAGTTTTAGTCCTTGAAGGAAGATGCTCAAACCTCAGTCAAACTTTAAACATCTCCTGAGGTCTCATGGATGGCAGGAAGTCCTTGGGGCTGGAGCCCCAGCTGGTTGGTGACATTTCAGCCTGTACCAGAAGCTCTGTGCAGTGGCTGTCCCCTTCCCTCTGCTACCTTACTTATACAACGTTCCTCATGGGTGTGTCCTAGGTGTTTTGGGGGGGAAAGTTCTGAGGTTTTAGCAGAACGCAGATTCTGACCACAATTGGCATCTCTTAAACTTGAAGAGATGTTGGCAGCTAATTCAATAGAGGGAGCTCCGCCACCTTGCTGTCAGAAGCAGTGAGTCTCTGCTTTTCTGGCTTCATCCTGAAAGTTATGTTAAAAGTCTTTCCTTCTTAGCAGTGTCCTGTGGTGCTGGGCTTTGTTTCTGAAAGCATCTTCCTTCCATCACGGGCTTCCTGTTGCATGAAGGAGAAGGAAGGACAATTCTGAATCGCATAACAGGCGAACCCAAGAAGATGACTCAATTAGAGATAACTTGTCTCTTGTTGGAGCAAAGCATAGTGTGCGTTTTTAAATGGCCACGTGGCAGAATCAGGCATTTAAATGACCTTTCCTTGTCTGGGGGGTGGCTTTGTGGAGAAACTCAAAAAGAATTAGATAAAAAGAGGGTGCATTCCAGCGATGAAATGGGCCAAGAGTGGTGTTGCATGAAATGGGGTACTAACAGGGTAAGGGAATGATTCCTCTAGATAGACTCTTGTGGTGAGAGAAAGCTGGAACAAAACTCTTCCAGTAGGATGTGTTAAATAGGACCTTTATTTAGCAAAAATGATACTCCTTTAGGATCCTACAGTAATTTACTGAAAGAACTGGAATATCTATGCTGCTCTGTAAACAGAGTCTGGGCTACTGGAAAAGAAAAGCTTAGGTATGTGCTGGTATGCTTTTGACCCATTACATGTCACAAATACAGAAACAGGTACATATAGAAAGCTGGTAACTGTTCTGTGAACCTAGGTCTTTATATTTTTCTTGGATCCTTTTTAAAATACTATTTCTCATCAGACTATTCTGAAACTGATTATCAAGTCCTGTTATGGACCAGCCCCTTCTTTAAAAAAATAGTTTAAAAATCCTTTAAATCTGGTCACCTTCAAGTAAACTTGTAATGAACTCAGCATTGTTCTTCAATCAGATGAATCCTGCAGAAATGACGTTTATCATTCGACTTGCTGCAAAAGTTGCATATTTTTTTCCAATCTAAGCATAGAAAATAACCATAGATTTTAGATAACAAAATAGATGCAGCTTGTACACAACTGAGACACATTTCAGGCTTTTGTTGTTGTTCTAGATGAGTCTTTGGTTTGGTTGGGTTTTTTTGAGGGGGGAGGGAGGAGAGGGGTGTTTATGGCTTTTTTTGTGGGTGGTTTTTGGGTGTGTGTTTGTTCAGGCTTTTTGTTTTTTAGAAAGTGGAACAACTTATTTTGCAATAAATTGCTGTTGAGTTATGGGTTTATCATGCTGCCCAGGAAGAATTCCTAAGGCTTAATGTTTTAGGAAGGTGAGAGGGTTGATGGAGTTTCTGTAGGTTGGAATAGTAAATGGTCATTGAAGGCTCTGTACTGGGGTAGCTTATAGAGAATACCCGGTATGAATGGGCCTTAATAATCGGCAGTTGAATGCAAGTGTGAGGTTTTAATATTTGTGAGATGCAGTTGCTTTAGTTGCAGTTTCTCAATTATTTTGCTGTTGGTTATCTGGAGTATTAGCATACACATTACTCTATTTTGACATATAATTTTGTTTCATGAAATGTAGAAACCGGCAAGCGTTTAGCAAAGGGAGTTCTGTGACTCATCCAGACAAAATAACATTTGTTTGTTGGCTTCATCTAGCGGTTTCAGAGTGTGGAGATTAACTTAATGGCCTTTACCTACGGAGCGAACCATGGAACAGAACAAGGACAAAGTACAGAATATTTAGGCAGGATTTGGGGAACTTCAGTGTAGCTGTGACTGCAGTGGAGTGAAGGATTCTGAATCAATTCCTTCCTCCTTTATATGGTGCATCAAGTTGTATAACAAGTGGTTGCATATAGAGAAGATGATAGGGTAGGTATTATCTTAAAATTCACTCAATGAGAGCATTATGAGGTTTGCTTTCTCAAATCGGGGAAGTCAAAAGTCTCTGACATTGGCAAGGAAGTGGCATGTTGACAGCTAGTGACGTAAATCAGAAAACATTTGCATCGTGCACTTGACAGCTTGAAAGGTTAGCAAGGGGATAATTTTTCCAACTTGATTTCGTGACTGTGATCAACTGTAAAGTTTAATATTACTTCTCTGTTCTCAAGCTACTGCACCAACTTATTGCTAGTCTTGAACCCCACCTACACACAGAAGCAGTAGGGAAATCAATGAATGTCCCACTGGCTTCCAGTTCATATGAGCGAACTGTGTTTCTTACTATCGTGTTTCTGCACAGATGAGAACTCTTTGTAATGCAGAGCTTGCTGTGCAGTTAGTTCTGTGGTTTGAAACAGTCACCAATCTATAAGCAACTTGTGCTTCATGTTACATAAATTTACATTTTGCAGCTTTGTTGCCAATCTAAGTGTGGGGTTTTGTTGCATATGTAAAATTGCAGAAAATGCTTCTGGTCTAGTACCTTAGCTCTTGACATGGCTTCTGTAACAGAGCTTTGTCTTTTGGAGCAGGAGCTGCTCCACATTTTAGTTTAAATTAGCTCATCACAGTACTGTTTAATGATGCAACAGATTCTCTCTTAGCTTTGAAGTTTAAGTCTTTACCCTAAAGGTTTGACCCCAGTTAATATGTGGGGCCCCTCAGCAGCAAATTCCGAAGTGTCTGCGTGAATCCCTGATGTCGCAGTGGGGCTTCTGAAAGTTCAACAGCAGGTTTGGTCGGGGTCAGGTTCTGGTAGTACATCTGGACTCAGTTGTGTTTGCAGGTCATTTCGTTTAGTTCCTTATTGCTTTAAGTGCCCGGCAGCGTTAAATCCAAAATTCCTGTACAGCTGTTGGGGAGGCGTGTCAGGAGGAAGAGTGTAAAGCTGCTGAGGGTAGTGGAAAGTAAATGGCGTGTTGCAGAGGTGATATCCATGGATGTAGGAGCATCAAGTTAACTTTTTAGAAGTTCATATTCACAGAATCTATTTGGCATCATCTGTGCATCTTAACGTAGTGTATGTCTGCTTTGTTAGAAAGAAGGTTCTTTTCTCATCTCAGAAGAGCCAAAAGCCCTTGTTGTCTGCAGACGCAAGGAAGCTGCTGTAGGGCCAGGGAAGGCAAACCTGGCCTGTCAAACTGTTAGTATAGGATGGAACTGTAAGATGTGTCATGTCTGCCTGAGAGCCAGAGGCATAAAGCAGGGGGAATAGGAATTGTATGAGACTCAGATCCCGCAATGGGTCAGGGAGGGGGGTGAGGGCACGAGTTGGGTGTCCAGGCACGCTGACAGCGTTAACTCTGCAGAGCGTGCTGGCTATTGTCTTCATACAGATGGGGACTTGGAGCACCACTGCAGCCACCGTGGCAGCACAACTTGGTGAGAGCATAGCTTTGGAGTTAACTCTTGAACAGTGTGAAGTGCCAGAGATCAAACTTTCTGGAATGGTGGTCACTGATAGTGACTGCTTCCTTTCCACTGTGTAACAGGGGAAGAGCCTGTGTTCCAGTCATAAGAAATTCCCCCCTTTTGCTGGTGGCAGTGGTTACCCTCTGAACTGCCACAGAGAAGCATCTGCTTATGTTAGGGGTGTCCCACTTTTTCTCCAGGGTTGAATGCAAAGCACTCTGTGGGCCACTTCTTAATTATTATGTCCATCTACAAGTACAGCAGTGATAAGGAGGGGTAGGCTTCAGCATACTCTGTATGCTCATGGTCTTTGGCTCTCTCTCTATTGCATCAGCGGCACAGGGCACAGAGGAATGAATAAAGCAGTGTGTTTCTTCAATGAATGCTGAATGAGTGAGTGTGAGCTGCCAGAAGCTTTATCCAGAGAGAAGCGGGGTGTTGTGAGGGGCGATATCCGCACCCGGAGGAGGAAAGGCAGGTGAATCATTTTTAGCTGGAAATCACAGTCCAGTTTTATTAGATGTGGGAGTAGTTTTCGAGGCTGAAATTGATAGTTCAGCCCAAAAGCTTGTTAATTTTTCTGGGCAGTAGTGTGTTTAAACTGTTTCTTGAAATGAATTATTGTTATGGTTGCTCCTGAGGGCCATGTATAAGCTTCACACTTGGAAAGTGCTTTGCGTAAGTATATATAAATACCTAGCCCTCTTGCTGTGGCAGGGTGCTTTGTCTCAGGTGTGGATTCTCATTCACAAAAGCTCATAAATCACTTGCTTTTTTCTTGCTTTTTGATTGTTTTCTAGTCCTCCTTCAAGATGTTGTCATCTGTAAACAGCAATGATTGTTCTGAGGAGCTTTTCATGTAAGTGAAAGAGCAGAGCACTGAGTGTGCTGAGGACAAGGAGGCTTTCTTCACATAGTAGAATAAATATTTGATACTTCTTTTTGAATGTACTGTACAGCACAGACTCTTTCATAACCATGTGAAGAGGTTGGTGGCTTGCAGTCTGCAAGTTCTGTGGCAGAGCATGGTAAATGCTACAAAAATCTTGAAGGACCCTGTCAATTGCAAATTGGTAATAGAAGCTTTAATAAGAGCATTGCCACGCAAATATTTATTTTCTTGTTAGAACTCTTTGAGAAGTCAGGATGCAGGTTTTTGTTTCTGTTTTGTATGGGGTGTTTTTTGGTAAAAGATGGACCATTACTCTGCCTTTAAGAAAGGAGGGATAGATAGGTACTAGAAAAACAGAAGCTTTATCCAGGCTTGCATTAATTCCAGGTGTGAGGTTAAGACCTAAATCTTCCATGTGCTAAAAAAAACACTTGGCTCAGCCATTTCCCAGTATCTTCCACAATGGTAACTTTTAAGAAAAAAATACAAAATTCCTTCCATGAAGAGGGGGAATTAAAGACTAAGGACTAAATGTAGCTTGAGGGCTTGTTGGTTTTTTTTTTTTAAATTAATTTTTATTATCGTTTCATGAAAGAGGGCAGTGATCAATGGTCTCTGGAGTAATTAGCACTGCATACCAGGCTTTTCAAACAGTGATATTTACAAGCACAAGGAAACTGTTGTGATCTGGGACTGATAGAGGCTTGGGAGAGGTCGCTTTGCAATTTGGTTGTTTATTC
Organism: Gallinula chloropus; assembly: GCF_964237585.1. Lineage (NCBI taxonomy): Eukaryota > Metazoa > Chordata > Aves > Gruiformes > Rallidae > Gallinula > Gallinula chloropus. The sequence goes on from NC_140085.1 coordinate 94,590,330, forward strand.
CCTTCAGTGCCATGGGACTCACCAGCTGTTAAGCCAGGGTGGAAGTACCTCAGTGTGCATTTCATGCAAGAGGATTTAAATGTTCTAACTTACTCTTGTTACTCCAGTGGTGGGGAAAAAAAATATTATCAGTTTTATGTTTCTTGTGGCATTTTCATGAGCTAAACTTCAAACATACTAAGCACTGTGTGGCTTTGGCTGGCAGGTAATGCTTTAGTTGCAACTGCAAGGCTAGAAAATTTTACGTGAGTTGCTTCTGGAGTGGATGCACAGCCTTGGTAATTGCTATTGCCAGCAAGCTGCTTGTGAGTCCGTGGTGTTTAGCCTTGTACAAATTATATTTGCAGAAGTCCCAGATGATTTGTATGTTACAGAGTTCTCCCTGTGTCAGGGTAGCTAAACTTTGCCCTGTGAATCTCAGAGGGTGGGAATTGCTGTGTGATCTGAACCTGAACAGCGGGTGCCCAGGTCAGAAAGCTGAGAGAGGTCCAGCTCCTGCCAGGACTTGGAGCAAGAGCAGTGATTCCTCCAAGACAGTATTTCTTCCCTCTGCTGCAGGAAAGGACTAGGCTGAGTGTTCTGTGGCTCTTAGGGCAGCCTGACAGCGTCAGCCAGCACCAGCAGCTACTGCTGCAGCTGAGGAGCATTGGTGGCTGCATGATACAGCCCTGGGGCCCAGTCCTTGCACAGGCTTTAACCGTGCCTTCTAGGTGTTGTGTTTCCTGCATTGCCAGATGTGACCTCTTCCGCTGATGAAACACTTGAGTGGGGGGTTAAGATTTTGTGAAACGAGTTGGCATGCAGATTCACACTGAAAAATCCGCTGCTTTTCTGCCACTTTATTTGGAGAGGAGTCTGAATGTGTCTTTCAAGATTCTAGGAAAGGGAAAAAGATATGAAAATGGAATACTGAAACTCTTTCCTACTGATTTTTATTCTTGTAGCATCTGCTGTTTAAAGAAAAAAAAAAAAGTGTAAGTTCTTCAATTTAAAGAAAACAAAATAACATAATAGAGGTGGTTTTGATTTATAAACTGCATTTGAACATCAGAAGATGTTTGGGAACATTTCAGGCTGAGGAATAGCAAACAATATGCTAGAAAAAATATTTTCCAAACCTCACTGTGTCATTGACTATTATATGTCTGTGGTCTGTAGGTTTTCGAGTGAACTCCTTTAGAGGTAAGAACAGTAAGAATATTTAGAATTGCAAGAGCAGCACTTTGAATTTCTGACAGATTGTATCAATGTTAAAAGGAAGACTGATTGGTTTTATACTTGCAAGTTCACTGCTCTGTAAGCAAATGTTTTTGACTGGAGCAGACAGGAACTCTCTCACAGAAGTTTGCTGTCAAACCTATGATGGTGCCAAAGACAGACATGAGTCAGCATCTCTGATTCATGAGATCATTCATTTATCAGCAGGAAGTGATGTACACAAGTAAAAGGCAAAGAGCTTACTCCCAGTGTGTTAAACCAGGTTTGTTCCTAAAGCCTGTGAAAAGAAATAGTATGGCAAAGTCATGGAAAAGAGTCATTCTTCCCAGTTTCAGCTGCAAGGAAATGCTGTTTGGGAAGGCCTGTCAAAGGATGTAGCCTCAACAGGAGAAGTAGTCATTTTGATGCACATCTCATGGGTGTGTTTCCAGAGAAGACAGCTCAACCTGAGGGGAACCCAGCTTTCAGATCCAGCTCAGCACATCTGCTGCTGCTGAAGAGGTAGTGGGAAGCAGTGTTTGCAGTAGGTAGCCATGGGGGTTAGAGTGGGCAGGAGGAGGAAGGAAGGTGAGGGCACCAGCCCCAGCTGTGCAGGGCTGGTGTGCGCCATCTCACCCCTTTGCGTGGCTGGCGGGCCTGTGGAGGCAGAAATCTGGAGGGAGGAGGTAAGTACTTGGTGCAGAAATGGCAGCTGGGTTTTTGCTTGCAAGTGAAACAAGTTGTGGAGGGAGAACAGAAAATTTTCTGGAAAATGGTGAGGTTAAGGAGAATCTTAGATACGAGTATTTTGAGGGAGAGGAGCAGGTAAAAAGACACCCAGGAGCATGGGAAAAGCCAGTTTCCAGATAGGCAGTGGCTGCTTTTCCCTGTCTGCAATGCCAGGGGCTCTCCTGGGTTTGGCAATTACTCCACCTCCTCCCTTTCCTTTCACCTGCTGTAATTAGCAGCCTGGCTCCCCTGGTCCACACAATGTACTGCCACGCCACTGTACTTGGCTCTTTATGTTCCCCCCCTTGTCAGCCATACAATGCAGTGTTATTTCCAGCCTTGGGAAGGCATCTGCTTCCCTGCCAAGATTTCTCAAAAGTTGAGTGCTTCCACCCTGGGCTTTCATGGCCTGTGCTCATAGGGTGACTGCATCCTTTCTGGACAACCTTCCCCCTCTGTTCTTGGGTCAGTACAGATAACCTGGAAAGCTATTAATAATAAAGTCTTTTTGGGGGGGGCAGGGGGGGAGGGGAGGGCAAAATGCTGAATGTTTTCTTCTTATCCTCAGGGAAAGGGTGTCGTGGGCTGAGTGTAATCACTGGGCAACCTAAATATCCTGCTTTGTCCTGTTGAGCCCTCAGATGTTCTCTGGAGTAATGTGTACCATCCTGTGTGGTCATTCAAGATAGTGAATAAATTTTCAGCTCTGGAACAAAGCAGCCCATAGTCTTACAATGTGTCTTTATCAACTCTGAAGACATGTAACACTAACTGTTTAATATGAATGCTTTAATAAATAGAACTGTATGATCCACTGCTGCTGAAATTGCAACTGTCAAGTTTTTTTTTTCTTGTCTGAGCTTTCATGCTATTTCTATAGCTGTGGTGGGGATCATCAAACTCTGGTAGTTGACACGCTCTAAACCTATAACAGCAATTGTGCCAAGTCACAAAATGCAGAAATTAAGCTAATGCATCAGTTTTGGGCTATGATCCAGCATGTGTTTGAACACCCAGCTTTGAAATTATTCAAGTATGTCCAGCATACAGCTAAGACAAATCCATAATGCGTTGGGTAGGCATTTGGCTGATAGGTCAGGCCCAGTTATAGTAACTGGGGTTACAAGTTGCTGGCAGCCACTTGTGGGCTTCCCCAGGGCTCCATTTTAGGGCCAGTTCTTTTTAATGTTTTCATAAATAATTTGGATTCAGGACTAGAAGGTGTCTTAAGTATTTTTGCAGATGACGTTAAATTGGGAAGAGCTGTTGTTTTAGTTGAGGGTGGAGAGGCCTTGCAGAGAGACCTGGACAGGTCAGAGAGCTGGGCAATCACCAACAGCATGAAGTTCAACAAGGGCAAGTGCCGGATTCTGCACCTGGAAAGGGGCAGCCCTGGCTGCACATCCAGACTGGGAAATCAGAGGCTGGAGGCCAGCCATGCTGACAGGTATTTGGGGGTCTTGCTCAACAGCAAGTTAAAGGTGAGCCAGCAGTGTGCCCAGGCAGCCAGGAGGGCCAACCATATTCTGGGATGCATTAAGCACAGCACGGCCATCTGCTCCAGGGAGGCGATTGTCCCACTCTACACTGCTGGTGCAGCCTCACCTCCAATATTGTGTGCAGGTTTGGGTGCCACAGTACAAGAGGGACACAAAACTATTGGAGAGTGTCCAGAGGAGGGCAACGAAGATGGTGAAGGGTCTGGAGGGGGAGTCTTAGGAGGAGATGCTGAAGTCCCTTGGTTTGTTCAGCCTGGAAAAAAGAAGACTGGGGGGAGACCACATCATGGTCTGTGGCTTCCTGACAAGGGGGAATGAAGGGGTAGGTGCTGAATAGAACCCGAGGGAGTGGCGTGAAGCTGTGACAGGGGAGGTTTAGGTTGGATATTAGGAAGAGGTTCTTTACTTAGAGGGTGGTTGAGCACTGGCACAGGCTCCCCAGGGAAGTGGTCACAGCACCAAACGTGACTGAGTTAAAGAAGCGTCAGGATGACACACTCAGTCCCACGCTCTGACTTGGCTGGCTCTGTGTAGAGCCAGGAGTTGAACTTGATGATCCTTATAGGTCCCATCCAACTCCGGATATTCTATGATTCTAAGTATTTAAATATATTCTTTAGGACCTAATTTTTAGGCTAGAGGTTTACCGTGTCCTCTTGGGCCCCCACTACTGTAAGTGGTGGCATGGGGCTGCTAGGATGCTGGATATTGGCTTTGAGTCATAGTATCTTTCTGCTCCTTGCAGAGAGTATCTGTCTAGCATAGTTTGCAGGGAAATGGTTTAGGTAGTGAGGTTGGTCTATTTCAGTCTGTCTTAATATGATGCAAGTTCACATCTCCAGCTGACTTGTTAAACCATCATTTTTTTTAAATTGCACACACATGGTTTTTTCCATATATAAGATATATGAGAGAGGATATATTTTTTTTTGTGCCTGTCAGCAGGGAATATGCCGCTTACTAAGCTTTCTTGCATATAATTTTAAATGGAGAAAATGCTTCCATATAAACTGAGATTATCTCATCACAATATTTTTATGGTTGTTAATTAAAATGTGAGGAAATCCTTTAGAGCAGATTTGCAGTTTTGAGACTTTTATGAGACTTAACATGAGACATCTATTTCTATAGTTATGCTGCCTTATTAGTTTTGAGATTAGGATATGCATGGCTATCAAATCCTGTGATGATTACTTGTTTGTTTTGCAGGGTAGACTAATTCAGTTATGGTCCCATTCATGTGGTGCTTGTGTCCCACTTTTCAACAAGATATTGTAGTGCTTTATTGTTACAGCTATTTTAAAATAAACTGCCAGAATACTTTTAATTTGAGCTTGTATTTTTTTCAATATTAACTTCCAGTGAAGCATATTTTGGTAGATTATTGTGAATAATGACCATTTAGGTTGTTTGAACTCCCTAAGTGCATTTTCGTCAGATTGGAAGACTGTAAAATGTAAGCGAAGGTTCACTGTGACTAGCTACAACAGACTTAAATCATGAAAAAGTTGTCTCGATGTAAATTGAAACCTGTAAAATCTTGGTTTACAGCACATAAAAGCATTATAGAAGGCAAGACCCTATATAAAGGCTTCCAGAAGGTGGGAGTTACTAAACACTAGTGTGTGCCCTGTTCTCTCTTCTAAGTGGAAGAGTGATTTCTTTTATTTTAGGCATGGTGCTTTCTGCTTGTACTTGTGCTTGGGTTAAAGAAATGATTGGAGTTAAGATCTGAATAGGATTAAACTTTTTTTTTTGCCTTGCTCTAGCCATGTCTCTGTTAGCATGATAACATGAATCTTTTAATCACAGGCTCATCTGTCATCTCAAACAATACCTCAAAGTTCTTTGCAGAATTTCCCAGTCTAGGAGTAATTAAGGCATGGAGAAAAGCGATCAGCTGTTAATAGTGAAGGAAGTCAGAGTCTATCAGAAGTCAATGTGGAGAGGATTCAAAGTTCTTTTCTTTGACCCATTTTGAGTGACCATGTGGAGAGAGCCTTGTGCTCTAGGTCAGCAGGAGATTATGTAAAGAAGAGGAGGATGGCTTCTCTCCCCATGGGTCATTAAACACTGGCTTTGGGTTGTTGTTTGGGGTTGTTTTTTGTTACAAGCTAGAGATGAAACATATCAGATAAAGTGTCAGGTGGAATAAGCAGTGCTAATTATCTTACAGACCTTAAAGGGGGTGTTTTTATTAGAGGATCACAGTGTCCAAGCAAATAACGTATGTTTCCCTGATGCTTCTTTACTCGCTCAGGCACTAGCATGGATGCACTTACGTGAGCAGACTGCACTGTCAAAAAGCAAAGTGAGTGAGAGGAATAAGGAGGGAGAATTGTTTGTTATGCTGGCAGGAATATACATGCTGATGTGAGTTGCGTTTATATTAGCAGACTATTCTGATACAGCTAATTAATCAAGATTTGTCTACCAAACTATGCCTCAGAGACTATAGCCCTTTTGCAGGTGTTGAAGGAGAAAACAGCATGGGTGGAGTCTCACTCTTGCTGTTAATAGAGGAAATGTGTTACAGGAGTTCTGGGTTTTATTTTTGCACAGTCTCATGGAGAAAAGGGACAATGTGAGAACAGAAGTGAGAAGAAATGAGAAATCAGAAAATTTTCTAAGAGAAAAAGCAGAAGTAAAGGCTGAATGACTTCTGTGTGTCTTTTAGGAGAAAGTCATTGAAAGGTGGTGGGGAGGTGGACATCTGTCTATATGTTCAGAGCTGTGGAAGTAGCATGTCTCTTACCTTTTGGTCCAGCTGGAGCTGTGGATGCTCTTTCCAGTGGTGGTATAGGGAGCAACACAGGATTGACATCTGACAGATTTCTGTGACCCGTTTGCTTAGGACACTTGTGGAATGATGACTAGTGATTGTTTCTGACTCCTAGGTTCCCTCCCAGAAAAGTAGTTCCTTTTATTTCCATTCTTGGACTGGGGAAAATTTTATTTGCAGTTTGGTTTTCAGCAGTCAAAAGAAGAATATAGCCTTCCTGACGGGACTTTCCGATCTCCTGTAGAGCCTTTGCCTATGAGTTTGTATAGACTTGTGACTTCTGAAGTCTTGTTTTATCTCTGACCAAGTAACTCACTCTGGAATTTTCCCTGCATACCCATCCTTCCAGCTGCTTGTGCCAGCTAATGATGTAGCCTGGTTTTGCATGTGCCATATGAAAAGCACTCCACTGGAATTGTGTGTGTGGGGAGGGGAGGAGGGGACTTGCAGATTTTTGGGAAGTAAAGGGGGGCAGTATAGCTTTCTTTTTGTCTCTTCAATTTCTGTTTAAGAAAAATAGTGGTATGCACCAAGGCTTATTCTTTTACCTGCCTGGTATTAAAACTAGATATGAATAACTTCTGATAACCTTGCAGCTCACTTGGGTCGTTCACCCAGTGGTAACACCAAATGCACTGAAATAGACAATACAGGTTTTTTTCACAGAGGGAAACTAGGCAGTGAAATAGATGACCTGTTAGATAAAATACCAGTGTTTCACATACAGGCTTTCATATTAGTGCAGCTGGATGCATACTGAAAGTGAGAATCGATTATATAGCTGCTGCTTATCAGAAGTTAGCAAATGGTAAATGCAATTTCATTTTTATAATCAATTACCTAGCCCTGGAACTCGTTAGCAAAGGTTAGAAGCTGTAATAATTTTCAGTAAATGCCTCCACATTTTCACAGGGTATTTCTACACACTGAGTTTTAGGGAGGTGAGGGAGAAATGTTTCTCTTCCCCAAAATCTTTTGAACTTCCTTGTGAAAGATGAGGAACAAGCCCTTCAATTTCTAAGCACAATTTGCATTCGTCCCACGATGATGTAGACTTTCTTGTTAGTCAAATGCTTTTCCTCCCAATTACAAGCATAGATTACTTTCAGCTTTATGGGTTCAAAGGAGGTTTGCATCCTTGTGTGGTTAGTTTATCCACATTGTTGGTCAGAATTTACGGGTAAGGAGGATTAAAACAAAGAACAAATTTTTGTTGATGTTGTTTCTGTTTTCCACTTACTCTCTCAGCAAGGTTCTAAAGCACAGAAGTTTTGTTGCCTATTTGTGATAGGCAATGAATGCATTGTGCCAAAAAATTGCCCATCTTCCTGTTCAACTAGCCCACTCAAGGCAACGTTTGCAGTTCACACACAAGGTTTCATACACACCTCCTCTTCCTCCTTGCGACCAGGTGGGGTTGTCCTACTAGCATATGTAGAAGCAGTTCATAGATAAAGGAAAATTTAAAAAAAAAATCTCACTGGCATTAGGCAATAAATCCCAGGAATGGTTTCTTTGTTTTCCAGTTTAGATTTTGCACAGGTAATAAAACTGTAATTCATTTATGTATATCAATAATTGAGTCTGTAATTAAGGCTTTTATTACTGATAAACCATTGTGATTCTCTGTAGTGAATATTATTAAAGCCCATTTTCAGTTATAAATTTTTCCTGATGATCAGTTATGAAAATTGATTTTTAAATTTAAAAAATACAACACAAAGCATTTTGTTGGCAATTATTTTCTTTCAGAATCCAGAATAGAACAGTGCAACAGATACTATTATGTTTTTGTCACTAGGGGAACATAACATGTTTAAAAACCTTTAGTGCAAGTTTAGGCGTGGTGACAGGATGTGTTTTAAATTGTCTCTAATCTTACTATGTAGAAATTTTTCAGTTTACTTCATTCCTTAAAAGCTGTACAAGTTCAAAAGCAAGTTCTACTAGAGAATTTCATGAACTGATGCCTATGGATTCTGCAGATACTGCTTTTTCTTGTCCTTCCTTTGTGATGCAGGGTAACTTGTATGGGAGGGAATGATGGAAGATGCTTTACAAACAATTGAATGGCCAACTAAACTCCTTAGGAAGGCAGTCATGCACCTTAAAAGGACAAATCAATAAAACAATCTGGTTGTTGATTTATATATTTTTCTAGATTTTCCTTTTCTTTTGACATTTAAATACATAGGGTTTTACCTTTGAGATTTGTTTCTTCTCATGCTCTTGACTTTCTCCATAGGTTTATTAAATAGACATAAGTATACCTACAAATCTCAGAATACTAAAAATAAAGAAACTAACGGGTTGGCAAGAAACATGTGGTAATGGTCTAATGTTGTCAGTTTGACTCAAAATAATTTCTGGATTGTTGCCATTAAAATAAATTTAGAATAGATTAAAAAAAGGAAGACGCAATTGAGAGAAAAATAATTTTTATAGGGGAAAGAAATCTATTTAGCACTTAAAAGTCCCAATGTATTATAAGGAAGCATAACTGAAATGTAGATACTATTTTAATCTTTAAATTTTTGTTTACTATAAGCTCATTTTTTGAGTTGTGTTGAAATAGTTTTGATGTTATTCTAGAAAGACAGGTTGGAACCAGGAGATAATGTAAGTTACACTGATCTCCATGTTATTGTTGAACTTTTCAATTCACTTGCCTGGTTTGTGCCTGAATGTTTTCGTGATGAAGCAAAGTCAGAATGACAGATGGAAAAACTTAGATGCTTCAGCTCAAGAGCTCTGCCAGGAGAAGTGTTTGGTGTGGATGCAGTCATGACAGGGTTTTGCATACGTTATACCTAATACCATTTCAAACTTAAGATAAAACTGTCTCCAGAGGGGAGGATTTGCTACAGCTGTGCTCACTCTCTGATCTGGGCTGGATGCAGTGTGCCTTGTGATGTGCTCTTCTGTGGTTGACTTTAGACAGAAGGCGTGAGGGAGGACCTGTGCTGCTCCCCTCCTGCTGCAGCTTTCCCTCAGGTGTAGCTATGCTTCCTACTTCAGGGATTATTTCTGTTGCCATGTGTCAGAGTTAGGCTGGAAATACGTTGCCTCGAACGTTTTGAGCCACAAACTATGGCTCTGAAGTACTGTTTGTTCGTTCCATGTTCAGAAGAAAGCAGCTGGCCTAATAGGATGACAGCCAGGCGTCAGTTGGCAGAACTGTAGGATGGTGTGGCAGACAAAAAGGGTTGTGAAGTCCTTGAACAGGCTGCCCAGAGAAGTGTTGAAGAACATCCACTCTCCCTGGAGGCTTTAAAAACATGTCTAGGTCTGGTGCTTAGGGACATTATTTAGCGGTGGACTTAGCAGTGCTAGGTTAATGGTTGGGCTTGATGATCTTAAAGGTCTTCTCCAACCAAAACAGTTCTGTGATGGTACAGGAGCTGCTCAGTTTCATAGTCTCTTGGACATAGCAGCTGGCTCTGGTGTTGTATGTTGCATCACAAATGCATGAAGATCTTACGTCAGCTGCCCTTTGATCTTGATGCGGTCTTAGGCTGCCTCTCTCAAGCAGGTGGCATAGTCTGTTCCTTGGGTGGAAAGCATCTCTCTGAGAGTAGGGGCTTGATAACTTACCCTTTGTCTACAGTTATGGGTGCCTTGTTTCTGAAGTAACCATGTTCCTTCTTCTGTAGCTCTTTGGATTTCTTAGTTCATGGTGATTGTAGTGACCAAATGCTTGGGCGGTTCTCCTCTGTCAGCTTAAAGAGAGCTGGAAGGTTATTGCTGTGGTCATACTTAAGGGATTGCACAAATCATGGAATGGCAAGCTTCAATTCTGTTTCAGCCCTCAGTGGGGCTTCTCAATTACTGCATTCAGGATAGGCCTCTCAGGAATAAGTGCTGAAATGATTTCTTGTTTCTGGGTAAATAGAAAAGAAGTTGCTTTATCTTCAGAGTTTTAGACATTTCACCTCTATTTTAACTATTTTTACTTAAAAGGTATCACAGAGTTTAAGCCTACTTTTGATCAAATCAAAAACCAGGTGTGGATGATTTCTTTTTGCTTTATCTGTATAGAAGTCATGTCAGCTACCTGTAGGTGTGTAATGCCAATATGCTGCAAGAATATTACTGGGGGAGAAGAGATTTCATGTAGAGTTTTTTTCCGTCTGAGAATGATGTACCTAAATGCCTGAGGAGGGAGGCAGGGCTGTTACAAAAGATTTACTGTAACCTGCTGCTGTAGAGTGCATAGGTGTAGATAGGATAAGAATGTCCGAGCTGGCTTTTATATGTTAATAGTAAAATTCAGTACAAAGAAACCACCTGCTTTTGTTGTGCTCTTCCCCTGCTACCTCCACAGCCTTTGATGCGTTCTCACTGTATTAACAAAACTATCCTGTGTCTATTACTGTACAGTAGAAACATTTATAGAGGGGAAGAAACATACCTGTACTACTGATCACTGTATTTTTATATAGCCTTGACTTATTTCCTGCATGGCTGATACCAATTATAGTTTAGTGTTGCTATCTACGTTTTTAGATTGAAAATACAAGTTAGAGGATGTTTTGAACTGGAACTTGACAAAGCAGAGCGCACCAGTGCTCAGCGATGGTTTCTGAACAAGCATGATCAGTCTCTCTATGCCCTGAGCTTAATTTTTCTCCTACCAGGTGACCTGTTGCCAAAGCTGGACCTGACACTTTGAAGACACTTGTCCTTAATAGTATACCTGTGCTTCAGTCTTGTTCTTTTCCACAGTTTGAGGAAACTGATGCCTGGGTCTTGGTTTGATTTGGTTTTGTTTTTTTCTTTTCCTCTTCTCCAGTCCCTTTCTTCCCCTCTCAGTCCCTGACAATCTTGCTGCCTTATTCCCCTATTTGAGTAGTGCTCTTGTACCCTTGCCTCATCAGGCAAGGTAATGAAGAGGCACATCAGGTTGCTCTCGGGATGCACAGTTTCCAGCTAATTGTGTGCTCTTGAATTGTCCTCTTAAGAGAATTTTTCTGAGATGGACTACGTGTCCTCTCACAGACGGTTTTCAAAAACACCTTTGGGTGTTTTAAGCATTAAAGAAGCTGTCCAGTACCTTCTCTTGCTTTAATTCATTTGCATGCTGCGAAAGTGGGGCATCCTAATTACTCCTCATCACTTGGAAGGTCACTTTAGCAGGTCTTCCAATTAAGTTGTCTATATCAGTAAAACAAGATGTTTTCTAGTATTTTTTTTCCTCCAGATTTTTATTTGAATAAGATCGAAGTGTCTTGTGTCCCTTTTGGTAGTTGTTGCAAAACTTCAGAAAGTGAAGTAAAATAGTGGTTTCCTCATGTAGTGTACCATTCTTTCAAAACTACTTTGATGTCACATTGCAGCGCTTGTTTATTGGAGGCAGTGGTGTCCTTAGTGGAAGTTAGGTGATGTGCAGGTTCTGTCAAGTGAAATCAAATCACCTTGCCTGCTGAGGTCTTATTTGCTTGCCTTGTTGTTTGTTTGTTTTAAGTCCCAGTAAAGGCTTGTATTTGTCTTAATTGCTTTTGCTGGTGTTAGAAAGTATTTACTTTTTATAACTGTGAATTCTCAGAGTGGAATAGCTCATGCAAGCATGTCAATTTTTACCACTGTAATTAATGGGGGTCTCTTTGTATTTACTATTATTAAGGATGCAATAAACCAGTAAGTCCCTGAAAATTTCTGATGCTGATAAACCATTTCTGTCCCCTTACAAGGTGGCAACTCTACTGGAGACTGCTGTGGTCTGATAGCCGCTTGGTGTGTTGTATGTGTAACTTCTCTATTTAAAACAAAACATTAAACTGGTGAAGCTCTGAACTGGTATACTGTACATGCAGAATTACTCTAGATTATAAATTAGCACAATTGAGTCTGTCATGAAAGTTCTCCTTCAGGTTTTTTAGTGCTTAGAGCTGAATAGCCTGCTCTAACACACCAAAGAAAATGTCTTGCTGACTGTGAAAGCGTGGTATGTTTGTGTCAGCTTGATTGCTATACTTTTGCTCTTGCTCTTGTGTACTCCTGAGCATTTGTTTTAGTTTTGCCCTTCAGAAGTTTTACTAGACTAGTTTGTAAGTGACAATATAATACCTTAAATGGGCATGTTAGATATTCGTGGGTTATGTGTTCTTTATTGATGTTTCCAAGTTGTACTAAATACTGCTGGGGGGGGGGTGGGGAGGGGACAGGACACCCTAAGCATAAGAGATGTTTATGAATAATTGCATGCTTTCAAAAGTGTTATGCTTAGCTTAATGCATGCTTTAATTCTCCAGGAAGCACCCAAGCGAAAGATATAATGCAACAAACTGAAGCTAATCACGTTCTCTCCTCCACTTTGAATTACATATATCACAGCATCTCAGGTCTTTCTGATGTTTTTTAATGCCAAAAATGTATGAGCAGAGTGTGGTGCTATGGAAAAAAAATGCAAATCGTCATGCAGGAAGGTTTGTGATAAAAGAATAGAAGGACTAAAGGACATAAATGAGGGGAAGAAGGGATTGTTGCAAATACATAAAGTATGGAGAGCAGGAGAAATATCTCAAAGTGCATTCATGAAGCTGTTACTAAGATATACTTTGTACTATAAATTTCCATTTACATAACTTTAATAGGAAGTCTGGACCATACAAAACTCTCTTCTATCAAAGTATAATTTGTTAAAAGCTTCTGTTTAGAATGGGCTTGAGTTTGGCTTGTGTTGATGTTTGGCTAAATGCAAGGCTGCATTTAACTGTGTAGTCTTTATCCAGGTCTGTTGATACATTTTAGATGAAGCAAAGCTAAATTTAGGCTCATGGTGACTGGTCAAATGCTATCCATACAAATGCTGGATGACACTTCTTCCTTCCTTTTCTGGTTTAGGCTTAGTCTCTGGTCTCTGAAAATCTACTGAACTGTAACATTAGGCTCCCATGGGAGTTGAGACCACTGCATTCCGAGTCCTTTAAATTCAGTCTTTGGCTAACACTGGAAGCAGGAGTAAGATGAGTATGTGCACGTGACCTATGTATTCTGCTCTTGATTTTGGTGCCCTTTCTGACACAAAATTACAGTGTCTTTTGTTTCCAACACAAGATCAGACTATCTCTTTAGGGACCTAGTGACATGTACTGACGTGTGAGCACAGGATAGCAAACAAGATGCACAGACTGTTGAGAGGAGGCAATAATGGATTATTTAAGCTACTGTATTAGTTAGGCTTGTTGCTTTCAAAGCCCGTAGTGCTGAGGCATGAGAGCTCTGCGGCCTGTAGCTGAAGCGGGCTACCAGCAGGTCAGATTGGTAGTGCCGATGCACATACCTGAGAAATGCTGGTTTAAGTAAGGTGAGAAGTCTTCCCCTGAAGAGGGGTGGCTTTCTGTGGACCAGCCATGTAACGTGTAGGAAGAATCTTCTCACTGCTGTGCTGTAGGTATCTCTTAGAAATGGAGAAATGAGTTGTACCTCTAGATGTTTGGGGCCCTTGAGCATGGTATTTGACTGATAGGTTGGCTCCATCTGTCAAACTGCTGCAGAGGGTTTTCAGTTCTGTGTGGGGAATAAGCCTCCGAAAGCCCTTTGGCTTGGGTCTGTGTTGGGAGTAAATGTTTGAAACGCTTCAGGTCTTAATTAGCTGAAACTTGAAAGATGTTTACTGAAAATAAGAGTGTGAGTAAATTGGAATTTGAGTAAAAGCTGTACTAGTTCAGATGAAGGCCCTCTTCTGTGATTTCAGCTACCAGTGGTCATACCAGGAATACCAATCTGAGATCATTGTTCTGTGCTGACATCAGAGGTTGCAAGGAAAGACTGAAGGGAAAGCTAGTCACAGAAAATGAAAAATGGTCATGCCTGTCCTTTAAAAATTATCTTAAAGCATTTGTGTGTGTGTGTGTACAAAAAAAAATCCAAGAACTTCTGTTTGTCTGCTCTTTTTGTTGCTTATTTTAATTAATCATATACATCAAGTACTGTGAAGTCTAATTTGCATGTGCCTTGTCAGGGTTGTTTTTTCTGTCTAGATTAAAATGTAAGTATAGAAAACTGTCCACATTAAAAATTCAGCAACTGCCTTGTTGTAATTGAATTTGTCTAAAACTGGGCATTTGTGCTTTAGCTAGTTTAATTTGTATTTGAATGCATAAGTAGAGACTTTGAATTGGATACTCAATTAAAAAATTGTATATGCAGGTACATTCTTCTTCACTGCAGTATCCAGAGACATGCTATTTATCTGTATAAGGCCAAGTTCTAGAGTTCTTACTCAAGAAATCTATTTATATTTTAAGTGTCTTTGGGCTCTTTTTTTTGTTGTTTTTTCTCTACCACACTCCAATCTAGATTTCCCAGATTTGATTAAGACTTTGCTTCAGAAGTGTTTGGTGGTTTCTTTGAGTTGATGAAGAGAGTAACAGGTGTGGTCCTTCAGTTAGCAGCAGTCTTGAAAAACAGTAGTATCTGGTATGTGAGATGTGTGAGTGGAACTGAGATGAGCCCCAAACCACAGTAGGTTAAATTTACTCCAACTGAGAAAAGAAATATTTCAGTGTATTCTTAGAACATGTAGGAGAAGCTACATAAAATTCAGTATGTAATTTGGAAGTTAGTTTAATACCACTTTTTTGGGGAGAAACCTTACAGCTTGACAGCACCAGTTTCATCATTAACAAATTGAAGGTAAAAGATGCAGGCAAATAAATACTTGCTGCTGCTCTTTAGCATTTAACTTCCGAAATGTCACCTCTGAAAACATTTGGTTTTTTTCAGAAACACATTTCCAGATAAAGAATGTAGAATAGGAAAGCGGGAGGAGAAGGCAGAGCGTGAAACATGACCAAAGCTGAATCCAAGCATTGTCAAGCTGGTGGCATGTCCTCAGGGCTGTGTGGGGAGGTTCCAGGGTACCAGGTGTGTAATGTGCTCCTGGCAACCTGTGAAACTTCTGCTTGAAGCACTAGGCCTAGGGTACCTTCTTATAGGCCCAAAAAATTCAGAGGGGACAAACATATTTTGAGCAACAAAACAGTGATGATGTGGGAGAGCAGGGAGATGCAGAAACAAGTTTTTGGTAGATCTATATTGAACATATACAGGGCTATGCAGCAAGAAGTTCCTTGTTGGGGGATTTGTTTAAAAATTCAGCAGATTGGAAAATGGAAGTGCACTCAGGAGTCTTGTTTCCAGTTCAAGCATTCACTGCTGATTTCAGGCCAGAGGGCATGTCAGGTTCTGGTGAAACAAGTGGTTTATACCCACACTGGAGTATCCTTGGGGAAGACTTATAATGATGTTGGCAAGAAAGAGGTGCGCACTTAAGACTGGAAGGGGCATTTTGGATCCTTAAGCCTGTGACCACGTAATCACAGACAACAATATAAATTCCATTCATGAACTGACTGACTGCTTTGAAAAATGAAGTTTCCTGCCACTGCTTCTTCCCTTTAGAAGTCTAGAAAATTTCAGCTTTGTCAGAATGCAGTGATGGTACATTAAAGTTTTGTGTCGGTTTTTGAACTGTAGCTTAAGCCTGTCCCTGATACATACAGAGAACAGGCAAACTTTTCTGATTCTTCTCTTATAACAGTGTCTCCATTACTGAAAGCAATCTTTTTTTTTATTTATTCAAGTTATACCAGGGCTTCCTGAAAATATACAAACAGAAACGTGCTGCTGAGGTGAGGCTTTGCTGTGGCCATTGTACAGTGACATTAATACTTCACATATTGCTCTGACTATATAATTAAAACTAATTTTTTTATATTTTAAAGTAAAAGCTATATCAAGGGATAAAATCAATGCTTAAATGTTTTATTAAATGTTACATTAGTAGTGAGAGAGAGGAGGTAAATGAGAAGGTGTATGAGAGTTGGTGAATAACACCACATGAAAATTCATGATGTGGCTTCCTATATTCTCTTACCAGTGTCAGATCTGCTGATTTTTAGTTATACATACAGTGTTTCTACAGGAAAGGACAAGAGATCAAAGGAATCTGGAGAATGACTTCAGTGAAAGTACATTTGATCCTTGCAGTATCTTAGTAACACTGTGGGAATACATGGGGCATTTTTGGGTTTGTACACATCCAGCTTTACTCACCCACACCATTTAAAAAATAAAAATTAATTAATCCTTTTGCAGCTAAGTAACTGAACCTTGAGGGAGCAGTGCAGTGACGTACTGATGTGAGATAGGGTTGGTTGCATGACTCACTGCAAGGAGGCTGGACTGAGGAACGCTAAATTTCCTGAGGGTCTCCCTAGTCTTTTTTTTTTTTTATTCCCCTCCCCCTCCAAAAAGCGTCAGGATACAAGTATCTTTCATAGCTGCTTGTCTTTAAAGGAGGGAGAATATTTGAGAAAATAACACCACTAAAAGACTGTGGAGGAATATTGGTTCCCAACCAGCATCTTGTGAGCAGAATGGCCCTGAATATGTTTCCTCTGATGCTCTATATATTCACGCAATTATTGTGTCCTTGGTATTACTGGAAATAAGCAGTCATTTTTCAGTATGACAGTAAAGCAATGCCTTGCTATTTCACACTTAGCTAGAAGAAAGGTTGCTCACTTTGAACTTGTGTACCACCATGAAGAGCTTGTTCCAGTCAGGGTCTACTCCCTTGTAATTATGAAATTAGGACTAATGGCTTTCTTTTTCTTAACATGAGTCATTTCTTGCCACTACCCACACAGTTAGTGTAAAGGCAGTGATAAAATGAAGGAGGAGGCAGGGGGGCGCCATCCGGTCCACTAATTCAATAATTCTTTGTAGTGACACACAGCTGGACTTACCTTTCAAAAATGGTGTTGTAATAAGACTCACGCTAGCTTTAGTTTTGCCTATCTATAGTTCATTACAAAATACTTGTTATATATTATTTCTGCTAAACATTAGCTGTTTTAGTGACAACATTGCAGAGGAAGTGATTTCTTCTTCTGAATTTCTTTTAAAAAATAAAAAAAAAAAAGAGAAAAGCAACAAACACCCAAAACCCCCAAACCGCAATCAGTGCTGTAATAGTGCTGTGAGGCGTGCTGCTTTGGAGGTTGGTGTTTGGTTTGGCTTTTAATGCTAACTCCAAAGCTCTTAGTTTTTAGTAAGACAAAGCAATATGGAAGGTAAACCAAGTTAAGTAGACTTCTTGCTTTTCTATTCCTATCTCCCTAGCAGAAGGAAATGGATGGTAAACGATGGCCGGTCCTGTTGCAGTCTCAGCCTCTGTGGCTATGAGAGCCAGTGATATCAGACAGTGGCAGCCTGTGCATACAGAGTTTCTTCTGCAAAGCAGAGATTGTGCAGCCTCGAAGTGCTAATCTGGTTTATTTTAACTTGCTTATTCAGTTTAGGTGTTTTATTGGCTTGGCATGGCTTTTCTTTTTATAAATAATACGGGTAACACTGAAGAAGTGTAGAAAAATTTTGAAAATTGCTGCACTGAATTTCCTGAGAAGTGGTAGATACCACACTTCATGAGTAAAACTATACTGTGTGGTTTTCCCACCAACAGCTTACAAAAAAAACTTGGGAGAACAGACTATCAAGAAAATACAAAAATAAAAAGTAAAACTTAAATAAATCTCTATCTTTTGTTCAGACATTCAGCTACAACACGAGCTATGTAATATGACTCTTCAGTTTTTGGGGCTGAGTTCTGGCATTTTTCCTTATGCTGAAGTCAGTCTTCATGAAAAGATGAGAAGAGGGGGATTGTGCTGAAATCATACCTAGCTGTAAAATAACATTAACGTACCTAGCCTCCAAAATTGTGTAGAGGTTAAAAATATGAAGGGCTGCAACTGGACAACTCTTTCTGGTTTAACGTGATTGCAAGAATTAGCTGAGAAAACATATTTGGATACTAAGATTATAAATTGTGTGTTAGTTGTGTGGGAAGAGATTGTTACAAGAATAAATAGTATGCCTTGCTGCCTTGTTCCCACTCCCACCTTGTATGGGAGGGATGTGTATGGAAAGGACAAATAGTGATCAAATACAGGTGTCAGAAAGCATGTGTAATGCAATTGGGTTAGTGACCTATCTGCTAAAAGAACCATTTGTGTGGAGGAAGACTGTGAAGAAACATTTCAAAAGCATGAATAGAACCAAAATAAACGACCTCACAAAGCAGCTAGACTCTCAGCTTGGCAATTAGGGCAACTGCTATTTGACGTGGGAGCCATAATTTCATTTTCTGAGGAACTGGGGTGGCAAGTCCAAGTCCCCTTGTCCGGTACCTGTCCTGCAGCATAGGGATGGAGGTCTGAACAGCCATCCCATGTATAGTCATAGGCATTTGCCACAGCAAAAGTGGGGCCTGTGTGTGTCAACTCCTAGGATAGCATCTCAGACCACAAAGGAAGTCACTGTCTTGCATGAAAGATCACATGAAAGAGAGAGCTGATAGGGTCATGGCTTCTTGTGGCTCTCTGCTCTCACAGCTGGGCTCGCGAGCGTGATCTGTTAGCACGACGTGCTAGCATTGCTCCAGCCACCTGAAGAAACTAAACCTGAGCATCAGAAAAGCCCACAAAAATTGATGGAAAAATGGAGTGTGTGCTTTTACCTATTTTGTGATTGGTATTCTTTGTAATGGGTCAGAAAAATAGTAATAAATTTAAAAAAAAAAAATTGGAGGGGGTGTTGGGTTTATTTTTCTTTTATTTAGCACAACCAGCAAATTTGTTTGGGGGTGGGGTGTGTTTGTTCTGTAATTACTTCTAGAATTGGCTTCTGCATGAAGAATTATCAAGGCAGAAAACAATGACTGCCTGGTCATCACTCCTCTCTTTGAAGGAGGAGGCATGATTCTGAGTGTGCCAACACACTTACCATTCTTGTTTCTAAATTGTGGAATGTGACTGTGGTGCACAAGATGCTTGCATGAATTTGACATGGGAAAAGAGACTTCTGCTGGAAGGTGAGATCCTTGGAGACATGAGCCCTATGCCTTGATTTATTTCTTTTTAATAGCATTTCTGTATAAAGATAAAAGCATGATCCCTTGCTGGCTATGCAGGCAATAGGATGTGGAGCCAGTGTGGAAACATGGTCTAACCTGAAAAATTAACCACTTTTCTTAGCCAGTATTGGATTAAAATATTGCCGTGGTTCTCTGTTCTGTTGGTTACGTATCACTTAATTTTCTAGGCAATGCTTTATAAATAAGAAACTTTCGGAAGTCCAGCCCACAACTTCATGGGAAGAAATCCCTGTTTGCTTAATTTTTTTATAATTTCTTCTCCGTGGGCAGGCAAAAACTAATTTTTGGATGCTGTTACAGACCAGTGAAGGAATAGAATTCTTTCTCTGCCATCTGAAAATTACAGAAAAAATAAAAATAGAAGTGCCACTGAAGTCTGAATTAATTGACACACATCCCAGTAAGCAGAAGGCGGCAGGAATTGGGTAAAGTTATCATCTTATTGCTGGGGAACTTGTAATTTTTTTTTGCAGACTACAAATTAAGGGAGTTTTTAGATTACTTTTAAAAAGTCAAAAGATGTCATCTTTAGAATATAGTTTGGTGGGTTTGGGATGATTTTGGGTGTATTTTGGGTTTTTTCCCCACACAGTTGAGGAGCAGGAAGAAGTCTGTTGTATAAAGGCAATGTCAGCATCCAAAGCATTAGGCAGGTTATTTTTTATCTGAAGTATGAAATTCTGTTAGCCATTTTAGAAGTACTATTCATATCCTTTAAAGATTAAGTTTTGTAACACTTAAAAAATACTGTGTGCTTAGGTTAGAAGTGTGTTTTAAATTTTCTAGTACTATGTAAAATGTGAGTGTGGTGAAAGACGCTGAATATTGTCTGACCAGTGACCAAACAATGGAATGTAATTTTGTTCTCAGTAGATGGTTTATCCCTATTTTTCTTACAAAAGTAAAATGTATGTTTTTGAATAGAGGAAATAGATGCAAACGATCAAGTGTACCCCGTGCTATGAATGAAAGTACTTGAAGCCTTCAGCGTTAGGTTCGTGAAAAATCCCGAGGGAGGAGATGATTTCAGGTGTATGCTTGCAGCCTTCTGACAGGCATGGGGTCTGACCCCTCGACATCGGCGTCGGACTGAACGGGGCTTGCATTGGCTGGGCCTACCTGGTGAGTGACTTTATGATTAGCAGGAGAGGAAGGAAGGCGTGCAACATCTGGCTAGCAAGGAGATACTTGTGTGTCTCAGCATTTCCTTGTGTGTTTTCCTGAGCGTGCATCTGTGTGTTACTGGGGAGGGTGGGGGCGGTTCCTGAGGGATTACCTTGGACAAAGACAAAGAATTATGGTTATGTTAAGAAATACACAACTTTGGCTACAGTTAAGGAGTGGGTTAGGGGTATTTTTTTACGACATTTCTGTGAAAAATAGGTCTGATTCTAGATATTTTTGCCTTTATTGGTATTCTAGTAGTTTTCGTAGCAGATACCTGCATTTGAAAAACAAAAGAACCTGAGATTGACAAATATTTTAAAGAGCTTGCTGGCTTTCTCAGGTGCAGTATGCTCAAAGCCACAGCAGTTTTGCTTAAACAATAATAATGATAAAAGAGTCAGTATGTGAATAGTGGCTCCTGACAACCATGCAGAATGTTTGAGGAGCTTTGACTTAACATGTTTTATGTCACTATTCTTCTAGTGTATCCCAGTAACTGTAAGTGGCTTTGCTTCTCCAGGGCTGTGCAAAAAAATTTCTTGAATGCAGATGGTTGAGTGGTGAAAAAGAAAATCTCCTCTATATGCGCAATGCCAAGTTTGTTACTGAAATTCTTGAAAGCACTGCCCTCAATTGCATCAGTTTTCATTTAGTATTCAATGTTATCCACCTTTCAGAGTTGTGGTTGATGGTGGCTGCAGAACTAATTAGCCTTTTTGAAGGACAGGGCAGCGGTAGAAAGATAGGGACTTTTTCTTTCTCTCTGAAAATAAGCGCATCTAGAATGTGCTGAACTTTGTGGCAGAGACCAGTAGGAATGCTTTTTGTCACTTAGAAGCAGCTTTTCTGGCACAGAAGGGTGACAGCTTTTGTCCCCTCTGTTGGCTCAAGTTAGATGTGTTGGAGTAAGATCTTTGCTTAGCGAGGAACATCCCTTGTGGCACAGAAATAAGGGAGTAAGCTCTCAAACGTTGTTGCTCGGCTTCCAACATGATCAAGTGCGGCTCTTACTCCTAAATTTCCTGTCCAAGCAGTTTTTTTTATTTTGGGGCTAAATTTACAATGTGTAAATTAATCTTTGATTTAAACTGTTTTGCCACATGTTAGAAACCCTTCACCAAAACAAAAAAAAAAACCACCATTTAAACCAGGTCTGACTTTCTTAAAAGGAACTGTGATTTTTATTGTGTAGCTACAAATTATTGTGAATAACTGTCTATTTGAACAGGTTGTGTGTTCCTGAGAATAGATCTGTTCTCTTAATGGTAACCATAGTGAAATGCCATTCAACTTCACTTGACTTCAGAAGAAACCTGGCAGAGAACTTTATTTGGCTAAACAATTTTGTTTAACCAAATAGAATGCCTATTTAGCACTCTGTTTTGCTAGAATGCCTATTTAGCACTCTGTTTTGTAATGCAGAACACATTTTGGGATAAATTTTTATGTGCTTCTTGATGATTGACTTCACATCAGTTAGCATGGTAACCCTTTAAGTTTATACCTCTTGTTGTTCTAAACAGATTCAGAGTGCTGTTCTGTGTAAGATACGAAGTGAGAATTGTGTAATGGCATGGGCTAGTCAGAGCACTAAGAGGGACCTTTTTCCTAGTCCATTTTCAGTGTCTGGGTTTAGTCACTGTCATCCTGTGTGTGAGGGCAATTGGCTAATTACAAGTATGTGAAAGCACTTGGTTTATTAAGCAAGATAGATTGGTAATAAACAGACTTGTTCTCCCCCACCCCGTACGATTCAAATTAAAGTAGGTCTGAGAGTTCTTCCTGTTTGATGAAGGTGTGATTGTGTTTTTGTGATTCCCTTGTTAAAGAATTGTACAGTAATTAGTATAGCTAGCTACAAAGAGCGGCACTCAAGCAACACGGCATTTAATTGGAATTGTTAAACATTTAAAGGTAATAATATGTGACCTGGGTGGTGGAATGTGATGGCAGTTTTGGTTTATTCTTTGGGATCTGGAATTTTTAGGTTATTTAGGTGTTTTTTTTTTTATACATCTTAGTTTTTAATCTCAGCCCAGTGAAGTATTTAGTATTTGCAGGGGTTTTTTGTGTTGTAAAAGCAACATAAATAAGAATGTCATGTTCTAAAAAATAAAGTACAATTATCAAGTCTGTAATAATTGGAAAAAATCTCTTAAGCCTGTAAATCTTTTCCATATTAATTTATGCCAAGTCTAGAAGTTTGATAAGCCCTGCTTATGGGAATACACAAAGGATAAAGTGGTCCTGCTAAGAAGTTCTCACTGTTGTACTTAAAGCAGTAATTTAAATTGCAAAGTAAATATGCAGGTTTAGCTTATGGTTTATTACAAAAAGTGTAGCTCAGTGCATCAACATTTCAGAGCTTTTTTTTTTTTCTATAATAGCTCCTCCCACTCTAGGTCTGAACCATCCAGAACTGAAGCCATTTCACGTTCACATAAAAACAGGAGGCTTCTGTGGTAGTGTTCTCAAAATGGGTAATGCTTTTCCATTTTAAAACTCCAGACTCCCGCGGCTCATGCATCCCTGAGTGAGTCTGAGATTACTAAAATTACTTTCTTCTGAAAACTGGATTAAACATTAACGTGCAGAGGTGGGGAAGGGAGGGAGGCTATTAATGACTTTTAATCTCAAAGGCTAAACATTTGACCTCTTATCTAGCAGCTCCCCTCCTTTCCCCATCTTCTGTATTCCCTCCCCAGAGACCTGGAAGGATTTTCCTGGATGGAGGAAGCAGAAAGGCAGATGGAGGTACACAGTCTTCTAACACCAGCCACCAGCCAAACATCCTGCTGGGAACAGAGTCCAGCCCTTGCAGTTTTGCCTGAATGGTGCGTCAGCTTGGCCTTGTTGTGCTGGAGCACGTGTGGAACCACCAAACAGCTGCAGGCACAGGGAGCTTGTGCCGTCGCTGTGCTGAGCTTGCTGATGTAGACACAGACTGTGTGGTTACTCCACCCCATCCTTATTTACCATCGGGGGTTACGTGTGGGAAGCAAATGGAGGAGTGTGTCATCTCATTGACCTGGTCTGAAATAGAAGCTTTCAGTGCTCAAAAGATTTAACTGAAAATTAATTTTACCTTTGCATACTCAGTGTTTTTAGGCTATCTGGTTTGGCTCTTGCTTTGTGACCTCATTCAGGTATTTAACCTCGCACGCAGGTACAGTCAGCTGCTGTTCAGGAAAAACTTTTTGATAAAAAAAACTGGGTGAGTTTCTGAATTCCCAGTGTGACCACTGAGCAGAAGTATATGAGCTTTCTGTTAACATTAAAAATAAAAAGAAAAATACAAGACAAAGTTAAAATATTTCTAGAGATGTAAACACTGCATTTTTCACATAAACATTCCTCTTACCTAGAACATCAAGAGCTTTGCAAGGGTTTCCTTGATGAACAGAAGTTGCTTGCTCACAAATGCTTAGCTCAAAGTTCAAACTGAAGACTCTTCTATCTGGAATAGCAGGATTTTTATTATGCTTTTTAACCATTGTTACAGAATATGCCACATTTTTGGATTTTCCTGCAACTCCTGTTTACAAATCTTCTTGCAAATGCCTTCTAATTAGGAGTGAGAGTCTAGTTACCAGCATTAGAGAGCTGGGGAGATTGGGATGAGAGGGGGAAGAGAGAGAAAGTCTAGAAGACTTTTCAACTTGCCCTGCCTACTGCTCTCTCACTGTTTGGATAGAGGACAGTTGTAGACAACAAAAGGAGCAGTGTACTTAACAAACAGGCAAACACTAGGTGGTTTTGACATCCCGTTAGTTTTTACCCAAGAGTAATTGTCCTAATCATTTTTATGTAGCTCAGTTAGTTACTTTGTGAGGCATTCATCCTATAACCCTGCAATTAGAGCACTTAAGACACTTGCACAAGAGCAGTTTAGCAATGATACAATAAGGATAACAATGAAGTTAATTTTGTGTTCAAAGGGTCTTTTAAAGTAACTAAATTTCATAGCAAGACGTGTAATTAGATCTGTTATTGTAAGAAGAAGGTTATGAGGGTGGTGCCAGGTTACAGTACACAGAATTCAGTAATTTTAAGTTTCAGATCACTTTTGGTTAATTAAAAACACAATTCTTGAGCTCACCTGTAGCTTTTTTTCATAACAACTCCCTGCTCTTTATGATACATAATCCATCAAAAAACACCCACAGATAGCCTCTTTTGAAATTCCTGCGTGGAGATGTCGAAACTTTAAATGCTTTAGCATAAACAGCCTTACACAAATTTCTGCCTTTTGATCCATGTGAATGTCATTGTGAATGTTTCTTGGATTTAGTATTTGAGTTTTGCCATTGGAGACTGTTAAGAAGGTATGGCTTTGCTGAAGAAAAGCGACAATTCTATTGCTGCCTCTCAGGCGAGGATTGTGAGGAGTCTGTGTGTACTGTTAAGATTGTTGAGATTACTTACACTGTGCCTGGTGTTGGTTCTTAAATACCAGGCCATCTTCTTAACACAAACCCTGACACAGGGGATTTCTACCGACAGGGTTTTTTCCTGATTATGTGCTACAGGCATAAAAACCTTTTCAGATACTTAGTCAGGAAGCTCCTTAAGTCTTCCTGCATGGCTCTGTCTCTCCATGCATCATAAAATGTGCACACAACTTGTTTCTTCTTACAGACTTGTCCAGACAGGCTTGCTGGGGAAATTATACACAATACGTCTGTTCTGTGGGCTAGCTGAAGAGCTGAGAGTCATTCTATACTCCAGAATGGGGAAAAATACACAGAGGTTTGCAGTTGTCCGCATCGGTTTTTTCATAGTATTTTCTGGGTCTGTGGCGTGCCCTAGGAAAGAAACACTTAGAAAAAGTGCTTTGAAACCATGGAGTGTCACTAGGCACTTGAAATAGAAGTGAGCCGTTATCTGACATGTTTTCCAGGGGCTGTACTGACAGAGGAAAGAGCTGTGCTCCAAACTTAGTCTCCTGACTGCAGGGGTACACTTCTGGGTAACACTTACTGAAGCTGTGAACTCGTACTTGGCTGCTTTAGCATACTGGTTCTTTCGCATATATGCTATGAGACATTTCATCAGCTACAGAGCACATTAATATGCAGGCTTTAAAAGTGCCTTGGTTGTGCAAACAGTTGGAAAGCTGTCCTGAAGCCTGCCTACTTTTACTATGTTTGGAAATACCCCTTGAAAAATTAGGTGGGAAGCTGCATGGAAGAACTGTGGTGTTACAACACAGCATCACGGGAAAGACGGGAGAAAGTGGTAAAGAGCATGAGTAGCCACAGAAATCTGTGTGATAAGTAACAATGCTCTCTTTGCCTTAGCATGTTTAAAGAACTGAAATAAGCGTTGCTATGTGATTAAAGGAAGAAGCAAGTGTGTGTGATTACGATAAAATCACCGTACCTGCCTGTGTTAAAATCAAGGAAAGCAGTTAAACTTGCCCCTACTTTAAACGCTGTAAGTCTAAATACATATTGGGGGGGTTCCTTACTTTTCCACATCATCTCTGTGTCTGGACATGAAGCAAATGTACAATGAGTTGTTTTGGGGGTTTTTAATGGCAGAGGACTGATACGTTTCTGTTGTAAAGGCAATGGCTATGCAACATCCTTTACAAGTAGCTGCTTCCTGCCTTTTGGTTAATTTTTATTTTGGTGAGTTGTAACAGTAGTTGAAGTAAGACTGCCTGCTTTAGCATGTCATATGTATGTTGGCGTGTGCAGAACAGCTGTTCCACATTCAAGTTTACTTTAAGATTTCATGGGAGGGCACACACTCCCACTTGGAAACCCACGTGGGTCAAACAGTGGGTTTGAGACTTTGAGAGATGATGCTGGCACATGAACGTGAGGTCCATCTTTACAGCATCGGTAAACACATGAACGATGCTCAGTATTCCTTGGATGTTCCCACTGTTCTGCTGTATGAAAATTGTTTTCTAAAGGAAACAAGCTATTGCACATATAAAGATTCTTATGAAAATTAGCCTTTCAAAAGACAGTTCTCCGATGTTATGTAATTAACCACTTTTGGAAACAAGGAAAGACAGATTTTTGAATGTATAATTTAGATTGATGTCACAGAATCCATAATTCAGGAGATAAGGGATGGGGTTGTTTGTTCTTGATTGATTGCAATTGCAACCAGATTTTAAAGGGGAAAAAAAAGGCAAAGAAATTCTAAAAGTAATTTTAACATGGAAAAAAGATAGACTGAGGCACTAGTAAGAAATTTGTGACTTTCATCAGTGTAAATTGACCAAATTTTAATATCTTATTGCAATATGGAGCAGTGACACTGGTCAACCTTTGACCTTTGCTTTTACTTCGTGGTGATCCAGTATCCACTCTTTCTGAGGCTGCTGTATTTTCAGCCCCCTTGAGCAGCTTCAAATAGCAGTTATTTGAGGGCAGGGAAGATGACCATGCTGGAGCTGTCAGATCTCATGCACACCAACTTTACAGAGAACTCCAAATCTTCTCTTTTCAGTAGACCTTGTACGCTGTGGAAGATGAGTAATTAGAGGACAGAGGGTGTCTTAAACCAGTCTTGTAGCACGGAGTCCTTTAAAGCTAGTATGATATAGATGGGAAGTGGGTCAGTTAACTTGCGGAGGGAAAGTTTGAACAACCTTGTTCATAGTTGAGAAGTTTAATGGGAGATTTTATTGTGGTTATATTGGATATCCAGTGACTTAGAACAAAAGAGAAGTACAGGATAAGAATAAACATTTGCGCTGTTGCACTGACTCTATTTAGGGCAGACTCAATCAAGTCTGCCCATTAAAATTGACTAATAAATCTTTCTAGGGCACAGTGGAAATCCTGGGGAAAGTACTAGGGGATGGTTAAATGCCACTGGAATTTCTCAATAGTCATTGTCTTTTCCAAGGTATGGATTTCCTTCTTTTTTTTTCCTTTAGAGAAGGGTGGTGGGCACAGACTTCTCAGTGACCTCTTGATGTGAATCAGGGTTGGCAGATCTAGGAGGAGAACTGATGACACTTCTACAGGAGGCAAGTTTCTGGTTTTAGTGACTTAGGGGAAAATAAGAGTGACGTTGGTGCTTCCTTCTTTCAGAGCCATTACTGGAGCACTTTCTTTTAAAGACCTATCTGAACCATGATAAGGGTAAATTAACTTGTCGCAGTGCTTACAGTGAAAAGATTTATTTTGTGGTGTATATGGACAATGCAGGAGCTGTTGAATGAGGGCACATTTTGGTATTCATCTCTTGATATCGTGAAATGGAGAAATGAGCTATGCGATGATTTAGAGGAGGCCATGAAAATAGCCTTACCAGATGGAGAAGTGTCGCAGTTTTGGGATGGGAACTTCAAACATCAAAGTGAAGATCCCTGAAATGAGAGATTCACTGTTAAACAGAAGAGCTTGTGAATTAGAGAAGAAGTTATTGATTATCTCTGGGTCTGAATCTTGTCGTCTTAGAAGGCTGTAGTGTTTAGAGTAGATTGCTTGCTTTCCCTTAATGAAGGCTAGCAGCTGTTTGGAATGCTGAATTAAGCCCTTGGAGACATGCATTAGCAAGCAGTAGTACTCAAAAATACATGATAAATGAATGTTGTATGGCTGCTCATTCAGCATATATGCCTATGTGATGGCCGTGCAGGAAATACTATTTATAATAATATATTTTACTTCAGTTGAAAGCAGCCATAATAGCCAGCTGGGAAATACAGTAAGCGATCCTGATCGCTCCCCCCGCCCTGCTGTTTATTCAGGTTGAAGTCTGCTGTGTGGCAAACAAGAAGTTAAAAATAAGCTATAAATAATTGTGTTAATCAGTGTATAATTTATCTTTGTATTTGTTTATTGCCTTGGGTACTTGATTAGACAGCTCTAACATACAATTAATCAGTAACCTTCAGTGTTAACTTCTCAGCACTGTTTAATTAATCGGTGGTGGTGCAGAGGCTCTGCTGGCTAGGAAAGCCAGGAACTGTGCCATGTAAACACTTTTGTTAATGTCAAGTGAAGGTTGAGATATGCTTTATTTTTTTTCTTTATTAGCTTAATTGAACTAATCAGCCATTCAGGGTCTAGGTGCAAGTTCTAGAGGCAACTCTAAAAAAAATAGAGGAAAAAAACCCCCGTGGAAACAATGTGTCATATAAATGCTGGAAAGGTTTTGTACCTGAGCCATTATCATAAGTCTTTCAAAGCGTACTGAACATCATGTTTATTAAGTACTGGTACAAGGTAGAGACCAAAGTGGAATCAGTTATGTCGATAGTTGTATATCTCACTAGCACTGCCGATGTGGGGACCAGCTTACATTTCTGGACACAGGAAAGCTACCTGCAGATCTAGTAAGCATGGAGGGTTTTCATCTTGGCACTGCAGGTAGTTTACTGTAAGCACAGACGCTGATATATGTCCTGTGTGAAAGAGATTTTGATGTTCTTCAGCAGGTTTTTAGGAGAGAGTGAAATGGTGGGTTCTGGAATTCTACAAAGAAATCATGTGTCAGTGGTAAGCCTTGCAGGCCTACAATGTTATTCAGGTCCTCAAAATCCTATGAGTATACCAAATACTGGTTTGCAAAAGGACAAGACGATTACATCATAAGTTATGTGAACTTGGAAGTAAAATTGCTCCTTTCAAGTGTAATACTTTTCATTTAGTTAAATTTATGAAGATTGTATGAATGAAGTACGAGTGGAAATGCTGTGTGTTTCTCTGAAAGCACCAAAAGAAAGAGCAACAGGAGGCCTGTAAAAATGGCCTGGGTTGTTAACAAGAGAGGCACAGTTTGAAGATACTGCTCCCAGGACACTGCTTGTAGTAGTAAAATTGAAGAACTTGCTGTTTCTATTGAGACTAGAAGGCTTGCACTCTGCTAAGACCACAACACAGAGTCTTCTGCTGGCAGCAGCACAGTGACAACAAGGTTGCAACGTATCACCTATATGATTTTTCTTTCCTGTTAGCTCATGAGGGAAAGCTAAATGTATTTCACACAGACTAGGACAAGCGACCAGTAGACAACAAACTGTCCTAAGATTTATGGAGGCTGAAATAAGCAATGCTTTGAAGCAAGGGATGGTTCCATAACGAGTGTTGACTGACCCCAACTGTGAGAAGGATTTGATAGCCAGCATCACGTATTATCAGTGTTGTGCACAAGGGATGCTGGCCAGGCCATTTGGACGGATATGCCTCAGTACTTCCAAATCTGTGATTGTCTCACTGATTTCATGCACTCACACTTTTGCAGTGGGGCAGGTAAAACAATTTAGAGATAAGAAAATACCAGTTCCATATGTTCTTCCATAGACTTCTCTCATAAATATTTGTCAAGGGTGATCTTTCGCAGTAGCTACAACTCTGGACATGCTACTGTACATCTTGATTGTGTTGTTTAGAATATACTATGCATTCCCAATTCAACATCTTCATCTTCAGACAGAAGAAATAATGAAGTCTCTTTTCAAACAGCTTCATGTTGTCTACCTCACACATCCCGTCTACCTCCTCAAACTGCTGAAACCCTGTGGGTTCTCTCCATGATAACCCTGACCCACTTTCAGGGAGAATCAGCCAGACATGACTTAATTTCTCCAAAGGGGAAAAAATTAAAATTATTATGGGTTAATATAGTTTTCCTCTGTGAAAATAAAATTGTAATTACATAAGATCCTTGAGGCTGTATATAATTTTTGAGATTTTCAGGCACAGCTGATGGGTGGACAGGTACACAGCGACATATGGTTGCATAAGCTTTGTTTTCGTAGGACACCAGGCTCCATATACAACAGTGTTTATTGTGGGTGAGCAAAACATGTTGTGGCTTTTATCCAGTGGAATGGCAGGTGGGGATTCTTCACAGATAGAGAATGGGAAGTTAAGTGGCAGTACTGACAAAAATGCCAGACCATGAACTGAAACAGTGAATAGGTGGTATTGTGAAATCAATGCCTCTCCTTCACAGTGTAATATAGAGGGGTTATGAGTTGTCTTCCTTGCAGCGTCAGTTACATCAGATACAGCTGAATATATTAAATGAAAGTCTCATCCACAGCTAAAAAAGACCAATGTTACATTTTCTACCCAACAGGTTTGGCTGTGGGAGAAAGGTTGGTCTCTGTCATACAAAAACACAGTGCTGTTTGGGGTTTGCTTTTGCTAGTTATTGAAAGCTCTAACTGTGAAAGAAGCAGTCTCCTTTACTGTTCCTCACTCAAAGTCTGCTATTCAATAAAAAGAAGAATCAGGCACTTTTATGTTTGTTGTGTTGCACTTAGTGTGACCTACAAAACTGCCATATAGTCAAATGTGGGATTCCCTTTGCCAATACTTTAACTTGTGTATTCAAGTGTATATTTTCATAATACCAAGATTCTGCAAAGTAGACATTTTTATTCATTGTACACATCTGGTTGCTTTAGATAAACTAAGTAAAAGAGGTGAAATACTGGTGATAGTATTTTTCAGCTTAGTCTTTATTTCCCTGTGCTTTGCCCTAAGCTTCAATATCGAACTCTTTCTTAGGCTGGAAGTTCATATTACATTATTTTTCTAATATGTGGTCTAATCTCAAGACACTGAAAGGCTCATTACTGCTGTTAAGTCAGGATACAGTGACCACTGCTATCCAGCGCAGCTATGTATCTGAGTTCTTACAGCCCCAAGTATATGACTGAGCAAAGCAGCTAAGACAAATCACTTGAATACTAAGAGACTTCAAAATCTGGAGGCAGCTTAAATGCATTTTTCACAAATCCACCATTTACACAAGCTTTAATACCTTAGAATTATAAAACTGATATTGAAGTAGACTAAGAATTAGGTTTTTTTGTTGTTACCATGGATGCTAATGGACCAGCTGGGATAGTATTTTCCTCATCTGTGCCTCATGAACAGGGAGAAACTGATTGGTGATGTAATCAATGACTGCAGCAACCACAAAATGATGGAGCTCAAGATCTTGAGAGGATCTCAGGTGACCTAGCAAGTCCTTAAGGCTGACATTGCTCCCCTCCAAGCATAAAAATGTTTCTGTTATTCAGAGAAACAAGTAGATAGATCACAACTGAGCTTTGGCTTGAAAGGGCAGTACTGGGGAGGTGTGAGCAGGGCCAGGCTATAAAGGAGGAGTTGAGAAGTGCTGCACTGTCACATAGTGATTGTGTTGGGAAAGCCAAAGCTCGAAGTTGAACAAGGTATATCAAGGGCAGCAAGGCAAGGTTCTGCCACTGCAGGAGCAGTAAAAGAATAAACAAGGAGAAGGTGGACCTGTTGTTGAACAGGACCAGTGATTCAGTGACAGTGGCCACAGATAAGAAGCCTTCAGGCACACTAAGTTGTCCTCAGAGCCTTCTTTCCCTTGGTTTTCACCAGGACCTCTTGGAGGTCTTGATAGACAAGCTGACAGCAAGCTGTGAGTGTGCCCTTGAAGCACAGGGCAAGCAGTATCCTGGGCTGCATTAACAAGAGAATAGCACCTACCTGGTACTCACTAGGCCACATCTGAAAAAATGCATCTGATTTTGGGCCTGCTAATACAAAATAAGACATGAATAAACTGGAGCAATTGGGTGGCTGGGGAGGAAGACCTCTGATGTATGAGGAGTGGCTGAGGCAGTGGGGCTTGTACAGCTCTGAGGGGACATTGCTTTAGGGGCACCTGGTAGCAGCCTCCTCCCCGTGAGGCAGTTACCGAAGAGACAGCCAGGATAGGTATTGAGGTTCAGAGGGGAAAGAATTAAATTGAGGGGAAAACAGAGAAAGCAAATGCTCTCATTGGGAGGGTAAGGAAATTTCAGCTGGGAAGGAACAGCTTTACTGGAGAGGTTGTGCAGGCCACATGCCTCCATCCTTGGATATTTTAAGGATCTGCCTGAATACAGCCTTGAGGAGCTTGATGTAATCTGATGGCTGACCCTGCTTTGAGCAGGGAGCTGGACTAGAGGTCTACCAGGATCCTATCCATCCTGAATTACTCTGTGAAACAGATTATTCTCTAGATTGCTGTCCTTCCTTTGCTTCCCTCCTTCATTTCTAGTCTTGATATTGGATATACTTGAAGATGATGTGAAATGTAAGAGGAGGAAAACATCTCTTGAAACCCCGGCTTGGGAGTGAGGGGTGTGCCTAACAGTAAATTGTGTTTGAAAACTAGGTAGTGCTGGTGCAACGTGATAGGCTTGGAGTTAGTCTGAATTGTGAATCTTTGTTCCTAATGGCAGCCTATTAGCAATATACAATCCCAGCACAATTCAGTGATTTCCTTTTTTTTTTTTTTTTGGAAATGGATTGAGTTCCCCTCTGACTTTTCTCTCCTCTCATACTTTACTACAAAGGCCTGTGTCACAGTGTATGTTTCTTGTTGATAGAAAATAGCAGGAATCTAATACCACGTACTTGGTAGACTGTGTGTCATAAGTATTAGATACCAGACAGACTGGTGCCAAACTAACTAACAAAATCATTTATCAGATCACTTCAGGGGTTTTCCTGCATTTGCTTTACCACCCTCTGAAGAGTGATGTAATATGCTCTGACTGACTGCTTGTCAGCAGGGAATATGCAATACGATGTCTGGCTTTTGAAATCAAACCTCCCAGGGTATGCTTTATGCAGAGAGCTGTAATGTGACTCTTGAATTCTCAATATAGACAAGTCCACTTTCATGAAAAGGCAGTTTAGTATGAATGACAATGCAAAGCACTAGAACTTAATGTTTGACTTTTTTTTTTTTTTTTTCTCCCTATTTACCAGGAGCCATTTCTCAGTTGTGTGGCTTTCAGGAAAGGAATGACTTAGGCCAGGTCACTTGAATCATTTAAAGCAGACAAAGTGGAGAACTCGTGTATACTGTATATACTTATATACTAGGTAAGACAGTTGTGGTCTGTCAGGAGGATGCTCTAAAGTGTTGATCTTTTCTTTTTTTTTTCTGTGTGGCCTCTATTTTATGTATGAATGTATACTCATAATGTTATCCTCCTAGCCAGCCTTGACTTATTTGTACCTTCCTCCAACAACATTGTATGAGAGTATTAATATAAAGAAAACTATATGTGCCTCTTGGTGTATTTAGTCTTCAGGAGTAGTTAAAAGCCCTTACTTTGGCTGTCAAACAGATCATCTAAATAGGTTCATTGAAGTAAGCCATTATGCTGGTAGATATTATGTGCTTTGTATTTCCAAGAAAAAAAAAGTAAAAAACTTATACCTAACTGCCCATTTCCTTGATGTCTTCCCCCCGTGGGTTTGTGACCAGAGACTTGGACTTTTCTACTTTGGGCAAAATAGAGTTTGAAAGTCTCTGTGGGAAAGCTCGACAGGTCTTACTTGCAAATTTGTAATTTTTCAGTTGTTCAGTTCCTACTACTGAAACTTCAGTTATTTCAAGATCTTCTGAGAAGTTGGCAATCACACTAAGAAGTATCATCACTAAAGACAGTAGTTCTCAACACTCCCTAAATGAGCCTGTAAAATTTACCTTATTGTTCAGAAGTATTACTTTGAAGAACTTGTGTATTTCAGTTGCTATATCCCACTCTCATCTGTATTCAACATCAAAATAAGGTGTCAAGTATTATACTTCGTTGCTAAACATCTGCTAACGCTGAATTGTGATGATTTTTGAATAACTGGAGCAAGATTTTTCCCTGGGACTCAGCAGTTGGAAGACTAATTTGGCACAGTAAATGCATTTATTGCCACATGGACACGCATAGTCCAGAGAGCCTTCTACCAGCCTTGCTTTCACATATCTGTAGTTTATCATAAATATGTAAACCTGTGTTCTCAGATTCTTTGGCTTTAATCTAGGGGTTACTTGATTCAGACAGGTTAACTAAATAGTCTGGCTTGTCATTTAGTTTCTCCTCTTGGAAATGATGTTTCACACACTGTGGGCTAACTATTTTGCCTATTTAGAAACAATGAACAGCTTACTCCATTTGAAATGGAGTGTGAAGTTAAAGGACCTGATAACTGCTGGAACTAATGCAGTGAGGTCAGGTCCCATTACCTTCATCTTACCAATTTCAGTCTGGTAAGTAACATCCTCAACACTTAGCATTTGGTAATTACAGAGAGAGTTGCCACTTGCATTCCTTTTCCAGCTGCTTTGGGAATGAGGAGAGCTGGGGGTTACATAGACTGCCAAGAGATGCTGCCTCCCTGCCATTCATAGCCTGGTACTTCTTTCAGTTGTAGCTTCCTTTCTTGCTTACTGGTCCCACTGGTGCCATACTGTTGCCCTGAGATGTTCACAGAAATGTTTACGTGTCTGTCAGGCTGGTGACTCTGTACATAAACACCCTGTAAAGTGTGGTCAGATGTGACCCTTGATGTTCCATGTTTGGTTGCGAGTTCATTACTCTACTGGATGTGAAGTCTGGACTCTCCAAGTTCAAAACTCTGAATTTTCTCTTCTATTTTGTTCAGCTTCTGTGTCTGAAAAACAGAAGAAATAATCCTGCTCTTTCTAGGTA
This sequence comes from Gallinula chloropus, assembly GCF_964237585.1. Lineage (NCBI taxonomy): Eukaryota > Metazoa > Chordata > Aves > Gruiformes > Rallidae > Gallinula > Gallinula chloropus. The sequence continues at coordinate 94,625,093 of NC_140085.1, forward strand.
GCTTATATAGATGTAGCAAAACTACCTGTAAAATGGTTAATTAAAAAAAAAATTGTTATTTAAAAATGAAATGGTATGAAACACATATCAAATATGTGGGAGTCGTGATGTGTGCAAATTCTTATATTGACTTCAGTGTTTTTACAGTACACTGGTACACATTTTCCAATTAATTTCAAATGGAAAAGGATGAAAAGGCAATTTTTTCCCCCTCTTTGTCAGCTAATTGGTTTTCTCCAGCACTGTTGAAACCAGTGTGGCACGTGTGTCATGTTGTCTGCTGGATTTATAAAAGAGTACGTAATTAATTAAGACAAATCTCTCCAGAGCGAGTTTCTAGATCAGGTGAAACCTCTGGCCTTGTCCTGTGCTTTGAATGTGCGTATGTGCTTTTGGTGGGTGGAACCGACATGTCTACAGAAAATTTACTGGCTTTCATTTTCTTCAGAGCGTCTAGTTTGTTACTGGGGAGGGCAAAGGGCAGGAAGAAGAGGGAATGTGGCCGGATGAGCTGTCTGGCTTTGCTTGCCTTTCCCGCTCTAGTTTTGGAAACTTCATGGCGAGGAAGTACAGTCTGGACTCATCTACAAAGAAGAGAAGAGGTAGCAAGCAGATCAATAGGATATAAAGAGTTGGAAAGCAAACTGGGAACAAAGGACTCCCCACTGAAGCTTTTGATGCTTCCGTGACCTAATGCTTTTCCTCTTTCTCCTCCCAGGTGGAGCTAGGAGGGTAAGTGCTTCCTTACCAGAAGCAGAGCTGGCATGAGTTACACTTTTGAAGTTCACCAGCAGGCGACCCTTAGGGCTTCTGGCTAGCAATCTGTTGGAGAACAGATCACTTAGGTAGTCCCACTGCATGAGAAAATCAATTCTGACCAGAACATATACTAGCAATCCAGTAAGTATGCAGCAGTTTTTTCTTAATTTGCATCTCCCAGGAAGCAACCGATACAATTAAAATTGCCCTAAACATTTTTTTTAATTGCCAGGTAAAATCAGACGACTTTCAGTCCAGAGTTCTTACAATAAGGGAACACAGCTGTGTCCTGAGTCTCTGTGGAGTACTGTCTCTTCTTTCTTCTGACTTTCCTTAAGCGTCTCCCATGGTACTGGAACTGAAGGGCAGGGGAGTGGCAGAGCTAGCCTCCGGTCTGCTTGCTCTCATTTCATGTTCAAGAGGAGGTATCTTCGTTTTGAAATAATGTGTTTCCTTTTAATGACCATAAAGAATTTACTGCAAAACTGTTGTCTGCCCAATCAAAAAGAAAAACCTATGGAAACCCCGCTGTATCCCAGTCTGTCGGCCTTTGTGGTTATCTTCTGTTGTGCACTGATGAGATTTGTCCAAGACACAGAAGAACCAACTCCTCTCTGTGCATCCAACTCTTCTGGGAGAAACTGCTTTTATGCTGCACCCCAACTGCAGAATTTAAAGTCTGAATGTGACAATGGAAGACATCCAGGGTAATGTCACACCCTTAAACCATTACAGTCTCTTGTCATGTGCCTTACAGAGGCAGCTTTCACCCTGAAGGGATATGGTATAGTTAGCTCATAGCTTGCACCCAGTTCTCACCAAATGACTGCAAAGGTGTAGGTGTACTCTCTGGAGGGAGTACATGCCCAACACATGTAATACAGTGTGCATACAATCTGCACTAACTCTTGTCCAACCTTCGTTACTGGGTGGTAGTACACCTTATGCTTAAATAATCTTATTCAATTATTACTGCTTTTGCTGTAGGAGAGAAATGCAGACATAGGTCAGGGCGTGTAAAATCTGTTTTCATCCCATCACTATTATTCGCTACCATCAAATTAAACAGGTAACAATCCCTGGTAGCACGTAAATTATCTGTGTTTGTGTTTATAACTTCTCTGTTACTTTTGTGATCTCCCCAAAGAAAAATAATGGCAGCATTTATCCCTCCCTGTGAAGAGATGCATAATGATCAATAAAGTTCCTCAAGTTACTGGTATCAGTGACAACAGTCAGTCTGTGCAGATATGTGAGATAATGCAATTCCTGTAAGCATCCACAAAATCAGTAAGTAGCAGTTAATTTCCTTGTTCAGGAGAGCAGCTAAAATAGCTAATCTGGATATTCTGAGGAAGCAGAGTTGTTTGGATGGTAAGTAACGCAGGTCCTACCACACACCCACCCACCCACCCACCCCCCCACCCATCCCCCCCCCCCCCCACACACACCCCCCACACACACACCCACACACCCCAAAGGATGATGACTTAAGTAATACTGATTCACTAGCAAAACAAACGTGTGTGAGGGCAGTCTGCAAAAAAGGATGTGCTGCAATCAGACATCAGCCTGAGACAGACAAGTACACATTTAAACAGTGACACTAGAGAAGTTTCTGTGCTGTGTCTGAAAGCAAGTTCCCTTAGCTCTTCACCACTTTGGGAAGATAGTCATCAGTTACAATCAGTTAGGGGGATTTTTTTTCTTGAAGAAATGGTAGGAAATTTGAAAAATCATGTGTGTCAGAAAGAGAGCTGAGATCAGGAAGAAAAGCTCATGAAGAAATCACAAAGAGCCAAGAGCCCTGTAAAAGATAAAGAGTACCAGCTTAAAACGCTTGAGCATAAGAGTGTGGAGGCTGACTGTGTTGCTTAGGGTGGTAGATAGAAACAGATAAGTATAAAACTATTCTGTTGAAGTTGCTAGTCTCACCAAAATGTTACTAGATAAACCTTGTCTGAAAACAAATGGAAAAAAAGTTGAAATTCTTCCTTTGAAGCAGAACCAGAAACTTTTTTCCCGTGTTGGAGAACAGTGAATAGGAGAAAGGACTTGTTTTGTTACTCCTATCCTTCTCTCAGGAACAGACTTCCCTTTGAAACATCAGCTGTTCAGAAGTTCTTAATTGTAGCAGTCTTCAACTATAAACAGTTTTTTTTTTTATGATTTACTTTATAGGACTTATTTAAATATTGTGAGGGCCAAATCTGCAGTGTCAGAACAGTTTACTAGGAAACCTCTTTGGTGTTTGAGAGGAAACTGTGTTACTAATTCTAGTTGTTATTAATGGAAGCCCTTGCTCACTGCCTCCCCAGTGCGATGGGGGAGAGAATCAGAAAAGTAAAAGTAAGAAAATTCATGGGTTGGGATAAAGGTAGTTTAACAGGTAAAGCAAAAGGTGTACACGGGCAAAGCAAAACCAGGAATTCATTCATCACTGCTGATGGGCTCACAGGGGTTCAGCCATTTCCAGGGGCTCTGTCATATGTAATTGGTGCTTGGGAAGACGAATGGCATCACTGTGAACAATCCTGCCCTTACTCCTTCCCCCAGCTTTCTGTGCTGAGCATGACAACCTATGGTATGGTATACCCCTTAGGTCAGTTGGGGTCAGCTGTCCCGGCTGTGTCCCCTCCCGTGCTCTGATGGGGTGGAGATGCAGCAAAGGCCTCAGTGCTGCTTAGCGGTAACAAAAACATTCCTCTGTTACCAGCACTGGTTTGGTCACAAATCCAAAGCACAGCAGCATAGGAGCTACTGTGAAGAAAATTAACTCTATCCCTGCCAAAACCAGTACAGTGACTTACGGTAAGAAAGATAACAGTCAAAAATTATGTAGGTTTTTAACAGAGAGATATATAGAAAATCTTTATATATAGATAGGTATGTATGTCTCAATGACATAAGGCTTTATACATTGGTGTCATCGTTACATCTTCTGAACACTTTGTTTTAATGCAGCAGACTAGAAGAAATGCCTCTGTAGTGTTCTCTTATGTATTCAGTGTCTGAAATATCTGCTGGTCTTTGGAGAAAGAAATCCATCACTTGTGCTATCTATGAGAAGCAATACTCTGAACACTGATCTATTACATGATTTTGCAAATGTGTTTTGGGTTTTTTTTCCTAGTTGTATATCCTTAAAGATAGTGGTAACACTCGCAGCAAGTTACTGTCAGCATTTTTACTAGAAATCTTCACTTTTTGTCTGCAAAAATTGCACACATTCAGCATTTCAGCTTGCAGACAAGTGACTCTACAAAATCAGCTTGAGTATTTGTACCACTGTGACAGAAACAAGGAGGCATTTTTTACAAGCATGTGAACCAAAACTTGATAAATATGTTAACAGTCTTTCAGGCTCCATAATACTGTGTGTTATTTTGTGCTCTTAGACCTCCTTGGTTACCCAAAGCTACTTCATTGCACAGCTAAGGGAGGAGGTCTCTTACACAAGACGACCTGGGGCAGTGGTGAGCATGGGTCCGCTGGGTAGTCCTCTTCTGGCGGGAGCTTTGGTAGCTTCTTGGTATAAGTGGTACTGTCCAGGGTTGGGCTGGGAACAGTTGCGAGCTTATATGCGGTATATTTGGCTGTCAGCATCTGTGGGGAACTTCTTCATAATGACTGTTTGGGGTTTTTTTCTGGTTGTTTTTTTTTTTTTTTACAGTCTAAGTACAATAGTCACAGGAATTTATCTGAGCGCTTGGGAGCTTGTATGCGTGAGCCAGCTCTCTAAATGGTGCCTGTTCACGATATAAGAGAAGAAGGGCGTGATTCACCATGATGAAAACTACTCATCGTTAGTTCCCTAGGAGTGCCTTTTTCTTTCATCGGAGCATAAAGATGATGCTAGAGTGGTGTAAAAGCCCATACTGAATGTAATTATAGTTAGGTGAGATTATCTCACCTGAAGTTATTGCTCTATTAATTTTCTTAGAATAAAAAAATGACTGCAGATGGTTCTGTCGCAGGTTACAGGAATACAGTGCGAAAAATACCTTGAGTTCATGACTCTGTGTGTTTTTAGTAACAGATTGGCAGGTAAGCTTTACATCAGCATAACAAAACAAAACAAAAAAAAAATCAGTGAAATTTTTGAAATGCATACTTAGCCCTGATAATACCTACCTTTAAAAGTGAGAAAAGGTGGTGTGCAGCTTAAAGCACTTGCTGAGGAGCCAAAATGGCAGTTTTATAAGAATAGAAAAGGCAAGAGTGGTAGTGTTTTCAGCTGCATTTGTGTTGTAGATTTTCTGTATGCTTCTGATACCGGTAGCAACAACTCATTTTTACAGCTCAAGATTGACTGTTCTTGAGTCAGAATTTATTTGTATGCTTAAAAAAAGCATAGCACCCAGCTTATTCAAATGGTTTTGAGAGAGATACAAAAGATACCTTTCTAAAAATACGTAATACATAATTTTGTAATATATTATAGTACCCTGAAGTATCTTTACAGATTAGGAAACTTTAAAATCATCAAATAGTTTAGTGATTTGCTAGTCAGAAGAAATTAGAGTTCTTAAGGTTTTTTTCACTGTTTTGAAATTTTGTTTTATAGCATGAAACAATTTTCCATGGGACCTGTTAATTTTGCCAGTGTTTGGTATTATATCACATTCAATTCAATTAAAAATATTTTTTTTTGCTATCTAACCTCTTGTTATTCACTTGCTGCTGCCTCTTCCTCATCTTTTCTACTGATGTTATTCTTGCCAGTGCTATATTCCTATCTGCTGCTTTCAGGGGTATTTATGGGAGGATCCCTGAGTAACAAGAACAGCAAATTTCAGAATGCCTCCAAAGTGACTTCACTTACATGGTAATTCAGCGGGATTTGGGTTTTTTCCTCATAACCATTTTGGATATGTTTCATTTGATTTTCTGCAGGTCATGTTGTAAGAAATGTTATTTCTTAGCATAATAAATACCATAGCTAATAGTAGGTTGATACCTATCGAGTCGGATGTTTCTTGAAGGCATAGATTGCATCCTGTCTGTATATGTACAAGATAACGATTTTTTTTTCATAATCAGGTGTTAAGTTCTTGACTTCATCTTTTGGCTTCAGAGTCTATTTCTCTTGCTTCCCAGCATCAATTTCAGAACACTTAATCACAGCCTCAACAGGCGAAGTGCCCTCCCAGATGTGGCTCACGTGTTTTGGAAGCTGGCTGTCCAGTCATCTCTTACATTACTGGTGTAATTCTTCCTAACACATCGATGGTGACCCAGGTTTTCCACTAAGAGTCTTTGATAAAATCCACAGAGGAGGCTACTTAAAGTGCAGATAGCACCTATTTTAGCAACCGGGTGCAGAGCTCAGGGGGAGGAAAAAGCCTTCTTTCACAATTTGAAGTTACATATCTTTCTTGTCTCTTCCTTTTTCCTTAAAATAGTCCTTTTAACAAAACTGACATTCAGAATATCTTTCTTCCCTGCAGTCTTAATCTGACATTGAGTTTCTTAATGGAACCACCCTTTGAGCCTTCCAGCCTTGATTGGTTGTAATTCTTCTTTTTCCAAGTGCCTTCCCTGTCGTTATTTGTTCTGCTCGGAGAGTTAATGTTTCAGATCTTTCCTCACTCTTCAGGAGACAAACTCCTATTTCTCACAACTGTTCTTTTTCCAGTGTCCTAGGATTCAGATGAAAAGTTAATTTGCCCTTCAGTTAATCAAGGCTGTGTTCTGCTTCTCTTCTCATCAATATCTGGCGCATCATAGCTGATTAGGAAATTGTTAAAACAGATTAACCTTAACTGTAGATTAAGGACCTAAAATGTTTGTTCTGGTCCTGGAGAGAGAACCTTACAAGTTTAAAAGAACAACCTGTCCTCTTCAGTTAATGGCCAGCTGCTTTCTGAGCAAACTTTGAGATTGACGAAGCCTTAATTAAATTGCTTAAATTCTCAGGTGTGGATCTGATCCAACACTCACTGAAGTTGATTGATGTCAGCAAGCTTTAGACAGACCCAAGTCTAACACAAAAGAGGTATTCAAGTACTGTCTCCGTTGTCTAACAACAATTATAAAAGAACTCAGCAGCTTCTTTCTGTCTCCAGTGGGAAAACAATGAGGTGGCATGGGCTTTGCACCAAATGGCACCTGGAAAGCGGAGTCTCTTGGATGCTTTAATCAAGTCTGTGGAGCTGTGTCTGTCCTTATTGGCATTGTTATTTCCACATTATTATAAAACCATAGAGCAGGAGAATATTGGGTGGTTTTGAAGCAATTTTTAAACCTTGCTTTTACTTTGTTTTAAAATTCTATTAGAAATCATCATTCCTTAAAGTGAAAAGGCTTAATAAATGAAAATCCATCAAAATGAAAGGCTGACATTAAAGTCAACGCCTGTCTGGTATTTGGAACTACTTCTTACACTAGTTACCTAATTTGAATTAGATGAGAACATAGCATTTCACTGTATATATTTAAGAATTGGCTTTGCAGGGCCATGGATAACCTGATATGGACCCTCCTCTGAATAGAAGTTTGGGCTAGATGATCTCAAAAGCTCCCTTCAACCCAGACTTTTGTATGATGCTGTGACTCTGCGATATCTTCAGGTGCATTTGTGGGGACATACCCACTCAGAGCTGGCTAATCGTAAGGGTCTATATTTGACTAACTTTGGCTCATCGTTCCTTGTATTCCCACCTCTTCCAAAGCCTCAGCATAAAACCAGAGTTCTGAGTGATGCGCACCAGAAGAATTGGTGTGCTGCTTCTGTACTCAGTAAGAGCTGACTTCTCAGAGATGTGGAACTTCTGGAGAGGGTTCAGAGGAAGGCCACAAGGATGATTAGAGGGCTGGAGCACCTCCCCTATGAAGAGAGGCTGGGGGAACTGGGCTTGTTTAGCCTAGACAAGAGAAGGCTCCGGGGGGACCTCATTGCAGCCTTCCAGTACCTGAAAGGAGCAGATAAACAGGAGGGGAATCAACTTTTTAAAAGGGCAGACAATAGATAAGGGGAATGGATTAAAACTAAAGGAAGGAAGGTTTAGATTAGATTTGAGGGGGAATTCTTTGCAGAGAGAGCGGTGAGGTGCTGGAACAGACTGCCCAGAGAGGTGGTGGATGACCAAGGGTGTTCAAGGCCAGGTTGGATGGTGCCCTGGGTAACCTTGTGTAGATGGTGCCTGGAGGTTGGTGTCCCTTCCTGTGGCAGGGGGGGTTGGAACTCTATGATCCTTGGGGTCCCTTCCAACCCAGACCACTCTATGATTCTATTACTGTTAGCATTTCTGGCCTGCAAGCAACAAGTGGAAAAACCAAAGAAGCACTGAGAGCATTAATGGAGTTCCTGGCATACATGGTAACAAATATAGCTAAGTGGAGTAAAGAAATAATTTATTATTATGTTCCTTTTAAAAGTTGTGTGGCGTGCCTTAGACTACAAGTCTGTTTAATATGAAATGGGGGACTTCAGATGTGCTTAACAGCAAAAAAAAAAAAAGGTATCTGTACAGCTTACCTTTGTAACACTCCATTTTTAAAATGCAGTAAGATTATGTGGGGAGACTGATGTTAGTGAAAAACAACATGGGGTGAGTCAATGATGAGTCCCCTCTGGGTTGTTTTTCCCCTGTAATGTTCTGCTGTGTGTTCCTTCCAGATAGAGATGAGTCCAATTCAGGTTAGTTTTTAGCTGGGGAAATGTGGGCTGAGTTATATCCCGAGTTTTTATTTTATTTACACAAAGAGGGAACACTTGGCACTCTCCGCTGTTCTTCAACTGGGCAGGAAAAAAGGAGTGAGAAAGTGTGGGGACTGTAGCTATCAACAACCTGTCTTGTGCATCCTGCAGTAAATGAGACGCTGCCTGATGAGACCTTTCAAATGCTGGGGAAAATGTTCTTAATTCTCACAGCACGTGTGTCTGTCTGACATACAGCAAGGGGCCTGTGCTCTTCAGCTGGATCCATTTGGCTTTTTTTCTCTACGATGAGGGGCCTAAATTCTTGAACCAACCTGAAAAATACACAAGGAAGGCTAAAGTGTATTTTAAATATCATAGGGCAAATCTGTGTTCAAAAGTTTTGATTAAAAGAAAAAGTAAATGTGTCAAAGGGTTTTGTTTTCAGTCTTTATAGAATCCTGAGATATCTTTAGATAGCAAATAAAAAAAAGTTTATCTGTTTATCTTGACAGCTTGCAACTTTGAATTTTGGGATGGATTTTGGTTTCTTGGGTTTTTCTGCCTCTAAATATATTAATTGCAATTTAAATGTAATTAATAGAGGGATTCTATGGTTTTGCATCAGATTGTAGAACCTCACTTAGTCATGAGAATGAACTATTGGGGAATGTTATGATGTGTAGATAATAATCATAAGTAGCCACGCAATTGCTTGTGAGTAATCTTGGGATGCTGAGCTGGATATCTTTGGAGAGTGTTATTGCAGGGCAACTTCAGTAAATCAGATTTCTCCATTATATGTCACTTTCATCACACAAAAAGCAATACTGACTCAAATTTGTGTTAATGGCTATACTGTCACACTTGTACAGAAATCCATCTCTGATTGCAGTAATGTTTTTCTGAGGAGTCTGATTTATAAATATTCTTTATTCATGATTAACTGAATTAAAATCTATGTGTGGCTTTTTAAGGCTTAATGTTCTGTAGTTTCTCTTACTTCCAGTTACTCCTCTCTATTAAACAATAATAAAGTTATTGTCTAGAAACAGCTTTACCAGCTGTGCTTCCCTTTGTACGCTTTTCTGACTGAAAGCATAAAGTTGAGACAAACGTGGCCTGAAATCAGTGTGGCTCTCTGTGGTCAGCGTTCAGACCTGTAGAGCAGACCAGAACCTCAGTGGGCATCACTTGCTTATGGCTGATCATCCAGACTGGTGTGCACGTGCAGACTATGCATCTTTCCTAACACTTCATTTCTTAGCAGCCCATGGTGATAGCATCCATGGGGGTTTGCTGATGGGAGACCTTACAGGGAGGTGTCACTTGTGTAAGGCAGACTTAGAGAAGCATGAAATAGCAATTGCTCTTGGTGTCTGTTTTGACTGACTGGACTCCTCCAGAGCCGGCCTCTGTGCTGCAGTGCAGCTTGTGACTGCATGCCCTGAGCACAATGGGTTTTAAGATCCGTTGAACCTATGAAATGTGCTGTCCCTGTGTAGAAGGCTGTCCTTGCCTCTTACCCCTTCCCATCTCCCTCAAGAAGCCTTTTCAACACTTAAACCAGCCCTGAGGTACCAGAGAAAAGGCTTATTTAAACTGGAATTCCTGAGTTAGTTTCACTGGAGAAGGTGATTTCAGCCTCTGTCCCCTTGTAATGGGCAGCTCTGCTCCTTTGCGCGCTTTCACGCCTTGGCTTGAGGAAGACCCTCTGAGAGTGAGGCTTCCAGCTTCCTGTCTGCAAGTGAGTCTGCTTGTGAGGAGCCAGCGTGACCCTTTCTGCAGTGGCAAGCCCAAGAGGCCTGTAGCAGTGGCGTGCAGAGTGTCGTTCCCAGCTCTGCAACTTGGAAGCGAGTTGGCGTCTGCTTTCTGGATCCCACTTCTGTGACTGCTTTAAGGGCAAGGAGGGTGTGGGAGGTAGAGAGGGGAGATGGAAGAATGAATGTTTTAGTTTTCATCTTTTCCCTCTGCCATTTGCTTGTGTTGCAAGGCGTTTGTGGCAGTCGGACTCCGGAGATGCATAGCGCCTGGTGCGGTGGAGGATGAGACTTCAAGTTGCTTTGTGCTGCTGTAATAGAAGTCCTAACAATGCCAATATTTGAAATGCAGAGAGAAATTGTAGTATCTTTTATCTGAACAGTATGAAAGATTGCAAATCTGTAATAACAGACAAAAATATGCTGACATCTCTATAAAATAAAGTAGATTATACGTGTGTTTTAATGCTTGCTCTGCTGACTGCTTTTTGCTGTCACATAATTTTTTAACAGAAAATATAAAAGCAACTGAAGAGGAGTAATGCTGATATTTGCACACAGTGATTTTATGTGTAAGTGGAATAGCAATAAGTTAGAAGAACTGATCAATGTGGTATAGCAGAAATGTTTTGAAATCTTGCTTTCCGTGGTTGTGTGACAGGCAGCCCAGTCAAATTAAATTGTGTTTAGAACATGAGGTTAATACCTAGGAGACCTGAAATTGCATTTGTAATATAATGTATTATGGGTTTAATTTTCTAAGTAGCCGTGCCTCCAAGTGATGCTTACAAGCAGCAATTTAAAGCTGCTTCTTCCCACCTCACGTTTCTTGAAGAATGAGCTGAAAGCAAAATGTGTTTTGTTTTTCCAAACCAGAAAATGGCTTTTTGTTTCCACAGTCAGGCACTAAATTAAACCAATTTTTTTTTTACTGATTACAATTAATGCCAGAGGTTGGAATCTCCAAAGCAGTTTATAAATTCATATTTCAACATAGGGTATGTATAGAATGACTTAAAGAATCACTTGAAAAATTATTACTGTAGTTTTTTCAGCTTATTTATTCTCCAGATAGATAATGCTGCTTTGTCATAAAACCCCAGAACACTCCCGCCGAGTTGTAACTATCGAACCAATTTCCAATTTTTCTGTGGAAATTGTTGAATTTTTGTACTAGCTGTGCACTGGCAGGAGGTTATTTTCCAGTGTCCATATTAAGGAATAGCATCTTGCGTGCTTCCTTCAGAGGCGGCTGTTCCCATGGCATGTATCCCTGCAGTGGAAATGCAGACCGGCCAGAGGAGTACGTGTGCCGTCATCCAGTAATGAAGGGCTGGGTGAAGCTTGATGTGTTTCCATGGACCTGGGGCCTCTGACATTGTGTCCTGCAACGTTCCACCTTAAACTTGGATGCGTTGGCCTGTTGTGCCAAAAGTCAACGAAATCATTTATATCTCTCCTAGTGCCCTGTGAAACAAGTAATTCATTCTGCTGAAAGGGTCTGGACAGAGAGAGTCGTGTGACTTGCTCAGTGAAGAGTGAAGGCGGGAGAAACCTTTGGGGTAAAAGATGGATTTGTTTATCAAGATGGGGTTTTTTGTGTCAAAGCATGTGGCCATTAGCCAGTTATTTATTGTATAAGTTTAGGTAGATGTATTTTAAAACCATCCTGGTTTAAAGATCATTTTGATCTTCAAGGATGTTACAGGACAGGTTCAACATGTTTCACAATCTACAGATAAAACCAACACTCAGTAGTGAATAAAAGTATTTTGAGTGGACTATATACATCCAAGGGTAAATGTTGGACAAGAAAACTGCTGTCGAGCTCCTATCTTCTAACTTGGGCACGAGGGTTAGATATCCATACACTTGAAAAACTGAAACAAATAGCTAAATAGCTGTATGATGGCAGTGTTATAATTTTGAATTTGAGGCATATTTTAGAAATACTCTTACTGTAAATTAGAATTGGCTGTGTGTCTTGCCTCACCTATATTTCTTATTGTAAAATACTTAGGATTTGGGGTTGGGGATTTTTTGTTTGGATTTGGGTTTTTCGGGGTTTTTTTATTTTCACTAGTAATCTTGTAGTTCCATATGTTGTTTGGGTAACTAAAGCCTGGGTAGGTAGGAAGAGCTGTGAGCATTGTAGGCAAGCTGTGGATGAAGATCTTAACCATTGAAATACCATTATATGAACCTAAAGGGCTGCGTAAAGAGCTGTTCTGACTGGAAGCTTTCCCCCACAACGTGCACAGGATCTGAAGTGTGTGCAGTCAAAAGCAGACAGACCTCAGGGACAAGTGACTACATTAGGTAGATGTACTGAGCTGTAGCAAACGCTCCATGGCTAGCTGTTAAAAAATTATTTTCTTAAATGTAGCAAAGAGATTCTCAGTTGAGGAGCATCTAACCATTTTCCTAACCCTATTAACACAATACTTCTCACACAAGGCTTCTGTGGTGGTTTTACCCTGGTTGGAGGCCAGATGTCCACCAGAGTCGGTCTGTCACTCCCCTTTTCAGTTGGACAGGGGAGAAAATATTGAGAGGCTCAGGAGTCCAGATAAGGACAGGGAGTGATCATTCCTCAGTTAGCATCATGGGCAAAACAGACTCAACACGGAATAAAGGAAAGAGACTCTCTAATTTATTGTACTGCACTGCACACCCAGTAACACCAGAGTCGGTTAATGAGAAGTGCAACCAGATCTTAAAGCACCTCCCCCCACCCCTCCCTTCTTAGCAGACTTAACTTTAGTCGTGGTTTCACTGCCCGCTTCCCTCCAAGAGTAGCATAGGGAGGTGCAGGGAATGGAGGAATAGGGGTTTTAGTCAGTTCCTCACAAGACGTTTTCCTTCTTAGCTGAGGGGCAGGGAGCATTCCGCTTTCCCTGCTGCACCATGGGGTCCCACCCACAAGAGACAGTCCTCCACGAACTTCTCCAACGTGAGTCCTTTCCCATGGGGCTTCAGATCTTCAGCTGCCCCAGAGTGGGTCACTTCCAGGGCGTGCAGTCATAAATCACAGAATGTCTCTCAGGCCCAGACTGCTCCAGCCTGGTCCCCCACGGAGTCACAAGTCTGTCGTGTCATGCATCATCCCATGTTGTCCCATGTTCCCCCCCTGGCAAATCTGTTCCAGCGTGGGCATGTCTCATCTGTGTCTCTCTCTCTCTCCATGGGCTGCAAGTGCTGGCAGGGGCTTGCTCCAACACGCGTCACAGCATCTCCTGTATGTCTCCACCTGCTCCATTGTGGGGCCTGTCCACAGGCTGCAGGTGGGGTCTCGGCCTTTTCCATGGTGTGCAGAGGGACACCCATTCCACCATGGGTTTCTCCATGGGCTGCAGGGGCATCTTTCTCTCCGACACCTGGGGCACCTTCCCCCCTCTTCACTGACCTTGGTGCCTGCACAGTTCCTTACATCTTCTCACTCCCTTCTCTGGTGGCAAAAAGTGTCTGCGTGAGGTTTTTTTTCTTATTAAGTGTGATTCCCAGAGCTACTGTGGCCGTCACTCATGGACTCAGCCTTGGTCAGCAACGACTGTGGCCCTGAATCTGCTGATGTGTACTCTCTGGGGCCTGCAGAGAGCTTCTGGCTGCTTCTTGCCAAAGCCACCCCGGCAGGCCCCCCTTCTCCACCAGAATCCAACCATGCAATATACAACAGCATTTGGGGTTTTTTTGTTTGGGTTTTTTTTTTTAAATTTCTCCTTGTTTTTGAGGTGCACTGTGGGTGTCACCATTCTGCTACTACTGCTAAGCTTTTCATTTGGGTGATAAGTTGTTTTCTGCATGTTAACTTGGGACTACTTTATGGATGGTTTGGTCTGAGTTGGTTTTATTGTGCCCTTCGTATTGAAACTCTAATGATATAGAAAATACGGTAATTGTTTTAAAGTAATGAAATACAAGTATTTGCCTTTATGCAAGAATAGCTTGTCATCATTTCTGGAGTAGGCAACCTCAGTGTTTAACCTAGCAGAGTTTAAAACTAGGTATTTCATGAAAACCTGAACCGTGTGCGTGTCAGTAATCAAGTCTTAGATCATTTCACTGTACTAACAGAATAATGTGTGGGGTTTTTTATAGGCTGTATTATTATTGAATCACAAAATATGGAGTTGGTTTAAAAAAAAAAAAGTTCGAAAGTGTTTCACTCCAAGTGCTGCATGCACAATGATTTATTTTCTGGTGGCAGAACAAGAATATGAGTGTCCTTGTTCTTTGTTCAGATCTTTAGCCAAAAGACCTTCCTTTCTGTAACATTTGTAGATTGGTTATGGCTTTCTGTTGATACTCTGCTTGTTTCTCTAGATATAGAACACATAATTTTCCTTGCAGTAAATCTTTCAAATTAAAGGTATTCAGCATACATAAAGCCTTTCTCCCTGCTTTCCATGAAAACTGATTGGTGCTTAAGAGAATTAATTTAGAAGCAGCATGGAAGATAACGTTGCAGTGGGATCACTGGCTTGAGCAGGGAGGGAGGCAAGGACATGCAGATTTGAAATAATTGGCTGTTAATGTTTTGTTTTAATGGCTGTAACAAAAGTTTCCACTAGGATTTTAAAGATGTACGTGACAACATTCAAAATATAGTCAATTGCTCTTGTGTGGATCTGGAATAGCTCTTAAATTTCAGAGATTTATGCAGCTGCAACTGAGACTAGAACCCACGCCACAACTGTTGCATTTCATCTTCGCTTCATGCATTTAAAGAGGGGGAACTTGAAGGCTGATATCTCAAGAAATTGTAATGAGCTTTCTAACCTGTTCTTCTTTTATTCATTTATTTTTCCAAATACAATTTATTTTTAAATTGTATTTGGAGCTTCAGTAATATGTGAGTGTGAGACAGAAAAGGAAATTTTTCTGTGAAGTCAGTTCATATTTATAGTGTGATTGTACGTATACATAAACAGGTGTGTATGTATGTACCCTACATTTAACCCACTTTTCTTTCCAGAAACCCTAAATATAGAACCCCTTTTTTTTTTTTTTTTAATGCAGTTCGGTGTCTACAACAGCTGCTTAAAATTTTGATGAATCCTATCTTCATCTGCTGATTTGAATCTTTCATATTATTTTATTCCTCCTTTCAGGATACCTTACAGGAATTTGTAGCTGAAAGAATAATGCAGAGACTGAATCCTAATATATCAAAGATATGACATCTTTATGGACTTCTGTTTAGTTATATGTAGGGTTCTGCAGGATTGCATAAAGTTCATCATAAATCAGAATTTCCACTTGCCAGACTGGTTGCCCTGGAACTGAATTGGATCCCTTCTCTTGTTTGACGCTGGTGGCAGGGAGGAAAAAAGTCACAACGTGGTCACAGATGTGGTTTTCAACAATAGCAAAATCAAGTTACAGAATGCACCTTAGTTGTTCTTAGGTTTCTAGCCCATAAATAACAAAATATTTCAAAATTCAAACTTTCAGTGCTTTGCAACACTTCTCCCCTCACCCTGGATAGTGAGCTTAGAAAATTTTGTAACTGGGGAAAGAAGAATATGCTTAATGCCATGCATACTTAAATCTTTCACAGTCTAGGAATATATCATATATATATATACACATGAAATGTTGAGCTTCTTATTTGCAATACAACTTTATTCTGAAATCAGGTATGTTGGCTCCAGCTCATACCAGATATAAATTTTAAACTTATCCCTCCAGAAAGATGATAGCTACAACTTCAATATCTGAAAAAGATTATGGTTGCATTTGTTTTAAAACTACATGTGTAAAAATGATAATTAAAAATATTTTTCTTTAGGCAAAAAGTCAACTATCAAAGATTTAGTATTTGGCCTAAAATATTCAGTCTAATAAGCTTTACTCAAATTCTCTTTTGGGTTTGTCTTTGTTTTTCCTCCTAGGACGAACGAGATCTTTAATATAATTTCACATTTATACAGCTTCTTTCAGCTGGATGGGTTTTTTTAACCAGCAAAACAAGTTATAAATGGGAATAATTTTATCTGCTTGTTTAGAAGCAACTGCAACATGAGAGAATATAAACTCTGTTTAAGATGGCATATTCTCTATAAAGAATGAAGTTTAAAAAAAATGCATTCTGTGTTCAGCAAAAGACAAACCACAGGTTAAAATGATGAACCATAATTCTGAGAAAAGATTTAGTAGACTTGGGGTTTGGTTTTTTTTTGTTAGATTCAGGTTTTAATGCATAAATATGTAGACATTAAAAAAAATACCTAGGATTAAAAAAAAAGCCGTAGGATAGAAGATATGTGTTTAAATGTGTTCTTTATTAAAACTACAATGTGTGGCTAGGTACAAAAGAAAATTACATGAGTGTTATCCTTAGCATCATGCTCCTTTGAATATGACAGATCTAAAAGGCTGCTTGTTAATATACACATCACACCTCTCCAGTGGCTGTATCCAGAAGACAAGAGCGAGTTTGTTTTTTGATAGATAAATAGAAGAAATAAGGAAGTCTGGAAAGCAGGTGTGTCAGCACACAGTGAGTGTCCTTCCAGCAAGAAAATAGCTAAGTCCATGGTTTATCTTATCATTAGCTTTTATGCTTTGAATTAATCTGCAAAGTACTATCTGGTGAATAGAACAGAGTAAGGTGTTATTGAGTAATTATTCCTAAGCATGTGTTTCTGTTATGATAAGTGACTGTGCATAGCAGTTCTGGCTGTGATGGAGAACAGGAAAACTTCTGTCCTCAGTTTGCACCGACTACCGCAGCTGGCATAGGTGTATCTAGCTAGGTGTGCCAGACCCAGCTGGAATAGCTGCTGTTTTACTGAATAGACGTTCTTTATCTTTTGGGGGTGTATTGGTTACAAAGAGGTTTGATGTTTTTTCTCTTCAGTCAATAATTTTAGTGAGCTTAAAGATGTTCAAAAACTAAACACATGAATTAAAGGGCACATTTATCAGCGATAAGACTGTGCAGCTTTCCTACTGTCAGAAGAGCTTCTACAGGCTGAAGTTCATAAGCAGTGTAGGTGTGCATTCTTACTTTTATTGTTTGTGTGATAAATTTGTGTTTAAGATGAGACAATAGAGTCTCTTGTGAGGTGTCTTCAGTGCTATGAGAAATAGCATTTAAAACCATTTCATTGCCCTGCGCTAATAGTGTGATTTATGGAAACTCCCTTAGGATAGATAGTTTTGGGTTGTTTTTTGGTTTTTTGTGGTTTTTTTTCCAAGATTTTGAGTATTTAGTTTCAGTTGAAACCCATAAAAAAAGATGTAGTTGTGAACACTGACTGGAGAAAGTGAAGTACTGAAACTGAGAGCACTTTTCTCTCCCCTCTGCTGGGGGGAGATTCACAGAATCCCACAATGGCAGGGGTTAAAGGGACCTCTGGCAATCATCTAGTCCAACGTCCTGCAGGATCACCTAGAGCAGGTTGCACAGGATCCCATCCGGGTGGGTGTTGAATGTCTCCAGAGAAGGAGACTGCACAGCATCCCTGGGCAGCCTGTGCCAGTGCTCTGCCACCCTCACAATAAGGAGGAACTTCCTGTGTTCCGGGTTGTGCCCGTTGCCCCTTGTGCCATCACTGGGCACCACTGAAGCAAATCTGGCCCCTTCCTCTTGCCACCCACCCTTCTTTATAAATGTTGATAACATCCCCTCTCAGTCATCTCCAGGCTGAAGAGACCCAGCTCTCTCAGCCATTCCTTACACAAGAGGATGCAGTCCCACAATCATCCTTGTAGCCCTCGCAGTGCTTCCCTGCCTGCCTTGAACTGGAAGGGGAAACCAAGGGTGAATGATGCACGGAAAATTACATGAACTTGGTTTATAACTTTGAAGGTGACATAAACAAATCCAGCATTCAAAAACGTGTTTGATCCACGGTGTAAAATGCGCTATCTAATCCTACTGGGATGCAAAGGAGAGGAGATAGTGTGCAAAAGACACTTAAAGACTTAATATACTAGCGCTGCTAGCAGTTAATACAGCTTATTTTTATCTCCTAGTGCTGTGACTTTCACTCCAATGTCCAATGGTTTTGGACAGTGTTTCTTTAGCTGCTGTTATGTGACAGGTGGACCTATTCGAGATGCTGCAAAGCTTCTCTGTTGCATAGTCTTCGACCCTCCAAGGCTGTGGTGCCCAACAAATCAACCTGGAGCTGTGTTCTTCTATTAACCTCTTGGAGCTGCAAGTAGATAACTTCAATTATCTAGAGTCCCACTGGTGCATAGCTTATGTAGCTTGGCCCTTAGAAAATTATCTCCCAAGCAAATACACAAAACTAAATAGCTGAAGCTCCTAATCGTAAAACAGAAGTAGTTCTGCATTGCTGTTTAAGCTGTGCTTTAATTTATCGGACACGTGTATGCCGAAGGCCAACAATCTGGAGGGGTTTTTTTAAATCTTCATCGTTTACCCACTGTAGCCGGATATTTTTACTTCTGAATGTTCCTTCTGGATTGACTATTCTTATCTCTCGTGCGCTTTTGAGTGGTGTTTAAAAAGTCCTTCATTTCTTTTATGTCAAAAGGAGAAAATAAAATTTAAAAAAAAGAAAAAAAAAGCAGAATCACTGCATCTGTCTGGGTTAGCAGATTGCCACTTTGTGCTTCGGGTTCCGCAGTTTGTAAGGAAAAGCACCGCAAAGTTAGCTTAACATTTCAAATTCAAATGGAAATCCTTTCTTATTCAAAAAATATTGTCAGTAAAAGGGGAAAAAATATCCTCGGCAATTGCTGAGGTAGAATATGGCTGAGTGAATCAAACATACTTAATCTTTTGGGGGGAATTGTAAGTTCTTGTTTAGGTTTGCTTTGGCTCGGCATGATTTGGGGTGGGCTCTGTCCCCATCTTCTGTGAAAGCTTTGCAGAGCTAAGGGGAGTAGGGAAAGGTGCTTAGGACATTGACATGGAAATAAGCAGCTCTGAATCTGCAGCTTTGAATGCCTACTGAGGGCAGGGCTAATGAATAAAGCGTCTCCATTTTTTCGTTGCTCATTTTTAGCAGAGCCTTAGTACTCCGGGGAAGATTTAAACAGTAGCTCGCAAGGACTAAGAGTTGGTATTTTTCATGGGGAACTTTTCCCGAACAAAACCAGTCAGAATTGTACATACAGTTAAAATGAGATACTGCTCACGCACTACTACTTTGTGCACTTCTGACTTGTATTTGCATCACATAACTTTGTATTTGGGATTCAGATTTTTATATGGACAAGTATGTCTCGGTGTGTATGGGCACAAAATGAGTGTTCTCTGACAACTTCTGTCTCTCTCATGGCTCTGAATAAAGGAAAAAAGGGAAGGAATGTTGAATGAAACCCTAACGCTGTACGCTGGTAATGCTTGAGTTTACCAGATTTAATGTGTCTGTCAGCCCACTCTCCTGATGCATCCCTTAAGTTATTTCAAAGTCGTCAGGTTTTTTTTTCTTTAGTATCAATACGCTTTGTTGTTCCCTATGCTGCTGCCATGTTGTATTAGAACAACCTACACATGAAATCTGCTCTGCTGTTCTGTCACCTCTGGGTCTTTGCCAGCACATGTACTGTTCATACGTCTCCTCTTCCTTTCTCCTGACACTCACTTTGGATTATATTTACCCACAACACATTATGAAGCTCTTTTTTTTCCTGGGTAGCATCTTACTAGTAATTCTGTCTCATATTCAAAGTACTCTGAATGATTCAGCATTGTGATCCCAGCAGCAACACTTCCCTTATTTTCTTTTAAGCATTTTTACAGAGTCATTATTAGTATCTTGACAGATTTTTACTTCTTTTTGGTTTTGAGAATGCTGAGTAATATCAGGTTTCGTACTATCAATAGGTGTCTCTAAATAGTATCATGCATTGACTTTTACTGGGCTCTAGTGTTCTTTGACACAAATAGAATTAAAATTATGATGTTGCAAGTTTGGGATGTTTTACCTAAGTAGTTTTAGAAGAAAACTAAGCAGAAACCCTTTATCATTATCAAGGCCTGGGTTTATTACTGTCTATAAATAATTTACAGTGTGTTTCATGTGTGAGCTTTCAAATTTGAGTGATTTTTAGAAGTGATGCTTTTTAACTCTGTTAAAGAAATACCTCAAGGTTTGTAGTCACCAGTCATCAATGTTGACTGAGAATCAAAACTGTAATCCATTTTAACATAAAGTGTGCACTTTTTACAATTCCCCACGTTATCTTAACAAAATGAATGAGCTTTCATTAGGAAAAAAGTAAAAAGTACAAGATTAAAGTTGATGAGCTAAATCAAGGTGTCCTGCTTGGTTGATTTAAATCCATGATTAAAATCAGTGATTTGATTTAAATCAATCCACTGTTCTTTCAGCCAGCCTGAAAGGAACCGTTCTTCATTTCCTGCCTAATTAGAATTGCTTCTGTTAGATGAGTTAGGATTGTGCCTTTATACAGTGAACCTGCTGCACTCTCTCAAATCCCTCAATTTTTTAGGGGGTAGAAGACCTTTTTTCCTGTTGTTTTCCTGCTTTTCGAATAATAGGTTCGCTGAAGTGATACTGCTGTGAAAACAGTATACCACTATCTCGTGCCTTAATAGCTGGGTATACGAGAACGGGTCTAGAATCATAGCTCACCTTGTCTGTTAAGGGTCATTTCAGATGGACTTCTTCAAATACTGGAGCATCAATATTTGATGCTCCTTCTTATCTTCCTGCCTGTCGGTTAACACTGGGAGCAACATTAGTGGATGTCTGCCTCCCTGAGAGGTAGCTCTGTGCAGCCTCGTGGCTGGTGCCAGGTTACCCTTCTCCAAAGAAATGACTGAAAATAGAGGTGTGAAGAGGTAACTATGTAAATGAGAGGAGGAAGAGCTAATAATGATTGGTTTTGACATGGCTTTCGTGCTCATTGGTGTATCTTCTGGAAATGAAGCTAGTGGAAGTTCCCAAGGACACTTGTCTGCTCCTGGGAGGCTTCCCAACTTCTCTGCAGCATGGATGCTCTTGTAGCTTGTCAATTTAAGCTTGTTTTGCAGCCTTTTTCTCATCTGGCCACTATCTTTTCTCCCCTCTGCCCCCCAGCTTTATGACACTTCTGGAAGTATCTCATTGGGGGTTGGCCCTGATGATCTCTGGAGGTCCCTTCCAACCCCTACGATCTGTGATTCTGTTTCCCAGTGAAATTTTGATGGCAGTTGTGAAGTTCTTAATGCATTGGCTTCCATGAACAGCATAATCAAACAAGCTTTGCTTTCCTTAGGTGGAAAGAAAAGCCTCTAAAACAGCTCTAAAGAAGGTGTGTTCTACTAACTGTATTCCAGTTATTTTTAGCAGAAGCATCCTGTGATGACAAACTACTTTGTTCTCTGAAGTGTAACCAAATAGCAATTTCTGTTGTAACTGTTGTACCTGTCCTGAGAAATAGAGAAGTTATTTCAGCCGGGTGCAAAATCCAGGAAAGAAGCAGAGTATTTTCCTGTGTTTCTTCAGAAAAGCTTTTAGTTGTTGATTTTCTTACTTTCATCTGTGAAACACGTCCTGTGAAGTTATGTTCTTCTGTAGTGGGACTGTGGAGAACCCAACCCAAAATAATTATCTTGCCAAAAGCCTGCCAGTCAGGAGAGCTTTGTGCTGCAGCTTCCCTGTAGAACCAAGAGTTTTTTCTCCTTTGCTTTTCACTCTTAGATTATACAGTTTTTTAAGAGATTACCACATACTCCAGATCTTTGGAGTGCCTAATACTGTGAGATGCAGGGGAGGCACCTATAAAGTATTACTTTATTAATAATGTGCAGACAAATCATGTTTGAAAATAATACTACAGACAGTTCTAAAATCAAGAATTTACCTTTGTGATGAAAATTAAAATGTGTAAAAGCTTGCTTGTAGTTATGATAAGGAAACAATGTTTTCTTAGAATATAATTTAAAATGTAGGAATTTACATTTTCTGAAGGAGGAGCTGCCAATTCAAATTAGTTTTGAATTCAGGAATCCTCTTGTTGAGGGATTCAGACGAGCCATATGGTACTCTCTTGAAAACATCAAGGCAAGGGAAGTATCATGTGGGCTTTTATCACATTTTAGTCATTTTGAGAAGCAAATATGTTTTAATATTTTCATATGTACAAAATGGTTCATGTTGCAATTTAATGAGAGAGAAATTATGTGTACCTGAGATAAATCTAGATAATGAAAACCTATTCAGATGCATTCAGTTAGATTTAAGGTGCCTTGTTTTGATTGTGGAGTACTTAATATATTGAAGGGGGCTGGGTTTTTTAAATAGCTATGATGGATATTAATTTAATGTTGGACCTGTTTCAGCATTGCAGCAGGCAATTTCAGACACTTATGTGGACTGTCTAGAGTGGAAAAATAATTCTTGGAGCAGCTGCTGTTGCACAGGAGGCAAGTTTAGGTGTGAAGCTGCTTTTAGGAACTTCTTGTTATTCCAGCCTGAGCGCAGAGCCATGTCACTGATTAAGCGGTGTCTCGGGGTGACGCCGAGGGTATAACGCACACGGTGCTGCTGAACCCCGCTTTTACAACTCCTCAGCCTCACGGTCCGGCACCCGGTTCAAAGCTGCTTTGTGCCAGCCGTCCGTGGCTACTTCCTACCCATCCTGGCTCTGCCGCAGCTGGCAGCCCTCCTCACCCGCGGCGGGCAAAGCATTGCCTGCCGGGGGACCTTTGCTTTGCTGCTTTGAAACAAGTGTAACAGTGGTTGTACGTCCATGGGAAACTGCGTTCAGATATTTTTAGGCTCTTTCTGGCTTCTTTTAAAAGGGTACTTCTGAGCGCTGTTTGTGAAGGCCCGGGTTCACAGCCCTTGTGCGCAGAAGCTGCGGGCTCCTGTTCTATGGTCCCCGTCCTCCTGGCAGGGGGGAATGACCAGGGACCTGCTGGAGGGCAGGGTTAGGGCTACAGCCCTGCTCCAGGGGAGTTACTGCTGGTGTTTGCACTGGGTCTCAAAACCCAGCCTCTTCGCTCCTGTCACTCAATTCTCTGGGTTTGGTTTAAGCTGTGAACGTACATCTTTCTGGCTCAATTTGCATATCAAGTAACACGAAAAGGCATGTAAAGAAATTAAAGTGAGTCAGCCTAAAAAGCTCATTTGTACCTGTGAGAAACTAAAGGCAGCTGTTGCTTTGCTGGAAGGTGGCCGGCATTATTCTGGTTCATTGTGGGGTTTGGCGATGTAGGTCTTTTGGGAGACACAATTCAGACCAACCTAAAATTAGATACATTGTCCTGAATACCTTTAAGTCACCCCCACGCACACACAACCTGTACCATAGGTGTGGTGAGCACATACACATGCCGTGGCATCCCTGTCAGATAAGACAGTACTGACATTTCTGCAAGGAACCATGGTCTCTCAAAAAAAACCCAACAACTTCTAAAGAATAAAACTTTGCAAAGTCACTTTTATCTTCACCACATGACATTTGTTTCCCATTAATTTAGAGTTAAAAGGTTTGTTGTCAGTATCAGGGCATTAAAAACATATATCATCCCCTGGGCTGTTCAGACATGGTCAAAGTTCTCATAAATAATTCTCCAGCCTTGGTATTTTAGGGAGGACACCATCTGGCTCCAAAAAGGAAGAGGGATTCCAGAACTAATAATTAGTTTTCAGGATATCTTCAGAATGATTAGGCATAGGAACACTTTTTTCAGTATGTGTGCTAATTAGCACATGTTTTTGCAGAAGCCAAGACTATTACAAATCATTCTGCTTCCTCACAAAACCCAGAATTTTTTGTCTTCGGGGGCCAGATCCTTTCCCCCACTGAACCATCTTAGCATCCCTCCTGACCCTAAGAGATGGTTTTGAAGCAGCTGTGAGATTGTTTTGACTTTTCGGAAGTGTTTTCTGCCGGGTACACAGTCGCATTCCTCTTGATACAGAGTAGTGGGTGCCTTAGGAGTCCCCTCAGGCACGATGGCTTTGAGGGCCACAGCGCAGCAGGACAGCTTCTGACTGACTGACTGACTGACTGACTGACTGACTGACTGACTGACTGACTCAGAGATGCTTTTAACTTACCAAATAACTTGAAGCAGTCCCCCCGCCCGTCACCATATGAATGCTGTTTCTCTGCAGGAAACACAAGATGATGCTTACGAAGGTATCTCTCATTTACTTTGTGGTGCTGCAGCATAAAAATACGCATGAAGACTTTGCCTGTCCTGCTGCAGCCTGGCACTGCAGTAGCTTACTGGCTTGGCCAGCACACTGGCTGCGTAGCACACACTTTGTCTGCGATGGTTGTTGCCAAATGGTGATGCTCAGGGTCACAATTAGTGTCAAAAAAATGATAACTAGCAATGTATAGGTAAAAGCTCCTGCCACAAATCAAAATAACAACTTGGGAGACCTGTCTTTCTGAGCTCCTGCGCAGGGAAAAGTGGTGACATGGGCAGCAGTGGCACCTAAATAAGGAAATTGATAATTATGGCCCAAATATGTAGGTCAAAACAGCGTGTTGAACTGTACTTAAATGTGCAGTTAGGCATTAATACTGTTTACAAGAGCATAATGCACTGCAGAAGCTGTCATGCTAACTAAAACACGATTGCCTTCTCCACAAAGAGTTTCTGACAGGTCCTTAGAGAGAGCGGACAACTTTCACACCAAGATGTGTGTTTACAGAGAGTTTCAATGACAGCCTAAGTGTGGCCACTCTGTGCGGGAAGCTGTGCATCTAACTGAGGCGAGCTACTCTGAAGGAATTGCTGTTTACTCAGGCGTTCAAATCGAAATCTAAAATTACAAGCATCCAAATCTGTGCAGCTGCTATAATTTCTGATACTGCTGTTTGGGACTCTGTCAAAATGAGTGGCGTGTAGCGAACACATTCCCTAAAGCCAGCGCAGGGTATTACCTGCATAGTCAATGTTCCTCTGTTTCTGCAAACCGTGGACCAGTTTTTACATGTGGCAGGGGTGCGTGCTGCGTGCTTGGAGTTGGAGGTAGGGGGTTTCGAGCAGGGGTTATGCTCTGGAAGTAAGAGTGGCTCCACGGGTGACCTGAATTGCTCTGCTGAAGGCTGGGCCCGGTCCCTGAGCAATCGGTTGATTGTGCCTCTTCATTATCTTATAAACGAGGTCCTGGACTTTCAAGAAGCTGCCACTGTGTTTGTAGTAACAGGGAGGCAAGCCTAGTCAGCTTAACTGTTTTCTTGCAGTAATGCTGATGTTACACGCCCCAGTCATCATGCTGTGGGACTGTTTGTTCTTGAAGATAAATATGTGCATAAATATTTGAAAGACTGAAGATCTGTACTGCTTCTGTTTGCACGTGGTTACAGTAGCTCTTGGGTACCCTTTTTGGGACTAAAGATAGGCCTTACAGCATATGCTGCTCTTTTTAAACTTTATAGTTTGCAGAAAGCAATGCCTACAGTTTAAAATTCTAGAAAGTGACTCATATATTAATTTAAAAAATAAATAGGAAGCACACTTTGCATTTTTTAATGCTTAATAGTTTTCCCCAGAGGGCAGCTGAGACTTAACAGCAATTTATTCAATAACTGGACAGTACCTTTATGTTCTGATGCTGAATTATATTGGAAAATCACTATAAGCTGTGAGCACATTGACCAGATTTGAGCTGCTGTTGAGTGGTCCTTTCCAGCAGTTTTTTTATATAAACAACATTATCTTAGGCAACAGTGGGTTGGGTTTTTTTTGTCAAAACAATAAAGAATTTATGCGAAGAAGAAAAGTAATAGCACATCAGATGTTGGCTTCTATGTACACATACATATGTAAATACATATGAGGTGGAAACAGACCCTGATATTTGGCAGCGTTTTCGTAGCACCGCACGTGTCAGTAATACCCGCGAGTGGAAATGATGGGCACCGAAGCCACACCAGCCTTACGTATCTCCATATCCATGTGCCTCTGTTTCACCATCGAGTAAGAGTCCGTGTACTGTTAACTGTTCGTTTTTATATATATATATATATATATATTTATAGTTTGGCGTTTGTGCTGCTGACACACCTGTTAATTTTCAGCGTTCTGGGTAAGAAAGGCAAAGATGAAACTTAAAGAAACGAAGGTGATGCTGATTTCTCCCGTTGGCGAAAGTGCACATCTGCTTGAGCTCATCCTCCTACAGCAGGAGACAGTTGCCAGTACCCGGGCTGGCTACAGGCATCTGTGAAATTTAAAAAGCTGTGTCTGTGAGGAGCCCATTAAATCTAAAGAGAGCCTTAGAGGAGCTGTCACTCACTTACTTTAGCATAAATCATAAGGATTTATAGCATCATACTTTCAATGAGCTTTTCCCCCCTCACACCTACGTAGCTGTGCTATCAGTGAAATGATAGGTCTTGTCTCCAGGTAACAAAGACCTGTTGATGATTCGGTGAGGCTATATTCATCTCATCTGTGTCGCTTTGTCCTCTCCCTTATCAGTAGGGAACGCAGTTGGAAAACAGATGGAGCAGCCAAAAGCCTGTCATCAGCTGGGCGGGGTGTCCATCCAACCACAGCCACCTGATGGCACATAACACGGTTGCTTTCCATTTGCCAATCTACTGCCCTAATTCTGAAGGACTGGATGTTTTCTCTTGAAAGCACGTACATCTTTTTCTACCAACTCAGTGGTACAGAAGGATAAATCTGTCCTTCATCTCTGCCCTTTAAAATCATAACTTCTTTAAGGCTTTTTTTTCCCCTCCCCTTTGAGATGATGAATGCACGTTTTTCACCACAAGTAAGTGAAGCTCGTTCACCAAAAATAATATTCTGAACACGTTTGCATACATTACAGTCACAGGTCATGATTTGCTCAGCTGGTGAAATCTACCTGGTTTCTTTGGGAATAAACACTGCTAAAACCAGCAAGCAGCAGGTCCCAGTGAGCATGGCTGCAGTGTGGAAGCGTGGCAGCACACTGCCTGGTAATGAGTTTTGGACTCTGCAGCCTTGATGAAGGGCTGGCAGGAAGAGCATGTTTCTGTGATGTACAGTATTAGATGGACGATTTTGAGTGCCCATCTCAGCGGAGCATCAGTGGAATCCACATGGGTCACACTACAGGTTGCCCATCAGCCTTGCAGTCACCAAATATTTTACTTCTTACTTGTTGGGGTGTGCAGGGTTGTTACAGGAATACAGCTGGCACTCCTGCAGATATTTCAGAGCACTGAGAAAGAAAGGGAAGCAAACATGATGCCTCCTCCATGCAGATTCCTCTCTGCTTACTGGAACCCCACTTTTGCTGCAGAGAGGAATGCTGACAGCAGGTAGCATGCCAGTGGCAGAAGCCCGAGAGCTGAACCTTAGGATAGTTTTGCATGAGTAAGCAAATGCCCAGGTGAGAGAGCAGACAATGCAGAGGATGTGGTTTGCAGATTTGAAACGTGCTGAATAGTAGAGATCTGGCCTTTTTCTTTGTTTTAGGGGTATTTGACAGGGAAAATTACGATACAAGATAGAGGAATACACAGCATGGGTTTTTTTATTTACCTTTAAAATGGGAGGTGTGGATAATTCCTACCCATTAGTGCTCCACTAAGCCTTAGGTATTTTAACTACACAATTTTCACGAAGTGGAAGTAGAAGGGGCGCAGAAACCAAGTGAGGAAAAGCAAGTAGTTTTAAAGCTGCAGTTCACTCCAGCAACATGGACATGGAGCCCTTCCATATATTTGTTTGGGAGTAGGTGGATTTTTGTGCTTCCTTGCATCTGGCTAGTGCCAGGGGGGAGAAAATGCCTTCTGGCTGCTTTTCCAAAACTAGAAGCTTCCTTGAACTATTTTTCCCTCTGTTTTGATACAAGAGTTGGAGCATAGATCAGTAACATTTCTTAGATGTGCCTAGCTGCTAAAACAACTATACATGGAAGGTTTATCTGTTCTTTGTCCTGTTACCTGTTTAGGGATCCTCACAGACCAAAATCTAAAGGGATGTGCTTACAAGGAAAAACCTTGTATACAGACAAGCGAACCATATGTGGACCA
This sequence comes from Gallinula chloropus, assembly GCF_964237585.1. NCBI lineage: Eukaryota > Metazoa > Chordata > Aves > Gruiformes > Rallidae > Gallinula > Gallinula chloropus. Next base: position 94,653,182 of record NC_140085.1, read on the forward strand.
GCATGTGTGTGAAAGAAAACTTCCCTTCCCTCCGTGTTTACCGTGTTTGGAGAGGAGCCCCCTGGGTGCGCTTCTGACTTTTGGTAAATGGTAACCACAGTGAAGTGTTAACACAGGGCTGTGATTACACCTTTCCAGAAACAGCACCTAGCTAGGCAAGATGCAGTGACCACCTCCCTTTTGCCTTGCGGATGCTGCTTCTCACTGGTTTAATCCTGCACAGGCCGATGGGAGCAGGTTAACGCCTGTGCTACGAGAGGAACCCAAGTGTCTCACCTTAGGAGAAACAGCCCATTTGCTTCCAGGTGCCCCTGGAAGGAGCCAGCAGGTTCAGGGCTCCTTTGCCATCTCCACTCCCCGTTGTCACCACGACTGCAGCCCTATTTCCCAGGGCTCTTGGTGCAGTGAAGGGGCAGCATGTGCAAGGGAAAGGATACTAACAGCAGAAGACCAGCCTCCTTTCTCAGAAGGTCTTCTCCTTTGGTACGCTGCCAGCTTGACATTGACTGAAAATCAGGGATGACAGGGCAATATACTCTTAGGGTACCGAAACAAAAGTCTCTCATAGTTCTGATATGAAAAACATATGCTGTTTAGCCTTTTATTCAGCCTTTATGTATAAATTATGTGTTTTTTCTGCACTATTAGCCTTTGGGGTATATTGATTCACCCTGTCAATAGCAAGTTATGAAAAAGCAAGAGGGTCAGCTCTTTTTTTTAGTATGCTGTCTATTGGATTTTTTTTAAAAAAAGAAAAAGGATTCATAGCAAAACATAATAGGGGATTTTAGATAATTATTTTTGAGCTATAGGTTTTATTTGACTTGATAAAAACAAAAAAGTCCCTTTAAGCTATTGGATACACAGCAGCAATGCTGACTAGCATACTGAGAAGATGAAAAACAGTCGGGGTAGTTTTAGCAAACGGAAGAGTGCTTTGGAAGGGCAACTGAGAAGCATAGCAGATGTAGGCTGCAGGAGCAGCCAGAGGCTCACCTCAGAAAGAGTGAGAAGTTTCATCAAGCTACAAAGGCTTTGTTGATCCCGTTTTTCTAATTAGGCATACCTTTAAAGCTGAAACTCATTGCAGCATTGACTCACAAACTGTTTTCCCACATTTGCTGCTCAACTCTTGGCAGATAGCTTGTATCATCAAACTTCAGTAAGCAACAACTCACTTCCCTGGCAGATGTGCCAGACCATTTATAAAAAATTACACCATATGTTGGTAACTATTTTAATAAAGTATTTTCAGTTTTCCAGTACGTTAAAAAATATTAATCATAGTACCCTTAGTCACAGCTACATTTTGAACCAAAGAATTTATAAAATATGATGGCCATCTTAGCTTTTCTTCTGAATTATGAAAACTATCCTAAGCAATTTTTTTGTCAAAATTTCCATCAGAGTAAATCAGTAACAGTTGCCTTTCAGCTGCAGCACCAACTGTTGGAAAGAGCTTTTTCCCCACTGTACAGTGCTCTTAAAAATCAGCTGATTTTTTTGCTGCTGACCACAACTTCCTAAAGTTAGACATGTGTTTTGACGTGGCTTCACCCAGATCTTCTGGAAGTATTGTCTCTGATTAGCCTTACTCAAGCATTTTTAAGTAGGTATGTATTTTTTCCCTAGCTCTAATTTGTAAATACTTGCTTGGAGTTGCACTGCATTTTTTCCTGCTTACAGTAACACCACTATATATGTGACTTTAAACCTGTAAGATTTACTCAGAGGACTTGAAAATTCAAACCCGTAAGTCAGCTTGGTTTTGGATTAGCCCTGAATCCAGAAATAGAGTTACACAGTTCTGAGCCAAAAGCCAGGGTTTCCGTAAAAATAGCGTGATTAGAAGGCCATTGAAATCACAGGTGATGTTTTGGGGTGGTGGTTTGTGGAAAGAAGCTTAGGACTTTCCCTTTAAAAGGGAAATTTTGCTGTAACAAAGCCCATGCAGTACAAAGACACTGGTGGCTTTCATGGGTTTTCCTTCCAGTTCTTTAGTAGGTTTTGGAGACTTCCTGATTTAAAAGGGACCGGATTAAAAAGCAGAGATGCGCTTACTGCTGCCAAGCGGACCAGAGCTTTGCAGGGCCTGTTTCAGAGCTATTGGTCTTAGCAGTTTCCTTTGTCCCCTCGGAGCTGGGCATGGGAACAGAGGCTGAGGTGGGAAGATAGGAAGGCTGATGTGCTGACACAAGTAATTCATTTTGCAGTAGCATTTTGCATCAGTTACTGAGCTTTGAACTGCTCGTTTGGTCTCGAGCTTCGCAGAAGCTAATGCTGGAACAGCTTTTATATGTAGTTTGAAAGCTTTGCTGACTTGGAAAGCGGTATCTGTTTTACTTTAAGTGGTGATAATGCATTTAATGATGGACATTAGAATTTTAAAGGGGTATGACTGTGTACAAATTCCTTTTGCATACCTATCAAAAATCCTAGAAACTTTTGATGATTATGATTACTGTCATGATTATTGCTTTATATATATAGCATTTGAAGTTCCTAACATGACAAAAGGTTATTAGTCATCATTATTTAGATGCAATTGAGGCATTTTGGAAGATTCAAACTGAAGAAGCTTTTCTGTGTGTTCTCCAGCAGGCTTCTTTAGCAGCAAGGGTGATAGAAAATGTTCAGAGCAGTGTTTAGTATCAGCCTCCATAAGGTAAAGCTTTTACAGGTAATGACCACCCTTGTAAACTACACATTGTGTAGCGTCTACAACACCACCATCTGCTCTTGGAAGGACATAACTTTGGAGGGCTTCTGCCATGCAGGCTGACATTTCCCATAGTCTTTTTTCAAAAGCTTGTGCTAAAATCGTTGCAAACCTAGCCACAAGCAAAGCTTGCAGGAAGGGAGTGTACAGATGCGGGTGTGGGAAGTGGGGAAGGAAAAGAGCCACCGAACTACTGAAACAGCTGGATGTTTTGAAATCTTAGAGCAGAAGCAGCCCTCAGTGAAATAAACAGCAGTGGAGTAGTTGGGTCTGTGAAAAGGCACATAGCACCCGGATTTAACCGTGGCTAAAGCGCTCTCTATGGGTTTGGACCTAAACTCATGGAGGTCCCAGCCTTGAGCTCACACTTGGGGGCAGGTAGAAAGCCAAGCTATCTGCACATGTGGGGAAACGCTGCATCCCGGGCAGTACACAACGGGCTGAACTGCAGAGCAAAATGCCAGTGAGGAGCATGCATTGACCTCCATCCTCTTGAAGGAGAGAGACAAGGTTTTCTTCATTAATATGGTGATAGAGCTTGGGCAGCCTTGGTCAGATGGTAGCAGGTTATCAGAGCTAGTTTCTATTTATGGCTCTTTGCATGTTTGGTTCATAAAGACTTAAAAAGGAGTAGGAGCATGTTAGTTGTTAGTGTTTATAGGAGGGAGGATTTCTGAAGTGCTGACATGCTTCCTTGAGGATTTTTTTGTAAGGAAAAACTCTTGTGTGTTTTAAGCAAGCATAATGCTTCTTGTAAAATAATGATAGCTGAATTCTATGGGCATTTAATGCCTGCTCCCTGGTGTTTTCTGTATCTCCTTAGCTTTAAAAACCCTGCCTGTTTCCTGATGTGTACTGCCTGATGTCCTGATGTTGCTGGGTGCCAAGCCCCATCTCCCTAATCTGCTTGAGTGCTTGCCAAAATCGGCATTAAGTATGTAAGTGCTGCTGTTTGTGTGGGTTTGGCTACTTAACATCTTTGGAGTTAAGTAGGTGTTTCTTTGACCAGCTTGTCAAAAGGGACTCAGTATCTTCCAGAATCAACACTAAGTTTTTATTTGGATCTTCCCCCTCTCCCCAACAACAAAACTAACCAACCAACCAAAACACCCAGCCCAAAAAACCCAGAATGTGCATTCCCATTCGGTTACTTCACATCCTCAAAGAGCTGAAGTTAGCAGTGATGATTCTAAAGGATGATTGCTGTCCACTGTATCAGTGCTTATAGGACTATCAGGACGATAATTTTTTTTTCCTTTGGTGTTAAAATTGCCTGCTCTCTACCATCATTTAGGGTCTAAAACTCATTGAAGGAATACTGTGATATGTATAAGAAAGTCTCAAGCAAGTTCTGTTATGTTATTTTACAAGTGCGTATTAGACACATCCAGCAGTATTTAATATACTTGCACTTAGTTTCTCTCTTGGATAATACTGTTGATTTTCTTGTAACTTAAAGTCCTTTTGAAGTCCCGGTCACCTCTTGTCAATTTGTTTCGCTATTTAAACAGGTGGAGATAAGAAATAATATACTGTTAAATGACCTGTATCAGATAACATGTCCACAAACACACACTGTTCTGGTTTTAATCATATTTGTACGATGAAGATAATCAATGTTTGAATTTTCTTGTGAGTGTTTGCCCTGCTTCCATATTTTGATGCCAAGAATATAAAACAAGGAATGATCATAGCCACCAAACTGAAATGGGGGCTGTCACATGTGTGAACTTTGATAACACGAGCCCTTTTTGGGGCAAGCTGGATCACCGGGACCAGCATGGTGAGAAAATAGTGCCTGGTCCTCTATCGCAGATGTCTGCAGGCTCCAGGTTGAGTTGTGTTTGGCTCTCAGGCTGTTGTGGCTCAGCAAAAAGGATTATTAAAGTCCTGTTATAACCATGCTGGACTTGCCCTTCTTTCAGCTGACCTTGTCAGGCCCAGGTAGGGAAACACAAGGTCTGTGATGAAAATGCATTCTCTTCTCTGCTTCAGTAATCAGTGTTGTGAATGTCTTGGAAGTATAGCAATTGTCTTATTGGAAAGGTTCCTTTCTTCTTTTTTTTTTTTGCTTTTTTTTTTTGTTTGTGGGGTTTGTTTTTGTTTGAGGGGTTTTTTTTTTGTTTTGCCGGGCAAGGAGAAGAGAGGGAAAAAAGTAGATAAAAATTGAGTCCTATGTGAAAAGTTCAGCTTCAAGCAGGATGGAAGGTGACTGACCCACTGTATAGCAGCTTTGCAGAAAAGAAGTGCAGGGAGTCCTGGTGGACACCAGATTGCACGTGAAGCCAGCTAAGTGCCCTTGCAGCAAAGAAGGCTTAATGATATCCTGGTCTGCACTGGGGAAAGTATTGCCAGCAGGTCAAGGGAAGGGATCCTTTCCCCTCTATTCAATGCTGGTGAGGACACATGAGAAGCAGTGTGTCTGTTTCTGGGCTCTTTGCTACATGACAGACATGGGCATACTAAAAAGAGTCCAATGAAGGACACTGAAGATGTTGAAGGGACTGGAGTATCTCACTTATGAGGAAAGACTTAGGGAACTGGGATTGTTCATCCTGGAAAAGGCTCAGCGAGATGTCACTGATGTGTACAGACACCTGAAGGGAGGGTGAAAGAGGACAGTGGTGTCCAGTAACAGGAGAAGAGGTGATGGGCACAAACAGAAACACAGGACACTCCCTCTGAACATCAGGAAACACGTTTTTTCCTGTGAGGGTGACTGAGCAATGGCACAGGTTGCCCTGAGAAGTGGTGGAGTGTCCTTGCTTGGAGATACTCAACACCTGCCTGGGCATGGTCCTGCACAGCTGGGTAGGTGACCTTGCTGGAGCAGGAGGTGGGACCAGATGGCTTCCAGAGGTCCCTTCCAAACTCAACCAATCTGTGATTCTGTGAGCCCTCTTAATTCTTTCTCTAAGTAATGCTTTTAATGAAATGGAAAATACTTTTCAGTGTTAAAAACCACCTTAAGACATTATTGGTATCAACAGTTGGGACAATAAGTACCTGTGGGCAGGTCTTGTCTTGTTCATTCAAAGCTAGACACTTAGTCCCTGATGTGTTTTGCACTGGACAAACACCCAGCTGTCATTCATATTCTGTTTTGCCCTTTAAAAAAAAACCCAAACAAACCCAAACCCAACAACTAACAAGTCAGTACTGTTAACAAAAGGTGTCTGCTTGATCTTAAGAGCATAGGGTTACTGTTTTTGTGAAATGCTGACATTTCCTGGCTGATACCTAAATGGATGCTCAGGAGGACCTGCGTGTATGGCTGTGGGGAGGCGTAGGGTGGGGAGGACAGGAAGTGAAAGCCACCTGTTGCTACTTCAGAGCTGATAAGAAGCATTCATTTCATTAGGCAGAGCTTTTTAGCCTCCCACAACCTACTGCATACAAGCTAATCTGGGCTACCGGAAGATAAGATGGGAGCGCCAAAACCTCAAGTAAAGATGTGGAGCACCAAAACTGACTTACATTTTCCTAAGTAGTTAATTACACTTTCTGAAGTAGGCGCTAAATAGAGGTAATAGCTCTTGGTTTTGGACACTTTCCATTCCAGAAGCTGCTGTTTGACCTCCCTTGCCCCCTGCTGCTGATTGCTGCAAAGAACCGTAGTGGCCAGTGCGTCCTGCTGCTCTCTGGTAATGAGACCTTGCTCCTTGAGTCAAGAAAATGTCATAGGATGTGTCATTGTGGAACTTGCCAGCCCAGAAGCATCAGCAGTAAAAAAATAGGTGTGGAAGGAAAATACAGCACATTTTTGTAGATGTAAAGCGTTGTTTAAGTCCTTGGGCTCCAGGGTATCAAGGGAGGCTCACCTGCCCATATTTTCATTGCATCAGTAACTAGAAATAAGCTATGGTGTGAGGCAGCCAAGCAGGCTGGTGAAGGTGAGTTTCAGACAGTTCTTCTGTCAGGTACAGATTCACAGTCTCCAGTGGGTCTCACATCTAAAGGATGTTAAACAGCCCTTGGTCTCTTTTTACATTTGTCCAAATTTTTTGCTCTTAAACTCTTTAAAAAGGTGTTTGCAATGAGAAAAATATTCAATATTTCAAATGGGAGAGATGGAAAACATGGCTACTTTGCACATGCTTTCTACAGTTTATATTTCTTTACTTGGAGAAACATCAGCTCACTGATTTTTAGATACCTTCTATCCATTCCTCTTATGACCGCATTGATTTAAAAATTATAATTACTCTAAATTATGGCCTGCATCATATATTCAAAGTGTGAGGATCTCAAATAATAACAACATCTCTGTCTTTGAGCCAGGTACTGAGATTTCTTTAGTCACCCAAATATGTGGGTACTGTTTGCTGCTTCCCTTGTGATAGGCAGAGAGGGGGACAAAGAAGGATGCCAGTTAGCACGGCTGGAGAGGATGTGGAAAGTACTGTAATTAACAGCATCAACAGCAAATGCCATCTCAATTTAGAAACGTCCTGCCAGGATCTTGCTCTGAGTCATAATACCTCCTGATGCTGCTGCTTTCTTCCCGTGTCCAAACCTATGTGGAAAGGTTTAATCTGACGTAGAGTTTCTACAGCACTGGATCAAAGAGGAGGAAATGAGTTTAGAGTCACTTCAAGCCTGCTCAAACATGCATGTAAAAGACATTTGGAAGGGAAGTGAGCTGGATTAACCTGGTATGCAGCTGTAATTCATAGCTGGTTCAAATAGAGCTTCTCCTGGCATACATGGGACAAGATTGTGTCTCTGAATTAGTGTCATTAACAGCACTGGCTCGGTTTTAGAAGGCAATGTCTGAAAACGATGCAGGGGAGCTGGCTGAGCTCTTAATTAGCTACAGAAAGGTGCATCAGAAATACAGCAAGGCAGGGCGTGATGGCCAGTGACTTCTTGCAGTGTTATTCCCTAGAGTTGCCTTTGTGTCCTCTTCCAGTTAATGAAGTGCCTTGACATAGACCCTGTGTTGTGTTAGGGCATGGAGTGATTTGTTATGTATCTGTAGGTCCTGCTTTCATTCTCTTTTTATTTTAATGACCTGGAAACTATGTAAAAAGCTCTCAATGTGATTGCTAATGGTAAGCACTGTCATATAGTTAAGCAATTATTTTTTCATCCCACCATTTTACAAATACATTTAATAGCAACAGAGAAAGGCATTTCTAAATTTGCTGAGGTGGCTTTTTGCTTGTTTCTTTCTTAAATGCGTATGTCTGCAAAGTTGTTTTGCAGAGACTACTGCAGTTCCTGCAGTGAAAGTTTGCGGTTATTCAACTAGTTTGTACTCCTTCCATGTCCTAGGGGTGTTACTACAGAACCAGGAGGAGAAAATTTTCCAGCAGGACCTCTTGTGTTCTTGCAAGGCCTATGTCTCTGTATTTAAAGTACAACCTGTGTCTTTCTGGGTCTGTGTTAACAAATTCCTAGAAAACTGCATAATTTTAGCTTTGGCAGAACTTGCGTGGAGACATGATCTGGGGAGGGGAATGGCGACCCGATGACACACATGGGGTTTGTCTGTCTGAAGGAATGCCTTTCAGATGAGAGAGTTCCTCTAAAATCAGAGGCCAGGCTTTCCTTTTATCAGTCCATTCATCGATTACTTTCTCGTAGCGATATAAATGTAAAACCTTTCCAGAGACAGTTTCATTCACCCTTGTGAGGCTGTCAAGGCTTTGGTAGTGTGTACTTGCTGCCTTAGCAACTTAGAGGGCCTGAATGGGTTTCTAGGAGAGAACAACATTGCAGATCCCACAGGGTCATTTTGGTTTCCCCTAATGACAGGGAATATCTCCTAGCAGAAGGAGCCTTTTCTGTTTTTCCATGTGATGCAAAATACCATTACAGACTTTCAAATTAGTAACTGAGACTTGACTGGGATTTAAAGGGGTACTGACCAGCTTACTAATTGAATATATATTTGCAAGTCTTCTGTAATTTTGCGTCTGTAGGAGAGAGGAACCAAAAAGGGCTGACTTTTCTAGCTCTAGCAGAAATGAAAATTAGGATTCAGCTTCTAAAGCCGAGGTTGTGTTGTCCATCTCCCGGAGATCAGAATGAGGATAACTGGAAGAGAGGACCGAGAGAAAAAAAATTGTTCCAGCTTTGAATTTTACTTCCATTTATAGTTTGCCTTTGTAAAATGCAGTTTTATGGAAATGCTATTTCCATAAAACTGAAGTTAGCTGATTTCTTCAAAGAAAATTTCACTTCGGTTTTAAAACTCGCACTTGCCCAGCACCATCTAGTGGACTGACTGCTGCTGTCACTTCGGAAGCAGCTGGGCTTGGCACACCGCATAGCGAACTGGAGTGAGAGGCCTCAGTGTGAATAATGTGTCTGTTTGTGGCTGTTTATGTCACATGCATGTGAGTTGGCACACAGCTACAGGCTGGGAGGAGAATGGAGTGAGAGCAGCCCTGAGGAGGAGGACTTGAGGGTGCTGATCGATGACAAGCTCAACATGAGCCGGCAGTGAGTGCTAACAGCTCAGAAGGCCAACCGTGTCCTGGTTGGAATCAAGAACAGTGTGGCCAGCAGGTTGAGGGAGATGACTCTGCCCCTTCACTCTGTTCTCATGAGACCCCACCTGCAGTGCCGCATCCAGCTTTGGGCTCCCCAGTACAGGAAAGACATGGAGCTGTTGGATTGAGTCCACAGGAGGGCCACCAAGATGATCAGGGGGCTGGAGCACCTCTCCTGTAAGGACAGGCTGTGAGACTTGGGCTTCTTCAGCCTGGAGAAGAGAAGGCTCTGGGAAGACCTAATTGCAGCCTACCAACACTTAAAGGGTTCCCACAGGAAAGTGGGAGAGGGAGTGTTCACCAGGGAGTGCAGTGACGGGACAAGGGGTAATGGCTTCAAGCTGCAAGAGGGCAGGGTTAGATGAGCCATTACGAAGAAATTCTTTATTTACAAGGGGGTTGAGGCCTTGCAATAGGTTGCCCGAAGAGGCTGTGAAAGCTCCTCCCTGGCAGTGTTCAAGGCCAGGCTGCATGGGGCTTTGGGCAACCTGGTCTAGTGAGGGTGTCCCTTCCACCCCACAGTATTTTGTGGTTCTATGTGACAGAATCGTATGAAGATTAGCAGCTGTTTAGTTGAAGAGGAACACTGTGAAGGAAAGTTTAAGATACATGCAGATAGTGGTGCCTGTTATCTCCTGCGTTCCTTTGGTCCATTGAGCTCCAGCCTGCTCGCCTGCTTCTCTGCCTTGCCATGCAATGCCGTCCAAGTTGTAAGATTCTCTAAGGAAGGATTTTAGAACATTATTTCTTTGTGCAGCACCAGGCAACACAAATCACAGCCTGGTTGTCACTGTGATACAAATGATAAATGTAAGCTGGTGCTAACGGTGAGCTCTGAAGTCCTCACTTGAAAGAAGGGCTCTGGAGTCTGTCTAATTTAAATGGTAGGCAAGGAATTTGGTGTTTTGCTCTTTGAGAAGACGTGATGTTGTTTAAAGGAGAAAGAAGAAAAAAATGCCTTGGGAAGACCTCTCTATAGAATGCACATATGCACTCAGAGAATTGTGAAGTCACCCCTGCAGCGGCTTCAGGATTTGGGGAAAAATAAATGGTCTATGGCTCAGGTCTTTAGAGGTGCATGGGAATAGATTTGTTTTTTCCAGCCCTAGGAAGGAGGGCTCAATCTCCATAAAAATGAATGCCCCTAGAAGGACTGGGTGTTTCTGCAGCCCTAGCTACATCACCAGCATCCCACTGCTGTCTCTTAAGTAATGATTTTTGGCAGCAAGCTCTTGATTTTGCAGCTCCAGATGCAAATGAAGGGAGAGCAAAGTGGGGGGAGGGAGGTCTTGAGTGTCTGGGCAGAAGACCCTGAAAAAAGCTGCAGAGGTGCAGGTGAGGGCAGGCAGCCAGTGCACTCACTCAGTGACATTGTGCGTGCACCAGAGGCCCAAACCCTCCCTCCAGCGTAAGGAGCAGTGAGCATCACCGAGAGCAGGGGTGACTGTGGAACATCAGAGCGAAGCAAATTGCATGATAGCAGGAACATCCTCCCCTTTAAAATTCCTTGTCTTTTAACATTTCATCGCTTTAGGGTCTGTTGTTTTTGCTCAATTCACGTTTTGGACAATGAAAATAAGTGGGTCAGTTTTATTCTGTAAATTTGTATGCATTAGCACAAAAAATATGTGCTGAGGTTTCAAAAAAAGCTATTCTTAAATAATTCAGAGAAGCATATCATTTCATTTTTTCCCAAATCCAAAAGTGCAAACTAGTTTGTTTCCCTGGTTTAAGGGAACCCGGCACTTAAAAAAACCCACTCTTTCTTTTCTGGCTTTTTAATGTAGTGCAGCAATCGGAATGCCACTCGTCTCCTGGCCTCCTCATGATATTGCATTGCAACACAACCTTTCCAGGCAGAAGCGGAATTTATTTTTTTCAGATAAAGAAAACAAAAGTTATGGGGTTTTCCTTTCCAAGTTTTAAGTTTGGGACAGTAGCTACTGTGGATACTGATTGAAATGTATGCGTTCGTCCAGTCGAGCAGGTGCAATCCTGTTTGAAAACCCACTTGTCTCCCACTGCCTGCAGCAGGAAACACGAGTCTGGAAAGGTCATAATATTTAAGTAAATTAATTTAGCGTCAAGACTGCTGTTTTGTTAGAGGTCTGGGGATAAACCTTACCTGCTGGAAAATAACCCATTTGCAAAGGATGTGTCTCTGCTTTGTAATAGGTGTGAACCAAGCCTCAGCATATGGAAATGCAAGAAAATGCTTAAAATAGTTTCCTCTCTTTCTGTTTCTCCTCTAGCTCTGGGATTGTACACAGTAAATGCAGTTTATGGAGATACCATTACTATGCCTTGTCGTCTAGAAGTACCAGATGGTCTTATGTTTGGGAAATGGAAATATGTAAGTATAGCTTACCTTTACATTCATTAGAGCTGGTATAAGATGATGTGTGGTTTTTTGTGTGTGAGATTACAAGATTCCAGTCGGTAGGATTTCTGCCTCGGGTACGAAGACATTCATTGCTGCGTTCGTAAGGCTGTGAGATCCCAATCTGCATAATTTCTGCCAAGTATAGATTAGAGGTTTGAGGAATTAATCTCATTGTTCAAGAGAAGTAATTATTCAGGAGTTCTCTGCCAACCTGTATTAGAGATCTGGCACGTTACCCAGTGATGTCTCGCTCGCTTGACAGAGCCATCGTTGTACATTTGAATACTTTTGAAGCGGGTTGCCTGGAGCAGGACGTGCTTCATCCCTGGGAAGGCGCTGTCCCCGGGTCTGGTTGATCTGACAGTCGCTCAGTACTGTTCCACGCTTCAGTGTGTTTAACGCACAGCGAAGAAGAGGGCAGACCCGACCTGGCTGGTGGTTTCACTCTGCTGTTTTGGGTGTGTGGAGAACAAAGGCAGAAATGCCAGCGCTGTCCTGGTTGTCTCAGACATCCTGCAGGAGGAAGACTGCAGGATGCACTTCTCCTATATGTGATTGGTATCCAGGGCCAAAAGGAGAATAAGCATCTCAAGTCAAAGGAAACCTTGGAAGCGTATTTGGAAGCATGTGTGGAAGGAACCACCAGGTTACAAAACCTGTTTTGCTTCTCAGACTGACATCTGGACAACTGGTTTTCCTGCTTCTGTAAAGTTCACATAAATCTTCTCTCGTGCTCAAACTGGAATGTTACCAGCAATAACAGGTGATCTTTACTCTGACAGCAGATTTAAAATTACATGGTTCTCTCTCCCTCATTTTAAATGGCACCCACCGGCCTATTTTACAGCAGACTCATCTGCCACTGAGGGTGCTTCATAGTCCCCTTCCCCAGCTCCTTCCCTTGTACCTGGAAGTTTGCAGCTTTTGCAGACCTTGTCCAGTCAAGAGTTCCTGCTCCACAACCATGTTCTGGGAAAGGAAGTGAGAAGTCTGTAGAGGACATTTCCCTAAAAGGGTCAGTGAAACTGTTCTATATAATACTCAGAAGGTGCAGGAGCTACGTTTTGCAGTGTGCTTTTTAGCATGCTGACTTTTCTTAGGAAGAAGTCCATCTGTCTGAAGATGCACGGTTCTTCTGAGAAAAAGAAATAGGTTATTTCTTTCCAGCGTGTTTGGATTGCTCATCTCAGACAAGTAGCAAGCAGCGCATGGAGATGTTGCAGCTCCTTCTAAATGGAAAAGGACACGAAACCTAACGTGCAGAAAAGCCTGTCCAATTGCTGTTGAATGAAATTGTTGACATCACTCACACAACCAAGCCAAAGCGATACCCATTCTCCCAAAGCATCTCCCAGCATGACAACACCTGTTTTTAACAGGGGCAGGATTCATTTTAGGGTTTTTTGGTCAGGTGATTATTTCATGGGAAGAAGGAGAAACTCCATTTTCTGCTCTGCTGCCTTGGTAGTAGCCTCTTGGGTTACTGGTGGGAGCCCAGGAGCACTGTGAGACTGACACAGGCAGGAGCAGGTATTGCTCCCTTCAGTTTCTACCTGTGCACGCTTGTGCCCTGGGTAGGCTTACAGGATTAAATGCTCCTTCACACTTGACAGCCAGCTTTGCGTGTACTGAGGCAAGGCAATGCTCACTTTCCTGTGTGACAGACACCTAGGGTAATCTAAAAGTGGGAGAGGGACAAAGACTAGAAAAGGAATTTAAACTTCACATTAACTGGTGCCTCCTGCTTTCTGCCCGGCTCCGAGACCACTCGTCTCTTGTCACAACATCGTCATGCTTTTGTGGGCTCTGCAGTCAAGCTGAGGTATTGTACGGGGAGCTCTACTCGCATCAGTGGTGCAAGGGATAAAAGGGAATGAAAACCTCTTCCAGCCCCAGTACAATAGTGAACATAAAGATGGAGCCAGCCATTCACCTCACTTTATTTAAAGGCAGACAGTGTCTGTCCCTGCTTGGGGTGGGGGGAGGATGAAATCCTACAGAACCCAACCTGCAACTTTGTCTCTCGTAAACATACATTTTTGATAGGGTAGGTTTGTGTGAGGGAGGCTGTCAGCTTTGTATTCCTCCTTGGGATGGTAACTGAATGCTGATTAATGAGGAGGATGTCTAGAAAATGGTATTTCGTCGATTATCCTGAGATGCCTAAATAACAGTGTTTGATTGTATGTATATTCCCATGCCACAAGCTCTTGAGTCCTTTAAAAACAAAGAGGAAAAAAACCCTAAAAACCAATTTAGAATAAAATAGGCAGTTATGCCTGATTAAATCCCGCATTTGGAATGAAGTCTGAATATCCCAGACAAACAATATGAATATGTAAAACAATCATGAAAAAAAGGAAACTGAAGCTTTCAAGCCTAGCTCATGAATGCTGCTATTTCAGATACTTTTTATTACAAAGCCAGGTGGTGCCAGAACTACCAGTCTTCGTCAGAGAAAGTCCTGGGCTATGCTGAGATTGAGCCAAAGGATTGAATTTACTTCTACTGATGATATTATCAATGTGTACCACGGCAGTCCTAAACTAGCACACGTATTCCACTGAATATCTTGTTTGTACAGCAGAAATTAATCAGGAAAAAAAGCCATACGATGTAGTTTCAGGGTTTGTGGTTTTTTTAATTATGGATTTGCACCAATTGCAGATCTTGTTTCTGCTTTTATTATAGGAAATGCCAAATGGAGCTCCAGTATTTATTGCCTTCAGATCATCCACAAAAAAAAATGTACAGTATGATGATGTGCCAGACTACAAAGACAGGTTGAGTCTCTCAGAAAACTATACGTTATCCATCAGGGATGCAAGAATCAGCGATGAAAAGAGATTTGTATGTATGCTAGTTACAGAAGATGATGTTTCCGAAGAGCCAACGGTAGTCAAAGTCTTCAGTAAGTAAATCTAGTTATTACTACCATTAACATTCGTCAACATCTGAATTGTAAATTACAGAAATTTGCGTTTAAGGGCAAGATTAAAGCCAAGAAAGTAAGTTTGGCTGAGTAAATTACTAAGACTAGCAAATTTCTGCAGCTTTCAAAAATGTAATCTACTGGTGGCATTTACGTAACAGGACTGCCTGCACTTGCAGTTTATTCATGATAAGTGCTGGCTCAAAGAGAATTTTAGGCTTTGATAATGACTCACTTATGTGATGTCATTTGGCCTTGGAAATGAAAAATGTAAAATTAGCACTGATTATTTTCCATTTGTTCTCTGAGTGAATTTTCCTGCAGGAGGGAAGCATTAACTGTGTGCAGTCTGCAGGATTAGATGGGTGGAGAGAGGTTTAAAGCAGCTCCGAGCAGCCTAGTATGCAGCGGTATGAGCTGTAAAGGAGAGGGCGAGAGGCTGAAAAATGAGTTTCTAACCCCAAAAGCTTATTCTGTCCCCTGCTGAACTTCCAGGAGGAAGACCAGTCAGCAGTTCTCTCTCAGAGCACAGCTAAGTTTATTAGCCTTTGGTACCAGAAGGCTGATCCACAGTGCAAACTGGAGAACCCTGAGGCACGGTCATGCTCTGAGCTCCTGTAGGAGTGAAAGGGCATGTTTTCCTGTTTTGGAAGGGGGATCTTGTGCTTGTCTCTGGGAGAAGGCATCAGGGACTTGTCGGTGGTGTCTAGGCAGAAGTTTATCAGCGGCATAAAGAGTTTGAAGCTGGATTAGGAGTCGACAGTAATTCCTTTCCCTCGTTTCGCTTTCAATTTGACTGCAAGAACAATCGAATTAATGACAACAGGGAGGAGTGTGCTCAGAGCACGCACAGTAAACACAGCGCTTCAAAGGAAATTATGAAGAATTATCATGTTTATTTATCGCACAGCAGTAAATATGTAGATGAGACAGTGGTATATGGTGAAACGAAACGCTAACTGCTTGAGTTACTGTGTACTGTACTAAATATTAACACAATGCTAACTCAGCCATGGAGCACAGCTTGTATGTTTTATTGTATGCATTAATACTAATAGAGAAAGCTTCTATTTGCTAAGGCAGATAAGAATAGAGGATGCAGCACATACAATATGGCCGACTGCAAGAAAATATGGCACCGCAAGAAAAAAATTACCTTTGCAGTTTTTCATTTTGAGCTCACAACTTTATTTAGGGTTCTCTTAACATTTCTTTGCCTAGAACATCCTTGAGTCTGGTTGTCGGGGGTTTCACCTTTGTGTTATTGCTCGCTCGCTTGTTCCAAATACGGAAGAGTAAAGAGGAGCCCGCAAGGTTCATTTATTTAACCCATGGAGTTCCTGACTCATTGAATCGCAGACCGAGAGTTAGGCTGCAGCAGTGCAAACCCTCATAAGCCAAAAGTCTTGTGTACCTTGAAACTCAGCTGTATCCCAGAAGTCATGACTGGAGCTTGTCACGTCCTCAGCTGTGCTACCTGATTAACTCAGCGCTAACGAGCGGAAATGGCTCATTGCGCAGGTACCACCTGCTAGTCTCACTCGCTGGACTACGCAAACAAGCTCTACCAGCTTTCCAGATGGATCCTGTCAGCACCTTTTTTTCTGGAATTAAATGGCTAGTTTGCAAAGCAGAGCGGCCCAGTGGACAGGAGCTGCCACCCTGCCACACCGATACTTGGCTTTTGCAAGCAGCGAGCTCTTTTCCCCACTACTACAGAGCCTATATAGAGTTGCAGGGTACTCTGGCGGGCTCTTAAGCCATGAGAGAAACTGTGTGCCGAAGTTGCAGGCCCACCAAAGGTGGGCTCTGCTGTTGCCAAGCTTAAAATTTCTTCTCACTTCAGAGGCCGAGCTGGTAAATGCCAAATAAATCTTTTATGGTGAATTACCTTTGTGTGCACGGGGTGGCTGTGGGGATCTGGCAGGAGCCGTTTCCTCCTGGAGGCTGCTGTCAGAGAGCAGGTGGTGGCTTCTCCACTGGAGCATCTGCACCAAAGCACCCTGACTGGAGAGAGCCGTGCGGAGCAGAGCTTCCTTCCTTCAGGAGGAGTGTAGAGGGGGCATTTCAAAGCACAGGGTAGGTCTTCCCAAACTCGTCTTGAGGGAGATGAGAGGTGAAAAGAAGCAAAGCTGAGGTGGGAGGTGGCATTGTGGTTTGATCAGCTGGTGACTCTGACAGGCAGCCAGCTGTGCCTGTTTGAGATCCAGAAATCTGAACAGGAATGCCTGTTAATGGTCTTGAAAAGCCTCATTTCCTTGAAAATTCTTTGTCCTTGCCAGGTTCTTACAGGTTAACCTTTTTCCTTTAGAACAGATCTATTTCCTTTATATAACAAAAGTGAAACAAACATGCATATATTTAAAACGATAGATCTCTGTAAGCCCTTTGAAGGAACTGGGGTGGTCTTGGTGTATGGCTTTGACTGCTTTGGGTTTTTTTTTTCTTGTTTGTTTGGTTTTTTTTCCCCCAAACATAGTTGTTTGAAAAAATGTCAAATGAATAGCTTCTTTTATTGCCTTTCATTTCCCTTTTGAGCTGTTCTTCATTCCGTCCTGGCTTAAGTCTTCCAAGCAGAGAGTGTCTGTGCATTTGTGTGCACGCGCACACACGTGCACACGCACGCAGGGTGAACAGGTCGATGTGGAAAGTAGCAAGTAGGCTTGCTGTCTGTGTGACAGCTGGAGCGCTACACCTGCTTGTTAGTAACTTCATCAGTGTGTAGAGAGTTTGGCAAGAAGGTGTGAAGTTTACTTTGGGCTGCAATTACTCAGGTGCAAACTTTGTTTCAAAGGGAGGCTGATTTGGGGAAAAGGTTCTGTAAGCT